>NC_079490.1:133406838-133715979 GCF_020520425.1 Spinacia oleracea | reverse complement strand
TGGCCCGACACTCGGTATGGCCCAATTTTATTATTATTATATTTGGTGTATGGTTGGCTCCCATCACCTTTTCCCTTTGTGGATTATTCTTTTGGCCCGTTCGAAGCTTATTCTAATTAAATTGTGAGTCAAGAGTCGAGTCTTGTATCTCATGATTGTTTGATTTATTATTATATGGCTTTTGCATGTTGATTAGTAATTAGTGAGTGATGCATGTTTTAGTTTCATTTCACTCTATTCTTGTAAGTACTCAGCTTTTGCTGACTACGTGCTTTGTGTGTTTCTGGTCATGGCCTTTGCCTTAATGACCCTATGATGATCCATCATTTGCACTTGCATTGTTGGGGAGTAGAATAATATAGCAGGTTGGTAGATCAAGTACGGTCGAAATCATGTGGCTTGGGATGATTGAGAAAGTTGCATGTTTTCGTTCTTTGAAACTATTTTATTAATATTTTAATTATGTTTGAAATGTTTGAATTATTTATATTTTGGGTTTTGGGCCATTATGGTTCCAAATTGTAGGAGGCCTCAATATTAAATTTATTATGTTTTTAAAAGTTAGTTGACATTAAATTCCGCTGCGTAATTCTGGTAATAGCCTTAGCCGTTATCACGGTGGCGGTAATACTTTAGTAATTCCTTTATTTTAAGTTGGAAAATGGTTTTATAAAAGCAAGGAATTATTAGGGTGTTACAGAAAGTCATCCCGAAGAACCGTTGCCCTACCCTAATTAAGGGGTGTTGGAAAGAAGTGGCATGCAAATGTTGCACATCCTCCTTTACCTCCCCTGTTAAAGTATTCCATAATTGCAAAACATTGTAGGGTGCGAGGGGTTCCTTAGGCCCGCTTATGTTCATACCAAACACCCGAGCAAAATCTCTCAAAGTCATGTGGTAATTCTGATTGAGCAAACGAAAAGTCACATGCGTAATTTCACTACCACATCCTCTTACTACATTCAAACTACTCAAGCATTCGAGAGTGAGACGTGCATAAGTTTTTCTACCACAAATATCATACATTCTACCCAAGCCAACATGCTGAAATAGTTTTTTCATTTCGTTATCAATTCCTAACTTGTTTAGACTCTCCTTATGCAACCAACGAGTGGGGTGAATTAGTTTACCTTTGAGATTCTTAAAACGGCGGTGTTGGTCGTAGGAATCGAACACCACATCCGGGTAAGTAGTATCTTGCTCAATATGCACTTGAGTAGGTGGTGATGGTGCCCTACTCGTACTTGCCTCAGCCCTTGCCCTTTTTGTTGGTGCCATGGATGATTTTTTAAAGCTTTTTGAGTGAAATCCCTCTTTCAAAAATCTTAGTGAAATATGAAAATTTGATACAAAGAGATGAAAGAGGAGATGATGGGGATGCTTTTGATGTAAGGAACTTGTGATTTGGTGGAGTAATGAAGGTGGTATGAGGATTTGAAGAGTTAGGATTTTGAGGTTTAATGGAGTTTGGGGGAAAGTTGGGGAAGAAGAGGAATATGTTGTGAGAGGAAGCTCGTGCAAATGCAGGTTCTCCACGAAGAAAACAAGGTTGTGAGCGAAAACCGGCCGGTTTTCACAAACCTGCCTGTTTTCGTTATTTTACTTATTCCCTGTTCAGCTCGAAACCGGCAGGTTTGTAGGAACCTGCCCCCCCCCCCCCCCCCCCGGTTTTCGCTGCAGTTGAAGCTACATGATTTCCAGCCCACTGAAATCCGGCAGGTTTGCGAAAACCTGGCCCACCAGTTTTCGGTGTTTTTACTCCTTTTCACCTTCAAAATTGACTCCAAGTGCTGGATTTTTTCTTTGCATACGTAACCGGCCGGTTTTCGCTAAATTTTTTCACTTACGATCATTACTCTTTCAGCACCCAAATTTTTCTAAGGCATTAATTTTACGTTAAGCTCGTAACCGGCAGGTTCTCAAGAACCGTCCGGTTTTCACTGCCTTTGAAAAATCTCCGTATTTCCTCCAAATTGTGCCATTTAATGTACTTCGTATTGAAATCTACACATTACTTAAACGACCAAGTGGTAAAATTCCACTCTCCTCACCCCTCTAAGGCTATAAAATTTAAACTAAGAGCACACAAAAGCAATAAAAAAAATAAAAATCAAACTAGTGTAAGCAATAAAATTCGGGTTGCCTCCCGCAAAGCGCTGGTTTATTTTCAGGTCCCGCTCGACCTCATTACCTTAATATGCATATCATGGGGCAGAAGGGTTGAGGTGTTGAACCTCAACCATTCCTACAGTAGCCCCTTCATGGTACAACTTCACACGTTTCCCATTGACCTTGAATCGCTCACCATTGTTGTTCTCCACTTCGACTGACCCGAACTTACTAACCATAGTCACAGTGAACGGCCTAGACCACCTAGACTTAAGTTTTCCAGGAAATAACTTAAGTCTAGAGTTAAATAGTAGAACCTTGTCGCCCACTGCGAACTCCCTCTGAAGGATGTGACTATCGTGCCATCGCTTAGTCTTTTCCTTGTAGATATGGGGACTGTCATAGGCTCGCAATCTAAACTCATCTAGCTCACCCAACTGTAGTAGCCGCTTCTCACTGGCTGACTTAACATCCATGTTGAGTTGCTTGATTGCCCAATAAGCCTTATACTCCATTTCCACCGGCAAATGACATGCCTTACCATACACCAACCGATACGGGGAAGTACCAATAGGTGTCTTGAAAGCAGTTCTATATGCCCATAGAGTATCATCAAGCTTGTCGCTCCAGTCCTTCCTAGATTTCGCCACCACTTTCTCAAGTATAGATTTGATCTCCCAGTTAGAGACCTCAACTTGCCCACTCGTCTGAGGGTGGTAGGCTAGTCATGTACGGTGGTAGACCTCATATTTGTGCAGGAGCGCATCTAGATGCTTCTCATGGAAGTGCGACCCTCCATCACTGATCAATGCCCTCGGTACTCCAAACCTGGGGAAGATGATTTTCTTGAACAAGGAGATGACTGTCCTGGCATCGTTAGTAGGTGAGGCAACGACTTCCACCCACTTAGACACATAATCTACAACAACAAGGATATACAGATTACCCTTGGACGATGGGAATGGTCCCATGTAGTCTATCCCCCATACATCAAAAATCTAGACCTCAAGAATACCCTTATGTGGCATCTCATGCCTCCTCGAGATAGTGCCGGCCCTCTGGCACGCATCACAAGCCATGATAAAAGCTTGTGCATCCTTGAACATAGTAGGCCAATAAAACTCGCACTGTGACAACTTGGCATTGGTCTTCGAAGGTCCATGGTGGCCTCCATAAGGTGAAGAATGACATCTATTGATTATACCGTGGACTTCCCATTCTGGAACACATCTCTTATACAACCCTTCAGCAGTTTCTCGGAACAAATGTGGATCATCACAAAAGTAGAACCGAACATCATGTAGGAACTTCTTCTTCTGTTGATATGTGAGATCGGACGGAAGAATACACCCTACAATGTAGTTCGCATAGTCTGCGAACCATGGTGACTGACTGGCAAGTGCAAGTAGGTGATCATCCGGAAATGAATCATCGATCAGTGTAGACACTTTACCATCATATCTCAATCTAGACAAGTGGTCTGCAACCACATTCTCAACCCCCTTCTTGTCGCAGATCTCTAGATCAAACTCCTGTAGCAGTACTATCCATCGAATAAGCCTAGTCTTGGCTTCCTTCTTATAGAGCATATACTTAAGGGCTGCATGATCAGTGTAGGATATTACCTTGGACCCAATCAGATAGGTGCGAAATTTATCCAAGGCATAGACTATGGCTAGAAGCTCCTTCTCAGTATTAGCATAATTAACCTGAGCTCCATCTAAGGTCTTGCTAGCGTAGTAGATAGCATGCAAGACCTTTTCCTTTCTCTGACCCAAAACTGCCCCAACTGCGCAGTCACTTGCATCACATATTATCTCGAACGGGAGATCCCACTCGGGAGAACAAATGATAGGAGCTGAAATCAGTGCCTGTTTAATCCGGTCAAAAGCCTCAAGACAAAAATCAGTAAACACAAATGTGGCGTCATGGAGGAGGAGTTGGGTCAGTGGTTTAGCAATTTTAGAAAAATCCTTGATAAAGCGGCGATAAAACCCCGCATGACCAAGAAAACTTCTAACACCCTTCACATTAACTGGTGGGGGCAATTGTTCAATCACTTGGACCTTAGCTCGATCCACCTGGATGCCCTTATCAGATATCAAATGTCCCAAGACCACCCCTTCAGTAACCATGAAATGACACTTTTCCCAATTTAGGACCAGGTTACATTCTTCACACATTTTCAACACTTTAGTTAAATTAACCAAACAAGAATCAAAAGAAGTGCCATAGACGCTAAAATCATCCATAAACACGTCCATTATAGACTCAATAAACTCAGAAAAGATGCTCATCATGCAATGTTGAAATGTAGCAGGTGCATTACACAAACTAAAGGGCATCCTACGATATGCAAAAGTACCATAGGGACAGGTGAAGGTGGTCTTTTCCTGGTCGTCTGGATGTATGGGAATTTGGAAAAAGCCAGAATAACCATCCAGATAACAGAAAAACTTGTGACAGGCTAGCCTTTCCAACATTTGATCAATAAAGGGAAGGGGAAGGTGGTCTTTTTTAGAAGCAACATTCAGACGCCTATAGTCAATACACATGCGCCACCCTGTAACTACCCTAGTTGGGATTAATTCATTCTTCTCATTTCTAACCAAAGTCGCCCCCCCTTTCTTTGGGACTACCTGAACAGGACTCACCCACTTAGAGTTAGACACAGCATAAACAATACCCGCATCAAGCAGTTTCATAACTTCAGCTTTCACAACATCTTGCATAATGGGGTTCAAACGACGTTGGGGTTGAATGAATGGCTTTTTATTATCATCTAGATGTATCCTATGCATGCAAAAATCTGGGCTAATACCCTTAAAATCGTTAATACTGTACCCAATGGCCTTTTTGTGCTTTTTTAACACAGTAAGAAGTTGGGATAACTGGTCTGCATCAAGTGCAATACTGACGATCACAGGGAAAAGTTGTTCATCATCCAAAAATGCATATTTCAGATTAGCAGGAAGAGGTTTAAGTTTGGGTTTCTTTACCTCTTTTACAGAACAGACCGGCCGAACTAACCTCCTCACTTTGGTTCTCTCCTCGGGCTCAAGCTCTCCACCATCAAGAACTAACTCTAGAGCATCCACTTCAGCACTCCAAGAACTGCTATCACCTGCAGAAGATTCACAACAAAGCACTGCCTCCAAGGGGTCCCTTTCGAGAACTTGGGAGACGTTATCTCGCATAATAAAATCAACTACATCAATACGATAGCATTGTTCTTCCTCTAGCATGGGACTTCTTAAGGCACTATTCAGATTAAAAGTAACCTTATCATCCCCAACAAACAAAGTCAATTTTCCAGTTTTAACATCAATGACTGCCCCTGCCGTGTGAAGGAAGGGTCTACCTAAGATAATGGGAATTTGAGAATCCTCTTGCATGTCTAGTACTACAAAATCCACAGGTATATAGAATTTACCTACTCTAACGGGGACGTCCTCTAAAACACCTAAGGGGTATTTAACAGAACGGTCGGCCATTTGCAGAGTAATATTAGTAACTTTAAGCTCACCCATGTTTAATTTAGTGCAGACAAACAAGGGCATAATAGATACACTAGCACCTAGATCACATAAAGCCTTATCAATAAAAATAGTGTCAATGTTACATGGGATGGAAAAACTCCTGGGGTCTTTAAGTTTGGGTGGAGACTTGTTCTGTAAATAAGCACTACATTCCTCAGTAAAAGCTACAGTCTCTACCTCACAAGCACGTTTCCTGATCAAAATATCCTTCATAAACTTAGCATATGCGGGAACCTGTAAAATCAATTCAGTAAAAGGAACTGTTACCTGCAAGTTTTTGACCACATCCAAGAATTTGCCAAACTGTTTGTCTAGCTTACTCTTGAGTTGCCGGTTTGGGAAGGGGAGTGAAATAGGTAGTACTTGAATTTATATCCCCTTCTTAACCTCAGTTGTAGCCTCTTTTTCGTATACTACCTTTTCATCTTGTTTCCCATCCATGACTACCTTTTCAACCAGACCACTAGCAGACACCTTAGAATCAACCTCGACGGCCATAGAAGGACCGTCATAACCTCTTCCACTCCGCAAGGTAATAGCATTAGCAGTTTCTCTATTCTCAGGCTGTGAAGGGAGTTGACCCTGGGGTCTCCCTGCAAGAGTAGTAGCCATTTGTGCCTACTGAGTATCAATGATCTTGTTATGGGCAGCAAGAGCATCAACGTCATGTTCCTCATCTCTACTAGCATAGGATCAGACTGTGTGGGTTGAGGTTGTGGTGGTGGAGGGGGTGTGTGTTGTCTAGAGAACCCAGGTGGTCCGCCAGACTGTTGATTGTAGTTATTCCGTGGTTGGTATGGTTGTTGTGGTGGTGGGGGATGTTGAACCTGGTGGGGGTTCTGAATATTAGTACTCCTGTATGACATTAGGGGATTATTCTTATACCCCTCATTGTAGGAATTAGAGTACGGGTTATTCTGTTTGTAGGCCTGGAATGCATTACATTGTTAAATGGAGCTCCTACATTCCTATGCATAATGACCAGACATCCCACAGCTATCACATACATTAACGGCTTGAGAATTCAGTGCAGCTACACTAACAGGTTGAGCAGGTTGAGAGGTTGTTGCTTGCATATTATCGAACTTGTAATGTAAAGCAGTCAACTGGGAAGTCAGTTGTTCTATGGAATTTAGGTCATGCTTACCACCCTTGTTAGATATACCTCTAGGATTCCCATACTGGGCATTGTGAATGACCATCTCCTCAATCACCTCCATAGCTCTAGTCATAGCAAGTTGCATGAATCTCCCACTAGCAGCAGAATCCAAAATAAGTCTAGACTCATTACCCAGGCCATTGTAGAATTTTTGAATCAAGAACCACTCACTTAAACCATGGTGTGGGCACTCTGTAAATCCTTGAACCTTTCCCAGACCTCGAACAAACTCTCATCTTCTTGTTGAGTAATAGCAATGATTTGGCTCCTCAGACGAGCTGTCTTCTCAGGCGGGAAATATTTCACATAGAATGCAAGGGCCAAAGACTCCCAGTTAGTAATTTTCATTGCCGCCCGATTCAACCCATTGATCCACAACTTTGCCTTTCCACTCAGAGAGAACGGGAAAAGAATCTCCATAGTTTGTTCCGGAGTCACATTCTTCTGCTTAATGGTAGAGCAATATTGGATGAAGGATTGAATGTGAAGATTTGGGCCTTCACCTTTCTCCCCACCGAACTGGCGTCTCTCAATCATGTTTATCAATGTAGGCTCAATCTTGAAAGTCTCAGCTGCAATAGAAGGCATGATTGCCTTAGGTAGCAGGGACAGACTTGGCTTAGAGTAGTCTGTAAGCCGCGGTTCAACTGCTTCGTCACCCATCTCTATCTCTGAAACTGTATCTGTATTCTGAAAGGAAAAAGATCGCCAAGAATATGATCAAAATCAGAGTTAGAGTAATTCCCACACTCTGCGATAAAGTTTCTTCGTCTACAGAAGGTCCTTTCAGGTTCAGGATCGAACGGAGTAAGATTACTAGTACCTACGGTCCTGGGCATAGATAAAGAAACTACAAACGAGTGTGAGATCCGGTCTCAGGGAACCGGAGTTCCTTAAGAAATAACAAACAATAATCTAGAACAAATAATTAATAACAGAAAATAAAACCGCTTCCCCGGCAACGGCGCCAAAATTTGACAGGCTAAAGTCGCACCGCCTAATCAAAGATAAACCTAAGTCCACTAACAAGATAGTAAGGGAAGTAGGGATCGAATCCACATGGGAAACTACGTTCTTTCTATTACTAAATCTAAGGTCTAAACTATTGGGAACGGGAAAAAGGGTTGGTTTTTATGATTAAAAATACGACAATAATTAAATGACAGAGAATTCAGATATTAAAAGGTCTAGGGCATAGGTTCACCAATGAACAATAATCCAGGATGATAAACAATCAATAATAATCAATAAAGCAGTTAAGTAGACTAGCATTCTCTCTCGAATCGATACTAATCATAGACTTGGAATTAACGGGCTCTCGCTACGTATTAATCCTAATCCTACCTATTGACACAAGCCTAAACATCAAATTACATCTCTCGAATCTTAACTTGATATTGTTAAACTAATACAATCAGACCTGCGCAAATTTAATTACAAAGTAAATAGGAGCGATCAATAGGAATTAATAGCTAATACCAACAATCAACAACAATTAATCATCCCTTCATATTCGTTCGTGGATTCCCAGAATCCTAGAAAATAAACTACTCACACATATTTAGATTAAACCAAACAAGAATATTAAATGAAAGCATAATTGAAATTGAATTATAAAATAAGAAACAAAATAATACCTAAACGAAGAACGAAGGAATAGTTGAAAGATTGAAGCTTTAATTAAAATGAAAGTTAAGTCTTTGACAAAGTTGTGTGAAAAATATAAAGTTGAAGTTCTAATACTAGGAAAATAATACGGAATTCCAAGAGAGTTTTCTACTAAAAAGCCAATTTAATATATATAGCCTCCCCCTTAAATCTACGGAGAGAGACGAACAAAAGGAATACGGGTTGGGACCGAAAACCTGGCACCCCGGTTTGTGAAAACCGGCCGGTTTTCGGCCCAGCCAATGACTCCAAACTCATCAGGTAGCGAAAACCGGTGCCCCAGATTTCCCAAAACCTGCCGGTTTCGCACCTAAAGTTAAATTGCTCCATTTCTCAAAACCTGCCGGTTTGCGAAAACCGGGGCCACAAGTTTTGAGGATATATTGTCGTGTTTTCCCTGAGTTTGAATCTTTAGGCCCAAGCCTAACTCCTTTGGGTCTAGTTTGTCGTTTGTGGCCCTTTGAAGTTGGCTAGATCATCCCGTACATGCTCGGGATCTGTGTAATCATCCAGGAATAATAGAAAACGGGCCTCCAACGACCAATTATCATCAAAAAGCGGTCCTGCAACTAAAGACACTACACAACACATGTTAGTACTAAAATATGCTCCGAAGAGCTCAAATGAGATGAAAAGTGCATACGGGACGAGGGTAAAAGCTATATAAAATATGAGTGTATCCCCTATGACCCGACCCGGAATAATAGGGTACCCGCTTACCGGGTACCCGATTTTAGCGGGTCGGGTCATGGGGCGACATTTTGACTACCCGCATTTGCGGGTCCCGCTTTTTTGGGTACCCGATAAGTCGGGTACCCGTTAATGAACACCCCTAAGTATGGTGCCTTCCCTTGTTGTTGTTGTTGAAGTTCTAGAGTTAGAGGAGAGAGAGTGGGGGTGGGGAAATGAAGTGGGGAATGAGAATGGGAAACCCTTGGGGGAGGGGGGGGGGGTAATCAACTTAGAGAAACTTGGGGTTAACCCAAAAACAAAAAAGGGTAAAGGGAATCACGAAAATAGCCTAACAAACAACAACAAAGGGTATCATATCAGCATATTTTCTTTCCTTTTTGTAAAAACCCCAACCAAACGCCCCCTAAGAGGTTGAATCACATTTGACATTTTACTACAAAAAACAATATTTTAACTTATTTTTTTCATTCATGTAATGGATTTTAAAAAAATAATTAAAGTTAGTACGTAGTACACACTATGACTTGGAAGGTTTGCTACATATTAGTGTTGTTTGATACTATGTACGAAGTATGTGCTTTCCTTGCAACCATAAAACATTTACGAAGTAACATCTTTACAATATTTTATTATTACAAAGAAACATTTTCACCGGACAATATTTTTTTTATAGAAACGGCGAAAGGCCCAAAACTTTATTAGACGGCAAAACAAATGTTAGCAGAAATTACATCGTCAATAGCACTCGAACAACCTCCCACCCATACCCTTGTTGAGTAATCTAGAGGGTGAAGATGGGCCATCTCATGAGCTGCACCATTTTCTTCCCTAAATATATGTTTAAAACCGATAAAATAAAAATAACTTGTAAGAACTAACACTTCTCTAACGAAAATACCCAAGTAAGATCCATCACATTGTCTTTGTTGGAGTATTTTAACAACCCGTAGGCAGTCACTTTCCACCTGAAGAGCAGTAGCATTACATTGCATAGCCAACTTCAAGCTAAGTACAATTGCTTTCGCCTCCGTAATACTTCCATCTAGGACTTGTGTAATTTGCAGGCAACCAACATGTATAACAACTCCCTCATGGTCCCTAAACCAAATAATATTTTATTATCGTTGTGTTCGGCGGTAGCGTTTGAGGTAGCGGGTAGCGTTTTGACCTAGTTAATACGCTACTTGTAGAATTTGTAAGTGTTTGACAAGGTAGTGGTTTAGGTAGCGGTTAACGGTAGAGGTTAGGTAGCTTTTGTCAAACGTTAAAATTAGACCACAACAAATCAACAAATCATCTAAACAAGGACCCTGTTCAACAGTAGAGTTTGGGGGTAGCGGATAGCTTTTTGACAAGTGGGAAAAATTAAGAGTGATTGATAAGGTAGCAGGTAGAGTAGCGAGTAGAGTTTGATGTAGTGTTTTGGTTGATTATTCCAAACACTTAATATATTAGAGTTCCAACATTTGTACTAGGAGGAACTATATTCTAATCTCAGATATGTTTCTAAAAAAACATATCAGAGGAAAACACAATAAAAGTGGTACAATACATTAGGAAATGGGGTTTGAGTTACGTACTCATAAGTTCAAATATGATACTCATAAGTTAAAATATGGTACGCATAAGTTCAAAGTGGTACTCACTTTTCAAATATGGTACTCAGAAGTTCAAATATGGTGTTCATTTTGAAAAATATGGTACTCAAAAGTTCAAATGACACTTTAAAAATAATGGTGATATTACCACTTTTCCCTCAGATATGTGTTTGGAGGCACATATCTGATATGGGTCTCTCCGCCCTCTTGTACTAGCGGTGCGGGAAAAGGAATGACATTCTACTTCCTTAAATGGTTCTTGATAGGTTGCTCATTTATTTTTAACTTTTTTTAAAAAAACTTTTGGAAAAGGTTTGTCACTTTCTTTTTTCTTCTGGTCGTGTTTTTAGTGATTTTATATTTATTTTTTGAAGGTAAGAAGAATGATACATTAAGAGCCCCTCCGCTCGAGCGTCACTTCTAAGTAAGCACTACTAAGAATAGAAAGTAATTGAGGGTTATTACAAGGGTCTATATGCATTTTGTCACTAATAAGATGTCCAACATTTGCAATCCAGTCGGCTGCTCTATTAGCTTTTCTGAAAATATGCTTGATTTCCCATATGTTGAACGTGAGGAGGAGGTTTTTTATGTCATTGAATGATGTGAAGTTTCCATGGAATTGACCATAATCCTTTAACTGAGTTGATGATGAGAAGGTTGTCACCTTCAATGTAGAGTCTTCTGATATTGAGTCGTTTGGCTTCTTGGATACCTTTGTGAAGAGCACTAGCTTCGGCCATAATGGCTTGGAAATGGCCAAGATTGTGGGTATAGGCCGTAATAGGCTTACCAATGTTGTCTCTGGTAATGATTCATGCTGCTACTGAAGAATATTTACAAGAACCATCAAAGTTAAGTTTGAAGGTATCCAATGGATGGGAATCATCACCGGAGGAGGAGGAAGTGTAGTTGTGTGAGTGTGTAAAGTGAGATGGGTACCCTTGAGTTGGTGATGATCAATTTGTAATCTAAATTACCATTCATGGAAATCCGAGTTAGCCTTAAAATACACTCGGTAATGATTGAAAGTTGAATTATCGAAAATGCAATCATTTCTTTCCTACCAATTATACCATATAGTAAAAATAAATTTACAAAGTGTTAATGGAAATTTTCTTAGTGACTGAATAGTATCAAAGAAATCATGTTGAGTGATGGCAAAATCCAACTAACTTTTAGTGAGATTGAGATCCCTAATTTTCTTAGAAGATGGGCATTGAAGGAAAAGATAGTTAAATGTTTCTATATAAGTATCACAAGGTGGGAAAACGTCAAAAGGAAGAATATTTCTCTTGTGTAGAATATCTCTAACCGATATGCTTTTATGAAAAAATTGCCACAAAAATATTGCAAGCTTTGGAGGAATATAAAGTTTCCCAATCCCATGAAATTCCCATTTGTGAGAGTTTTCTTGGATATCGTAGGCAATCCAAGGTGCTGATTTTACTGAGAAGTTCCCTGAAGAAGTATCCCCCACATTGAGGTGTCCTCCATATCATTTAAGGGTATTGGAAGACCTTGAATTTTTAGAACCATGTTTGGAGGTAAGGTGGTTGATAGTTTAGGCAAATTTCATTCACTAGATGGGAGAATGAAATCTGAGACTAGTAGATTGCAATCAATAGTTTCTATGGTACGATCTAATTCATGAGATTATCCTGAATGACCCAATTGTCAAGCCAGAAATTTATAGACTTACCGTTGCCAATTTTCCAACGAATCCCTTTTCTCAAGATTTCTCTTTGATTTAGAATCTTATGCCAAATTGGCGAGTCTTTTTGCTTAGGCTTATAAAGAAAGAAGGAAATGTTCTGAATATATTTCTTTTTTAATAATGGAGACCCAAAGGCTATTATAATTTTGAAGGATTTTCTAACCTAGTTTAGCAAGAAAAGCACGGTTTAGAGGTCTAGTTCAACGCAGGACCAAACCCCCTTGACTTTTGAGTTGACAAATTTTATTCCAAGCAATAAGCGGTGTGGAAGAAGAATTTGCAGTTTGTTTCCAAAAGAAATTTCTATGAACAACATCAAGTTGAGTACAGGTTTTTTGCGGGAGGAGGAAGGAAGAACACACATATGATGGTAAAGCCTCTAGATTACTTTGGATGATGATGGTTCTTCCTGCTTTGGAGAGGTAATTTGCATGCCATGAGTTAATTTTAGTTTCATTCTTAAGCATTATATTGTTGTAATCAGCTTTTGTTGGTTTATACAAAGTACGCAACCAAATATCTACCTATAGATATAGATTTGGTCATAGCAAAAGAGCTAGCTATGCTATCTCTTCTATGCTTTTTATTAGAAGGAGTTTGGTGTAATTAATCACAATATAAATAATGTTGTCATACATAATTTAGGCCATTTACTTAGGCGTTAGACATATTTAGGAGTTAGGCGTATTTTGTCATTTACTAGCCATTTACTTCCTTAATTGTTTAGGAGTTAGGCATTCAATATTCTGTGGATTAAGTTTAGACGTTTTGTACGTTTTGTAGCTTAAACTCATAGCTTAACTTGTGTATATAATGGGTAGGCTGCACATATGCTAAGGCAATAAATACAAAAGTATCATCTTCACCATCTCTCTAAATTACTTTGACATGGTATCACAATAGGTTTAACATATTACTAAATCAAATATATTTTTTTTCTGCATTGTTTTGCGGCAGTCCATTATCTCAATCTATTCAAGATCAATCTTTCTTGATTTTTTTAAGCAATAATGGGAGACGACAAAATAGAAACCACTTCACCGTTCTATCTCCACCCCGCAACAAATACGAGCATTGTCATTTCACCAGTGGTCTTGCGTCCTGACAACTATGAAGAGTTGGCAAGATCGCTGTGTAATGCTTTTAAAGCAAACAACAAAATTGGGATTATTGATGGCTCGATTAATCCACCAACGACATAAGAACCCGAAAAGATGGCTCCATGGTTGCAAGTCAATTCCATGCTTAGTGCTTGGATACATAACACACTCGATTCATCCATTCGTTCCTCTACTCCTCTTACCGATTATGTAAAGGAGATGTGGGATGACCTTCGTCAACGTTTCTTGGTGGGAAACGGACCTCGAACCAACGAACTCAAGCATTTGATTGCAACTTATGAGAAAGGTGGAGACTCGGTGGTTACCTACTATGGAAAATTACGACAACTATGGCAGGAGCTTACTTCATACTCAACTCCTCAATGCTCTTGCACCTGTACTTGTGGCTCAAAGGCTGCTTTGGTTAAAGAACGTGAGGATGCACAAGTGCATCAATTCTTGATTGGCCTCGACTCGACTATCTAAGACAATGTTAAATCTAATATGTTGATGCAAGATCCCATTCATCACTAACTGTTGTGTTCTCCAAGGCTCAAACACAGGAGAGGAACCACCTGGTAACTCGCATATCGGAAAGGAAAGGAGAAGCTGTTGGATTTTCTACCCACGGTGCGACTCAAAGGCGAGGTGTCATGGCTAGAAAGGGGACTGATAGGTCTCGAATTACTACCACTTGCACGCATTGCGACAAGTTTGGTCATGACCAGGATAATTGCTTTGAGTTACTAGGTTATCCAGATTTATGGTACTATGAAAATAGACCACCCGCAAGAGGAAGGGGACGTAACAGCCGAGGTGGAAGGAACGGAGGAAGTAATCGTGTTCGTGGCAATGTGGTTGCTAACGTTGTCGGTCACAGGGCGAGTGGAGCACCTCATCAGCTTATTGGTGAAGGTGATCGTTTTGGGCTTCCATCAGTTTCTGATGAGCAATGGCATAAAGTTTTAGACATGTTTAAGGTTGTTAATGTTAATTCTTCTACTGCTAAACTTGATGGTAAAACTCTTTCTACTAGGTGGATTATTGACACAGGTTGTTCCAATCACATGAGCGGAAACAAAAGTCTGTTTAATTCTTTGAATGATGCTAACGCCTCACCGGTTGATTTACCAAATGGTAAACAAGTAATGGCGACTAAAGAAGGCAATATGCAATTCAGCGAACATTTACAATTGACTGGTGTGTTATATGTTCCCGAATTGAATTGCAATTTGATTTCTGTCTCATAATTACTTGCAAGTTCGACTTTTAATGTCATATTTACTGATAAGCTTTGTGCAATACAGGACCACAATTCGAGGACCCTAATTGGAGTGGGTGAACAAAGTGACGGGGTTTACTGGTTCAAGCCAACGCTACAAATTCACGCTCATCATACGACATTATTAGGACAACATGAGTTGTGGCATTAACGACTTGGACACCCCTCTCGAAAAGTTGTGTCCTTATTACCTTTCTTTTCAAGAACTGAGAATAATACTTATATTTCGAGCAAAGATTTTTGTGATTGTGATGTTTGCTTGCGTGCTTCTGATGATTTATTTTCCTTAATACATTGTGATATTTGGGGTGATTATAGGTTGCTTCTAGTTGTGGTCCATATTATTTTCTCACTATTGTTGATGACTATTCTCGAGCCGTATGGGTGTATCTGATGTCAGCAAAGAGTGAAGTAGGATAAAGTATTAAGGGTTTTTGTTCAATCGTGCATACTTAATTTAACAAACGAGTAAAAAATTTGAGGAGTGATAACGGTAGGGAGTTCACCTGTTGGAGTAGATTTTATGCTGAAAATGGAATTTTGCATCAAACCTCTTGTGTTGATACACCACAACAAAATGGTCGGGTAGAGAAAAAAACATCAACATATCCTAAATGTGGGGCTTGTTGTTTTTTTAGGATATATCAGGATATGTTGATGTTTTTTTAGGATACCTAACAAGCATACCTAAGCACTTTGGGTTTAAGCAATCATATGCCAATTATTCATTATTGTGCTATACAAAAGGTGCAGTTTCATTATGTCCTTGTATATGTTGATGATTTGATAATTTCAGGGTCGTCTCATGACGAGATAGTCAAATTCAAAGAATATCTAAGTACATGTTTTCATATGAAAGATCTCGGGGCTTTGAAGTATTTTCTTGGCTTAGAAGTGGCTCGTGGAAATGAGGGATTATTTCTAAATCAACGAAAATATACTCTAGATATTATTAGTGAAGCAGGTTTATTGGGAGCAAAGCCCGCTACAACTCTGATGGAACAAAATCATCAACTTGCATGAAGTGAGAGGGAGTTATTTTCTAAGCCAGAAAAATATCGACGACTTGTTGTTCGTCTTATTTACTTGACCATTACTCAACTTGAACTGTACTACTCTGTACACACCTTGGCCCAGTTCATGGGAGCATTAAAGGTGGATCATTGGAAAGCTTCTTTAAGAGTGCTAAGGTATCTAAAGGGTTGTCAAGGCCAAGGAATACTTAAGCGAAGAAATTGTAATTTGCAAATATATGGCTTTTGAGAAAGTGATTGGGCGAGTTGCCCTATGGCCAGAAGTTCATTGATAGGTTACTTTGTTTTGCTTGGCTCCTCCCCAATTTCTTGAAAAAATAATTAAGAAACAACCAACTGTGACTCGCTCTTTTGCGGAGGCGGAGTATCGCTCAATGGAGACTACTAAATGTGAATTAAACTGTTTGAAATCCATTATTTTATGTTTGGGCATTCTCCATGATCGTCCGATGAGGTTGTATTGTGACAGTCAGGCAACATTACATATTGCAGAAACCCATTTTTTCATGAAAGAACGAAACGCATTGAAATGGATTGTCATTTTGTAAGGGATGAGATCCAGTCAGGTAATATTATGACTTCCTACATTCGCACGGGCAACCAGCTTGCGGATATTTGTACTAAGGCTCTTGGTAAACCACAATTTTTGTTACTCCTTTGCAAGTTCGACATTCGAGATCTTCATGCTCCAACTTGAGGGGGAATATTAGGAGTTTAGTGTAATTAATCACATTGTAAATAATGTTGTCATACATAATTTAGGCCATTTACTTAGGCGTTAGACATATTTAGGAGTTAGGCATATTTTGTCATTTACTAGCCATTTACTTCCTTAATTGTTTAGGAGTTAGGCATTCAATATTCTGTCGATTAAGTTTAGACGTTTTGTAGCTTAATCTCATAGCTTATCTTGTATATATAATGGGTAGGTTGCACATATGCTAAGGCAAGAAATACAAAAGTAGCATCTTCACCATCTCTCTAAATTACTTTGATAGTTTTGAATCTGTTTGGAGAAAACAATTGTGGATTTATGAAAATTGACTAATTGCCCTGAGAGTGAGAAAAATTCGTTGATAATTGTTTTGAGTAGGTTACATGCAGAGGATGTAGCTTTAACGAATACTAAGCTATCATTTGCAAAAGTAGACATATAACTTTTGGAGGTGTGGGGGGCTAAGCGGATGCCTATACCTTTCTTTGGGTCTGTACTCTTATTAGTTAATATGATTATAAAAACTTCCATGAATAGAAGGAAGAGGTAGGGGATAACGGATCTCCTTGACGAATACCTCTAGAAGGGGTAAAATGTTATGTAGTTGATCCGTTTATTTTGAGCGAGTAGGAGACTGTAGTGACACATGCCTTTACCCACTAGATCCATTGGTTGGGGAAACCAAAGGCAGTAAGGGTTGACCATAGAAAATCCCATTCTATCCCATCATAAGCCTTTTCTATGTCTATTTTAAGGGAACACCAACCAATTTAAGATTTGGATTTTTGGAAGGTGTTTAGAATTTCTTGTACTATTAGTAGATTGATGTGGATGGGGCGCTAGGGAGTGAACGCATTTTGAAAGGGGCTAATATGTTCTTGGAGAATAGGGGGTAATCTATTAACCAAGACTTTGGATATGGCCTTATAAAGGGTGTTGCAAAGACTAATTGGTCTGAAATGTTAAGAGCATGCAGAAGTTTCCCATGGTAGAAGAAACTTTTAACTGATGTGGTAACTTCTTGACCAACTATGGGCCAATAGACTTAGAAAATTTTGGGTCCGAACCCATCAGAACCTAGGGGTTTGAGTTGGTTCATATCAAAGTAGGCGTCTTTAATTTCTTCGTCAGTGAAGGGACAAAGTAAATTTTCTTGATCTTGCTGATACATAAATGTAGGGAGGAAAGAAAAATCAAAATTCCTCCCACGGGGTGACGAAGAAGTGAATCGATTTTTGAAAGCGTCGAGTAGTGAATTAGACAATGTAGTTGGGTTAGTGTCCATTGACCTAAGTCATTTTGAAGCCTATAGATGGTGTTTCTCGCACATTGATTTTAACTCTTTGGTGGGGAAAATGTGTATTTCTATCTCCTTGGGCGAGCCATTCTTTTTTGTAGAATTTCTTCCAAGTACTTTTACCAAATAGAAGTAACTTTTCTCTTTGTTTCACCATACGGAGTAAATGATCAAGAAGAATTGGGTTATAAGGTTGATTGGGAAGTTTTGTTTGAACTCCGTGAATTTTTTGCCATATTATTATGTAATTTAAGAAAGTTGTTGCCATATTTGTTTGGAGCCGCCGGAGTTTTGTTTTAGTAATGGAAAGCTTTTCTCTAATTCTAAAGAAGCGAGAGCCAGTTCTTCTAGTATTCCAAAGTTTCTTAACGATTGCATGAGAATCACTATCAAGGGTCCATAGATTCTAGAATATATAAAGCCGATTTTGATGATTGGAGGGAGTTTTGGTGTCGAAGAAAACTGGGGCATGGTCTGATATTGAAAAGATTCCATATGTGATAAAACTTTTAGGAAATAAGCTTGAGAACTGGTGGTCAATGATTGCTCTATCTAAACGTTCTAGAAGATATTCATCTCTATTGGATTTCCAAGAGTATGCTCTTTGTAGACAAGGTACATCACATGCATTGTGGTTGGAGAGGAAGATAGGAAGTCGATGACATTGTTGTGAGGAAATTGGATTTCCACCAAATTTATCCTTAGGGGAGAGGAGTTCATTAAAGTCCCCTATTAGAAGCCAAGGGAGCGGCATATTGTCGTAGAAAACTTTAAGTGCATCCCAAAAAACATCTTTATCCATTTCTTTTGCTGGACAATAGGTGCATGTGACTAAGAAAGTGTTGCTAGTTGGTTTGTGAAAGACCGTTAGATGCGCACATCTATCAGTAAGCGTGTTGCTAGTTATTTTAATATTATCTTCATTCCAAATGATCCACATTCCACCACAATGATTGGAAGGATCGATTATAAGATGCTTTTGGAAATTGAGTGCTTTTACAATTGTTGTACTAATTGTATTACGGTCATAGTTTCTAGAATGAAGCAAATCTCTGGTTTAAATTGAAGCTTTAAATTTACAAGTTCAACTATAGCTTGGTCACGTTTACCACCTTGAATATTCCACGAGCAGACTTTCATATGGAAACTTTGATAAAAAGAGATATGCATGATTCAGATTTAAAATTCCGATTCCGACAAGGAATGAAATCCTTAGGCAATTCATATGCGGATATAAAAATCCGATGATGTTTTGTACTATAAGACTTTTGTAATCTTCTAGCTTATTAGTATGGCGATATGAATTACTCGTAACAAACATTCTTAACCTTCCAACTCTCTACAATTTGCATTAATGATGCACTTTAAATTTTTGTTATTTATAAGTTGAAGTTATATTCTATATTACTAAAGCGGAGTAGTGACAATGTGAGGGCTCCAAAACCCCAATTCTTATCTCTCATGCAAAGTTATTTAAGAAAATTCAGGCAATAAAAGCAAAAATATAAATATCAGCAAAAGTCTTCACACGCAATTAATTGGGAGACTAAATTGAAAATAAGAATAATTAAGATACTAGACAGGAAATTATAAGGAAATGATTTAAAAATTCACTTTTAAATTTCGTCAAAAATATTATGTACAAAATGGAAACATTATTGTTATTGATCTGATCAAGTAAACCCTTTTACTCCGTACCATGTACTACGTATGTAGTACTCTTTTATAACTGATCTAAAACAACCTACACATCTCTTTTATGGTTAATGACATAGTCTACACATTAGCCGGGTTTTTATAGTTAATGTATTATCTATGATCAAATTTTTATCAGAGTACATGTATGATAATTATTAGATGACAATATTATTTTTTGTATTATTATTATTATTATTATTATTATTATTATTATTATCATTATCATTATCATTATCATTATCATTATCATTCATTATCATTATTATTATTATTATTATTATTATTATTATTATTATTATTATTATTATTATTTTCTTTATGCTTATGTATAGGAGATGAATATATAGGAGATGAATATAAAGTATACATCATGTCACTATGTTACACTCGCTAAGCAAAAGGTCAACTTGAGAGTTCGTTAATTTGTTGTGCTTGATCAATGAGCATTCCAAAGGTAAGGGTGAAATATTCCAACGTAGATGGAATTTGGTGTTCATGGGTAAATATGTATGACTGAAATCCTAATCTATATTCATAATTTTTAGGCCTTTTTTAGTTTTAGAACTGAATATTTAACTTTCAACTTTTGCTGATGAAGTGCAAGTGACTTTATTTGACAATGTCATTGACAAAAATATACGTCATGAAAGAAGAAAAAGTGTAGAATTCTATAGCCAATTTGGAATGCCACTAGATACAAGTTATAAATATGTTTTGGATAATTATAGATTGATATTTGGTGAGGAAGCTGAGATCTTGGAGGTACTTGATTATGTTGAAGATGATCAAAGACTTCGATAGCGTGCCACAATACTTTGCTAAGAAAAACCCACCATACATTGGTATCATTTTTGAATTCAAATAAGTTTGTGGTTTAAACCCTTTTAATTATATAGATAATAGGGTTGGATTAGCATCAAATTAATTAAAAAAACATGTCGACAATATGGAGCCTATTTTATAAAATTTAAAAATAATTTATGTTAGTGGGCTCATCCTTTCAAGTTGTCTAACATAATAAATTCATTAAGTGTGTGCATTTGTATAGGATTTTGTCTAATTCGTCTAATTCCTAATCACTAAATGGTGAACGAGTCGTGGATAGTGGGTTCCATATTTTTTTGGTTTGGAAAATTACGAGCATGCCATTTAGTTAGTTTTAATAAAATAGAAGTGATGCATTAGTCTGAGCAATTAGTATGACATTGCTGAGCATATTACAATGAACGTTTTGGTATTGGCACATAATACATATTGTAGTTAACATCGTCAATTAAGAGATTTTTTATACTTTTTATAGATATTCGTGCACTAGCACGGGCACAGACTAGTACCTTATTATTATGTTATTAATTATCAATTTATCAAAATTTGGAAGAAGAGTGCACGTTCATAATTCGTATAAATTAGTAAGGAAATTAAATCGTGTGTTTCACATGTTTAAAAGAAAAGTTACACGTTGGGTGTATGAATGTATGATATTGGTTAATCGCGTATTTTAAATAAGCGGAATCACGTTTAACATCACTAAACTTAAAATTAAAGTCATTTCAAATCTAGTTCTTCTAATTTATTTCCTTAAATAAAATTTGTAACAATTTGAGGCATCATCTAGGTCTATAATGAATCAAGCCTAAAAATAGTCACAAGTCAAGTCAAACATTCATGCCAACCTTTAACTTAAAAAATTGATTCTTATTCTACTTTGATCGATTTTCTTTTATTAATCCCACATATGATTTTTTTAAAATCATCCAATCTATTGGACCTATTCTCTTTTAATGGTTCTAATAGAGTAACAGGCAACCAATCCGGCGTAGCATGTTATCTTGTCACGTGTCACTCTTTTATTGGTCTAATTTTTTTAAAAGATTTTTTCTTTTCTCGTTTTCTTTCCTTCAAGCCGACATAGATCTTGTGTGGGTGAAGGAGTAACTAAAATAAATAAATCAGTTCTCCATGTGGACTATTAGGAATTATAATGTATATAGAATTCCTAGTGTTATGTATAGTTTCATATTATTAATAGGTTTATGTTTTAGGAGTTTATGTGGTGTTAGGGTTGTGTAACCATGTAATATATATACGTCAATAATAATATACGAAAGGCTAAGCCGTTTTCTCCTAATCTACTCTGAGTTTAACATGGTATCACAACCTCTCTAAGATTAGAGATTATTTCGATCCTTTGACTAAACACAACCCTAAAGATTTTTTTCTCGCACAATCGATTGAGAGAATTCGAGACTTCAATTAATCGATCAAGTTATTAATCTTGATCATCTCTACGCAAATTATTATCGGAGAAGGAGTGTACCTTATTCGTTAGTTTGCGCAATATCACACAGGAGTGCACCTGCGTGTTGGTGCTTTGCGTTATCATTGCAACGCCAAAGATACAAATTGTTACGAGTTTCCCGTAACAACACTAATATCAACCTCCTGACAAATTCAATTTGTCAACTTTATTTTGTCTCGTAGTACAACCACTCGACAGCATCTGTTTTGTTTGTCTCCCAAATTGGTAATTCAATTCTTGGCCTAATTAAACTTTTGTTTGTTTTCTAACCAATTTTTAATGGGTGAAGGAGAAAAGTCGGGTAATTCTGGTGGTGCACATTATGAGCCATTTACAGATTATTATTTTCATCCGAGTGAAGGTACGCATTTGGTAATCAGTCCTATTTTGCTTACGGCGGACAATTATGAGGAGTGGTCTAGGTCTCTTCGTAATAATTTACGCGCAAAAAGCAAACTTGGGTTCATTGACGGGTCTATTACTATGCCAGATGAGGAATCTCCTGATTTTCGACAGTGGGGTATTGTTAATTCTACTATTGTTGCTTGGATTTATAATACTCTTGATGCTAGTGTTCGGTCTAATATTACTTTTCCTGATGATGCTAAAATTTTGTGGGATGATTTGAAGCATACATATTCTCTTGGTAATGGTCCTCGTATTCTCGAAATAAAACATGCTATTTCTGATTGTAAACAAAGGGGTAGACTTGTTGCTACTTATTATGGTGAATTAAATAAGTATCAAAATTTATTGTCTAGTTACTCCAAATTGCCTGCTTGTACTTGTTCTGCTGCGAGTGAATACGCTAAAATTCGAGATACTAAGATGTTGCATCAGTTTTGTATTGGTCTTGATTCAAAGAAATTTGGTACTGTGGTTTCTACATTGTTAATGAGTGATCCCCTGCCCACTATGAATGCTGCTTACACTAAGATTATTGCTGATGAACGTAAACAAGTTGTCTCTGAGGCCAATGAGGTCTCTCGTACTGAGGCGGTTGGTTTTACTGCTAATGGTACGGCATCTGGTCATACAACAGAAAGGAAGGAATGTAGTCATTGTGGAAAATTTGGCCACATTAAGGAGACATGTTATGAGCTTCACGGATATCCTGAGGGTGCTCGAGGGGGTCGCACAGCTGGTCGTAGTGGCCGAGGTGGCCGAGGTGGTAGGAATAATGGTAGAGGTCGCGGTGGCTTCGCAGCCAATGTTGGCGCTGGCACAAGGGTTGGTGCCCATGAGCACGTGTCCGAGGCAGATCGTGGGAGTGTACCCACTATCACAGATGCTCAAAGGTAGGAACTTATGGCTGCTTTAAAGGGTTCCAAGGCTTCTACTTCGTCAGATGCTAACAAACTTGGTACGTTTAATTCCATTGAGTGGATTATTGACTCAGGATGCTCGAATCACATGTCTGGTAATATTGATCTGTTTACAGAATTGTTTGATATTTCGTCGTCTGTTGGTCTGCTCAATGGAAAAAGTACTACTGCTACAAAGGAGGGAAAAATTATTTTGTCTGATAATTTAATTTTGGATAATGTCCTATTTGTTCCTGCTCTTACTTGCAATTTATTGTCTGTGTCTCAATTATTAGATAAACAAACATTTATTGTTATGTTCACTAACAATCTATGTACTATCCAGGACCGCAGTTTGAGTTACCTGATTGGCGCGGGGGAGCAGATTAATGGGGTCTATATTTTCCGCCCGGTTCGTGCTCGAAGTCGTCAGGCGAACAAAGTAGTGGTTTCAGATGCAAGTTTGTTATGGCATAAGCGTCTTGGTCATCCCTCAATGCAAGTAGTCTCTTCTTTTCCTGGGGTGACTAATAGTCGTAGTAATACTCATAGTAGTGGTTCTTATTCTTTCAATTGTGATATTTGTTTTATGGGGAAGCAACCCCGAAACTCTTTTCCTTTAAGCAATAATAAAGCATCTGAAATATTTGATTTAATACATTGTGATATTTGGGGTCCGAATAAAATCGTTGCAAGTTGTGATGCAAGATTTTTTCTCACAATCGTTGACGATTTTTCTCGTGCTACTTGGGTCTTTCTTATGGTTGGTAAATATGAAGTTGCAAAATTAATTCAAGAATTTTGTGCAATGGTACAAACCCAGTTTCAACGCAATGTAAAGGTACTCCGGAGTGATAATGGTCAAGAGTTTCTAGGCTTAAAACATTTCCTTGCAAAAAAGGGAATTTTGCATCAAACATCTTATGTCGACACGGCCCAGCAAAATGGTAGAGTGGAGCGTAAACATCGTCATATTTTAAATGTTGCTCGTGCTTTATGGTTTCATGCAAAATTGCCTAAGTATTTTTGGGGTGAGTGTGTTATGACTGCGGTTTATCTCATTAATAGGACACCTACTCCAGTTCTAGATGGTAAGACACCTCATGAGTGCTTGTTTGGCCAGATTCCCTCGTACGATAGTGTTCGTATTTTTGGATGCCTATGTTATGTTTCTAATCGACCTCGAGTTAAGGATAAGTTTGATTCACGATCTCGAAAGTGTATTTTTGTTGGTTATCCGTTTGGGAAGAAAGGTTGGCGTTTGTATGATTTGGAGACTAATGAATTTTTTGTGAGTCGTGATGTACAATTCTTTGAAGATCAATTTCCTTATCTTGAGTCACTTCCCGACGATAACCGATTGCAATGGGAAAAATATTTTGCATCACCACCGCCATGGGACGATGAGTCGTATGATGCAATGGATGGGTCTGTGTTTATGAGTATTGAAGGGTCTGCTTTACCCGCTGGAACAGCCAGCGGGCCTGCTGGATCTACTGATGCGATACGAGGCGTTGTAGTAACTGGTCGAAGCGCTGATGTAGTAAGGCTGGGCAATGATACGGTAAGGCGAGGTGATGAGACCCTTAGGTTGTCGCGACAAGATAGCAGCATGTTTGATTCACTACGTGACAAAATTTGTGAGCAACAACACACTTCACGTGATATGGCAGATGTAAGTGGTATTAATATGGAAAATGGCATTAATATGGAAAATACCATCATTTCTAACCCCTCAAAAAATGCAAGTGGTATTATTATGGGAAATAATATTAATGATGAAGCAATTATTACTACACCAGGTATTAATGATGAAGAAATTATTACTACACCCCTACATTTGAGGGGGAGTTTGCATCAGACCTCGGATACTAGTGAGACTACTGCTCTTGGTCGTGGACATCGTATAAAAATACCGTCGTCTAAATTGCGTGGTTATGTCACTAATATTGTTCTTACTGAAAATATAGACTCTTCATTATCATCTGTCGCTCCTCCTCAATCGTGTAACTCAGGTACTCCTTATCCTATAACTTGTTATGTTTAATATGATAAATTTTCTGTGGGACACAGGTGTTTTTTGATGGCTATTACGAAAGGGAAGGAACCAACTTCTTTTAAAGAAGCAGTTAAGCATCCTGGGTGGCGAAAAGCTATGCAGGAGGAGATTGATGCTCTTGAACGCAGTGGTACGTGGACTGTGGAAGATCTTCCTCCAGGTAAAAAGGCTATTGGTAGTGGTTGGGTGTATAAAATTAAATACACTGACAAGTCGAAAGTTGAACGTCTTAAAGGACGATTGGTTTTCTATGGTAATAGGCAAGTTGAAGGAGTTGATTATAATGAGACTTTTGCGCCTGTAGCAAAAATGGGAACTGTTCGTTTGTTTCTAGCCGTTGCAGTATCTATGAATTGGGAATTACACCAGATGGATGTTCATAATGCTTTTCTACATGGAGATTTGGAAGAGGAGGTATATATGCAATTTCCGCCCGGTTATAGTACTCCTACTCCTGGAAAGGTGTGCAGACTACGGAAGTCATTGTATGGCTTAAAACAGGCTCCGAGACAGTGGTTTGCAAAGTTGTCAAGTGCCTTGAAGGCCTTTGGTGTTCGATCATCATATGCAGATTACTCATTGTTTAGTTATGTCCAAGGAGGTGTTTCTTTGCATGTTCTTGTTTATGTCGACGATCTGATTATTGCAGGCTCTTCTCATGATGCGATTGAGCGCTTTAAAACTTATTTGAGCACCTGTTTTTATATAAAAGATCTTGGTGTATTAAAATATTTTCTGGGCATAGAAGTTGCACGTAGCCCTGAAGGTATTTTTTTTATGTCAACGTAAATACTCTCTAGATATTTTGACGGAAGCCGGGATGTTAGGTTGTAAGCCTATTGACACACCTATGGAGCAAAATCACCGTCTTGCGCATGCGTCTGGTGACCCTTTTGAGCATGCGGACAAGTATCGTCGATTAGTTGGTCGACTGGTGTACCTGTCAGTTACACGTCCTGAGTTAAGTTATTCTGTGCATGTTCTCGCCCAATTTTTGAGTTGTCCGCAAGTCCCGCATTGGGATGCAGCCCTTCGTGCCCTGCGGTACCTAAAGGGTACTCCAGGGCAGGGAATCTTGTTACGTCCCATGTCACCCATGAGTTTGACAACATTTTGTGATAGTGATTGGGCAGCTTGTCCGTTGACTCGACGATCGTTGAAAGGTTATTTGGTATTTTTTTGGTGTTCTCCTGTGTCCTGGAAAACAAAGAAACAACCTAATGTGTCTCGTTCATCTGCTGAAGCAGAGTACCGTTCTATGGCCGTAGCCACTTGTGAGTTGAAGTGGTTGAAGTCGTTGTTGTCCTCCCTTGGTGTCATGCATTCCAAGCCTATGCGGTTATTCTGTGATAGTCAGTCTGCACTACATATTGCTAAAAATCTGGTGTTTCATGATCGTACTAAGCATATTGAGGTTGACTGCCATTTTGTTCTTGATGAAATTTTGAAAGGTAATTTGTCTACGTCGTATGTTCCTACAGGTAATAAGTTAGCGGACATTTTAACTAAAGCGCTTGGAAGACAACAATTTGGATTTCTGATGCGCAAGTTGAGCATTCGTGATCTACATGCTCCAACTTGAGGGGGAGTATTAGGAATTATAATGTATATAAAATTCCTAGTGTTATGTATAGTTTCCTATTATTAATAGGTTTATGTTTTAGGAGTTTATGTGGTGTTAGGGTTGTGTAACCATGTAATATATATATATCAATAATAATAAACGAAAGGCTAAATCGTTTTCTCCTAATCTACTCTGAATTTAACACACAACCTCTTCTAATCTACTATGAGTTTAACATGGGCAATCATAGTAAAATCAGCAATGAGCAACACTCTCAAACTTCAACGGTCAAAAGACTCGAAAAGCTTAACACCAAAAAATAAATACATGCGGAGTAAATAAAAAATAAAAAATAAAAAAATAAAAAAATTACCTCCTTTAATTAGTCTGAAGTCAGCTAATCCTGTTTGGCTGAGTAAAATTTAGACCACGTCAGAAAACAAAAGACCCCACGTACCCTTAAAATCAGCGGCTCAAATCCCATCCCTAAAACTAATCCAACGGCGCAAAACATCTCCTTCTTCCCTATTAATTCAGCAACAAACAAACCCTTCAATTTCTCTCTCTCTACCAGTTGCTATCTTTCTCTCTCCTCAAGTTTCTCAATTTCTCTCTCGTCCGTCGCCGCCGCCGTCCTTTCCGGCGGCGCGATCCTCTATCTCAGGCGAACCTCCGCCCTTATACCCTTTTTTTTTCCACCCTTCCCTCTCCTCTCTTTATCTCTCTCCCTGTCTGAAAAACCTCAAAAAAAGGAATTTTAATTTTCCGAAAAACCCAAAAAAATTCGCATAAAAAAAGAGAAAAAGCCTTCTGTATTTTTGTGTTTGATTTATTGCCGAATAATCAGAGGAGAGGGAAGTGGGTTTATAAAAAAACCGAAAAAAATTCGAAAATTTTTTAAAACAAAAAAAACCCTTTATTTATTTTTTTCTTCTCTCCTGAATTTTAGGTTTAGGGTTTTTAGGAGTGAGAAAAAATGGCTCAAGTTCAGGTACAAGCAAATGGTGGTGCTCCGGCGGCTTCTTCCGCCGCCCCAGGTGGGGCTCCTGCTACAGCCGCTGCGGCAGGACAGTTTGTAACGACTTCGTTGTATGTGGGTGATTTGGATGTGAATGTGAGTGACTCACAGCTGTATGATGTGTTTAATCAACTGGGTCAGGTGGTTTCGGTTAGGGTTTGCAGGGATTTGGCAACTCGTCGATCACTTGGTTATGGTTATGTCAATTATGCCAGCCCACAAGATGGTTAGTATGTTTTCTAGGGTTTTTTTTCCTGTTTTTTACGATGATTTTGCTTTTTTGATTGTTTTTTTGTGTGATTTAAATAGTAATTTTTGTCTACCTTCGATGAGTTTTTTAGTTTTGTGAGGAATTCCGATTGATTGGTGTTTGTGTAGTTGATGATGAGTTAGGTTTTCCTTTTGACTTTTTGAATTAGTGCATGTCATTTTGGAAATGGTCTGATCTGAAGGTTAATGTTAGGGAAAGGATTGCATTTTGAGCTGTTAGTTGGATAGAAAATCGCTAGACCGCATTTACTGTGATTGACTTGTTATGTGGTCGAATCGAAATATTCATTCTTTTTAGTTCGGTGGCAAACGCCTGGCATTAACCTTGAACAATCTTGAAGGTGTTGACTGAAATTTTATTTTTTGGAGGTAGGATTGTGGTGAGTTTATGAATTGGAAATTTTAGGAATAGGTGACTAGGGGCTGGTTTGTTGGTATACACGAGAATTGTGGAAAGTTAGTCAGTTGATTGGAATAGATAGTAAAGATTAATGGTGTGAAATTTGTTAATGGAATGGTGTGGAATCGATTGACAGAAAATATTATTATTTTTAATCTTAAGAGGCTGGATTGTGGTAGGCTTGTTACTTCGGTGCTGTTGGGGGCGATAGAATGGATTAAGAAACTGTTAGTGTCGTACAAATGGCAGTGATCAACCTTGCTGGGGGCAATCAGGAGTGAAGGAGCAGATATCAGGGGAAGTGAAGGGGAGCATTGTGTTTCATGATATAGATTTTTAGCTTTGCTCAAATCACATATATTTGCTAATTTTCTGTCAACGTATCCTAGTAATGATAGAAGTCTTTGAATAGTATCTCAAGAGTCTTAGGAAACAATACAAATGACATGAAGTGACATCCAAAGCGATTTGCTTTGTCACCAAGTTCAAGTCTCAGGTGTAGCTATCTACTATATTGATGTGAGAAGTGATTTTCTTTTTTACTCTGTACAACTTATTAGGTAAAATTTTAGTAATTGGAAGAAATAAGTCTTCTCCCTCTTTTAGGGTTTTTCCATTGAATGTTAAAAACAGGAAATGAAGGCCTGTCTAGGATTTGAAGAAGCTTGAAGTTTTTTTTTTTTTGAAGAGATCTATATTTTATTGTGTAGATGCTTTTATTTTGAAAGCTTATATTTTTATTGTGTTCACTGTGTGTTTCAGTGTTTTTCGAACTCTGCAAGTTTTTATGTACTGATGTCTTATTCCGGTATATCTAGTTGAACTACCATGGTTGAGGTTTGGAGCCAGTCACTCAGGATAGTGTTATGCTGTAATATATTCTAGCAGTCTCGTGAAATTATCTCTTTCTAGACAGGGTTAGGCGATAGCCGTTGAGGTTTTTAATATCTTTTGTATGTTTTGACCTTGAAACACTTAACTTTTATTAGATAGGGATTGTCAGGATAGGAAAATTGACTAAGTTGTTGAATTTCTTGCTTAAAGGATAGAGCATATCGGTCTTTTCGATGAAAAATGTATAACTTGTTTTTTGCATATTCTTGATCAGCTGCCAGAGCGATAGATGTCCTGAACTTCACTCCTCTCAACAACAGGCCTATCAGGATAATGTACTCTCATCGTGATCCTAGTGTCCGTAAGAGTGGAGCTGGAAACATCTTCATCAAGGTAATGTTTCCTGTATATTATACAAGGTGCCTTTTTCATAGTCATTTGTTTCTCCAGCTCTTCTCATATCGCTTTTTCGTCTTATCTTTGTTTTCCGCTTTCACAGAATTTGGATAAGGCCATTGACAACAAAGCATTGTCTGATACCTTCTCTGCTTTTGGGAAAATCCTGTCTTGCAAGATTGCTACTGATTCATCTGGGCAGTCAAAGGGACATGGTTTTGTGCAGTATGAGACTGATGAGTCTGCTCAACAGGCAATAGAGAAGCTGAATGGCATGCTGTTGAATGACAAGCAAGTCTACGTGGGGCCTTTTCAGCGTAGGCAAGAAAGAGAAAATGCCATTGACAAAACTAAGTTCACCAACGTTTATGTGAAGAATATTGCCGAGGCAACATCAGATGATGATATGAACAAGATTTTTAGCCAATACGGGAAAATTACGAGTGCTGTTGTGATGCGTGATGCAGATGGAAAGTCAAAATGCTTTGGGTTCGTTAACTTTGAAAATGCTGATGAAGCTGCCATTGCCGTGGAAGCTCTAAATGGGAAGATGGTTGATGGTAAAGAGTGGTATGTTGGTAAAGCCCAAAAAAAGGCAGAAAGGGAAGCCGAGCTAAAAAATCAATTTGAGCAGAGTGTAAAAGAGGTGGTTGACCAATACCAGGGAAAAAACCTCTACATCAAAAATTTAGATGATACCGTTGATGATGACAAACTCAAAGAAATATTTTCTCCATATGGTGAAATTACTTCATGCAAGGTCAGTCATTTGTATTCATGGCTTGTATACTTCATCACTTCAGATATGTTGTTATGTACTTCATGTGTATGTTAAAGTTGGGCTGTTGGCTTGCTGTTAATTTAATGTGTTCTTCTAAGGTCATTTCGTGACTTGTATATAATTTTGCAGATAATGCGAGACCCTAGTGGTGTAAGCAAGGGATCAGGCTTTGTTGCATTTTCGACGGCTGAAGAGGCATCTCAAGCTGTAAGTCAATTGGTGTTTTATCTGATGGAAATATTCGTGTAACAGTCTATTCACTGCTGGTGTTATTTTTGCCAGCTAATGGAGATGAATGGCAAGATGATTGTTAGCAAACCTCTTTATGTTGCCCTTGCACAACGTAAAGAAGACAGAAGGGCAAGGCTGCAGGTATTTGTCTATGGGTTTGTTTGCTTTCAACCAACTTTTTAAGGATTGATAATGTGTAATGTGCAACATCACAGTCAGTTTCCTCAGACTGAAGAATATGCTTCTCTGCATTTTATATTTAACCTTGGAAGGGAAGGAAGAGATGATAGATGGGTAAAGGGAAGAGTGTCACAAGGATCTAAATTTCCCCCCTCTGACTTGGAATGAATTGTAAGGATCAGGATGAGGATAATGGCTAGCCCACATCATCCTCAACTTTGGAAAGATTTGGAAGAGAATGCTAGTCCACTCTTTCCCCCCGTTTTTTTTTTATGAATATAGACATGCAGAGTCAAATTTTAGGTTGTGAGAAGGTTATTCAATTACTCCCTCCGTCCCAGATTAGTTGTTACACTTACCTTTGCACAAAGTTTTAGGTGATAAGTGGTTGTTTGATTTTCAATTGTTATTTTATTGAAAAAGTAGATGTGATGGGAGTTAGTGGGGTATTTTTTTTTAATTGAATGAGATGGTGTGGGGACAAAAAAATATAGTGGGAAGAGAGAGACGATATAATAATTGTGGGGTCATTCCTAATTTAGAAGTGTAACCACTAATCTGGGACGGACGAAAAAGGAAAGTGTAACAACTAATCTGGGACGGAGGGAGTATTCATCTTGGTGCTGACTCAACATTGGTTTTTACAGGCCCAATTTTCTCAAATGCGCCCTGTTGCAATGCCACCATCTGTTGGTCCTAGAATGCCAATTTATCCTCCTGGTGGTCCTGGGCTTGGGCAGCAGATATATTACGGGCAAGCACCACCTGCAATGCTTCCACCTCAGGTGATCTGCTAACTTATCGTCTTTGCAATCTGGGTTAGCTGTTTTTCATGGACCATATAATGCGGAGTTCCAGTTAGATATGAAGTATCAATGATTTTGTCATATAAATCGTGACTTTTATGTTCAAATATCTAGCCATTTTTCGCCATTAGTGGCCCTGGGGTGGGTGTGTTTATATTTTTTGACGTATTTTCTCTGAAGCAATGTATATTTTTTTAATGTCCTTTGTGGCATTGGATATTCCGAAGTTGAAGTAAATCTATGTATATGTTCCCGACTCTTTAAGATATATAAAGAAATTGTCCTAACTCCCAAGGTTAAATTACTTAGAAAGGCAGGGTTGTTTAACATTTTCTCAAGCTAAGGCCTCCGAGTTGGGGCGGGGTGAGTTTCCAGCCATCGCCATTTTGCTAATTACTGAAAGCTTCTCTACTTTTTGCCCTTTTCTCACTAGAAGGTACCCTTTAGAAGTGTTGTTTATCTTGGATTTCTGTACTGTGTTGTACTACAAAAAAGACCCGCAAAATTACGGTCCGAATGATTCTGAATTCTGATTCAGATTTGTTTGTTGTCTATGATTAAACGTGAAGTGCAACATCTTGTTGTGATTCTTTAGGTAATCCTTCTTTCATCACGGTTTTTGCAATAAAATGATGTGCAACTGGAGCTGTTATACTTCTTCTTGACGATGTTGTAGTCTCCTTGTTGTAATGGAAATTCTTTTGGAATGAATTATTTTCATCTTTAGATAGAATAGAACCATAGTTCTGTTGGTTTCTCTCCTCTTTGTGCAAATTCTTCCATAACCTTGGGTATGCGTCCAGCCAAACACATCTCATACTGCTCTTTCCTAGATTCATTGTGTGGCGTACATTAGGTGAATTTCCCCCTTGTTTCCTCAAAGGAACACAGTTTATGCTCATTATTTTTTTCCAATGAGCAAATATATGCTGATTTTTATGGAAGAATGTACGAACAGGGTTCAGTACTTGGGTGCTCACCTCTGGTATGCGTGTACGTATTATAGCTAGACTGCTTTTGAACCAAAGTTCTTAGCTTGCTGTTGGATAAGTAGAAATTGCATACTTCTCAATTACAGTCCTAGGCTGAAACTTTTTTGAAGGCGGTGGGTGATGGCATAGCATGTCTCATGTAATATCCTGTGTTGCATAGTTTGTTCTAAGTTCTAGGCCTTGTTTGTTATAAACGAAGCTTTCTTTGCTTCAGGATCTTCGAAATAAAGACTTAAGGACAATTAAAAAGATCTAGGTTTGTATAAGCTTTTTAGTGCATGAACTTTTTTTAATTCACGGATTCTTTTCTCTAATGAATTTTGTAATCAATGTTTGTTGCTACATAGCCCGCATTTGGATACCAACACCAACTCATGCCTGGTATGAGAGGTGGTGCTCCGGTGCCAAATTTCTTTATGCCAATGGTCCAGCAAGGGCAGCAGGGGCCACGCCCTGGTGGCAGGCGTGGAGGCGGGAATCCAGTCCAGCAGTCCCAGCAGCCTATTATGATGCAGCAGCAGGTCGTTTTTAATTTTAAATTGCATTCAGTGTGTTATCTCCTTATATTTTTACTTCCCTTCCTCTTTCTTGGTCCTCATCTACCTGTCTACCGCTTTTCTAATTGTTCTCTTCAAGGATGCTTTAATCCCGAGTCCTAATATGATCTTGTTTTTTTTATTTCTAGATGATGCCAAGGGGACGTTATCGCTATCCACCTGCACGTGCACTGCCAGATTCTCCCATCCCAGGTGTCACTGGAGGAGTGCTTCCTGGCGTTCAATTCGATATGGGTGGCGTGCAAATGCGGGATGCTGCAATGTCTCCAACTGTTCCTGTCGGCGCACTGGCTACCCTGCTTGCTAATGCTACTCCGGAGCATCAGAGGCTTGTAAGTTTTCTGCTACTTATAATACCCTAGTTAATTTACATCATAATAAGGCAGCCATGGTTTCAAGATAGAATTTAGCTGTTAAAGTTCCTCTATTACTATGTATGTTGATAAAATCTCTGAATCCGTAAAAGTACTCCTTGATTTTTAGGAACACATTTAACTATTATAGTACTTCCTTCTTTCACTTTTAGTTGAAACGTTTTGACTTTAACGTTGCAACGTATAATTAGTATTTAACTAAAATTATAAAAAGTTGATATTGTGAAAATGTATAAATCACCAAAGGTGATCAAAAGGAAAGTATGTGAATTGTGCAAAATTCCAAATGTTGCAACTTAAACGGAGTAAGTTTTAGGCTTTGTTTTGTTCACTTTATTTCCATTGGAAAAATAAGATTGGAAGAAGAAGATCAGGTAAGTTTAGGAAAAATAAGGATTACCTACCCATTACAATTTATAACTAAAATAAACTTTTTTAAGTTTAGGTAAGTTCAAATAAGATTGTTGAAAATAAGTGATACTCCTTCCGTATTTTAATAGGAGTCACATGTTGACCGGCACATGTATTAAGGAAGGGGAGTTGAATCTAATAAAAAATAATAAAACAAAGGGTAGGGAGTAATGAACAAATAGAAAAAAGATGATGGGAAAAGTATTTTAATCAAAGTAGAGAGTGAGTTTATTGTAGTGGTGGCCCTTAAAGGAAATTAGATATATTAAATAATTAGAAGGTGAGGTAGAAAAGTTACTAGAAATGGAAATGTGACTTCTAATAAAATACGATGGGAAATGATAAGTGTGACTCCTAAAAAAATACGGAGGGAGTAATCAGGTGAATAGAACACACCTTTATTACATTTGAAAGATGTTAGTGGTCAAAGTATGAAGTGAAGCTCTTTAAATTTAATTAAAGTTCCCAACTTGCATAAAAAAAGTAAGATGTTAAGAAGTACCCAACTTTTAATTTAGTTTCCCTTGTTGATTGTCAAGAAAATTTGAGCTAATGTTGACCGTAGTAAAAAAATTTGAGTTACACAGCATATTGTTTTTAATTTAACTTTGATTTTATGCAATTTTAGCTGTTGGGAGAGAACCTGTATCCATTGGTGGAGCAGCTGGAGCCAGAAATGGCGGCAAAGGTAACTGGGATGCTGCTAGAGATGGACCAGACAGAAGTTCTGCATCTGTTGGAGTCTCCGGACGCTCTGAAGGCCAAGGTTGCTGAGGCAATGGAAGTCTTGAGAAATGTCGCTCAGCAGCAACAACAACCACCTAGCAACCCTGCTGATCAGCTTGCTTCGTTGTCATTGAATGACAATCTCTCTTAAAGGCATTGAGCCACATTACTGAAACTTGATCTAGAACTGATTTTGAATTTCATGTTTTGGGATTTGAGAAACTATTGGTGTGGTTTGGTATTGTTGAACTGAGATTTCTTGTTCTGGTTCTTGACTTTTGGCTTACCTGTCATGGGTTCTTAAGACAAAGTTTGTTTCAAAGTTTGTGGTGTTTGTTCTCAAGTGTTTTCTATGCTCTGTTTTTTTACACCAAATTAATTGAATGGTTGAAAGTTAAGGTGATGAATCTGAAATATTAATGGGTTAAAACTTTGGAATGGTGTTGAAACGAAAGGAAAGCCTCTGGGTAACCTTTAATTTTAGTTTGTACCTACACCGAGTCACTGAGTGACATGCGAGAATTTCACATTCATCTTTGGTGGTTGGTGGTCTTTGCTTTTTCAAGTGATCTTCGCTAGCATCATTCGTGGGCTCGCCTCTGCTAATAAAAACCTGAAACCAAGAGAGTCCAAGTACTTAACCCCTTATGATTTTGTGCACCAAGAATGAAAAAGGGTAGAAGTTCAGAGAAATTTCGAGTTTCTCTTTGATTTACAAGAACAAGTCAAGGGGCATATTTGAAAAAAAAGGTGAAGTTATTTAATGTAAAAGTTTTAGCTGTATAGTTTTGTAAAGTTATTATTTGACTGTATATTTTTGTATGGTGACTATATCTAATTCAAAATTGGATGCAATCAGACATGGACGGAGGTAGAGGGGACAACTAGGTTACCGGTTGCTACTAGCGTGCTAGCGTGGTGTTGTGGGGGATCTTCCTCGTGGTTTGGATTGGCTGCAGCTTGCGGTTATTGAAGAGGACAATGGAGCCGAGTTCACCGATGCAGCAACATCGAATGTCGGAACTGACGTCGGGGACTAGCACCGACGAGAACGAGGATGTTGTAGCGTAATAGATGTGGACGAGGGAGAGAGTGGGAGAAGGTGCAGTTGAAGATGGGGCGGAACTCCGCGGAAGGGAGTCGTTGTTGAAGGTGAGGAAGGCGGAGTTGGTAGGTGATATGTCTTTTATTTACCAAAATGTCACTTGATATACTCTTTCCGTTAATCTCGAAGATTAAGTCGGAAAAGCTCAGAAGTTCATGCACTTCAATTCTCTGATCTGATATCATCAAGGCCACAACTCAACAGTTCTATGATCCATTTGATTGATTACATTTAAGTTCAATCGTCTACTTTTCCCTCTAACGCGAACCATAGCATTTACACGGCTTTATCAAGTATTGGATTGGCTGAAGCTAGTAGAGGTTACACAGCTCCAAGTTTCCAGGGAGCTGATACACGTACCCCGGGGGTAAGTAGCGCCCTTATACCCTAGAAGGTAAGTGGTGCTAACACATCACCAAATCTTTTCATTTTGTGGGAAAAGCTGAAAGTTGGGGGGTGGTGGGTGGGTGGGGTGGGTGGGGGTGGGGGGTTGTGAGGGGGTCGAAAAAGCACGAGGCTAATGCGTGACCTCGTCCCTCGTGGGTGTGACGCTTCTTTTTTGTCAAATCAAGTGTAATTGGATTTCCTGTGAGTTTACACCCAATTGACTAGTAATATAGGAGTCGCCATTCACACAAAACCCGGTTATCGTGACATAAAGGGAGTGCAATTATTTTTGACCACGAAGGCCGTAGGTTCCCTTGTGATCCCTGGTGGTGGGGATCGCTCAACGTACACCCGTGTTAGGTTATGATACATATGACACTACATAGATCATGCGGAAACAACCATTAACCCAGGACAACATATTATTTACACATAATCATATAGCATAATTTAGATGCATACTCTTTGTTGCGTGCCCTCCCTAGCTGCGCCCGAACCGAACAAGAACAAGTCTTTTAGGACTCCAAGTGTCGTCCCTCCGTAGATAGTCCACAGTACGTCCGGATCCGCCTTAAGATTGACCAACTAGAATCGCCCTTAAGGTACTAGAAAATTTCGGCACTTTTGAGCAAGATGTGTGTTTTAATTTTCTCTCAAAAAACTCACTTTTGAATACTTTGAAACTTGTGTATAAATTATGACCCCTAGGCCTTTATTTATAGAGTTATGGAAAAGGAATCGTAATCCTAGTAGGATGCGAATTAATTGGAATTAGAATCCTACATGAATTCTATTTAATTAATTTATCCAATTAGGAATAGAAATTTAATCATACACTGACTCTTGTAGATTCAGGAATCACGCATGAGCACAAACTCACACACACACGGCAGCCACAAGGGCTGCCCATGCGCGTGCGAGCAGCAGCCCGCGCAGCACGGCCCACGCAGCCGTGGCCCTTGGCGCGCGCTGGGCCTGCCTTGCGGTAGGCCTGGCCGCTGCCTTGGCTGGGCTTGTGGCGCGCATGCTTGCTGGGCGATGGCCCCGGCTTCGTGCTGGGCCTTCGTCCGGCAAGCCTCGTCCGATGCTAATTCGTACGATACGCTTCCGATTAAATTTCCATTTCCGGAATCTATTTCCGATACGAACAATATTTAATATTTCCGATTCCGGAATTAATTTCCGTTTCGAACAAATATTTAATATTTCCGTTTCCGGAATTATTTTCCGATTCCGGCAATATTTCCGATTCTGACAATATTTCCGTTTCCGGTAATATTTCCGATTCTGGTAATATTTCCATTTCCAATAATATTTTCCGATACGTACCATGTTTCCGTTTCCGGCAACATCTACGACTTGGATAATATTCATATTTCCGATACGATCCATATTTCCGTTTCCGGCAATATCATCGTTTCCGGAGTATTCATTTCTTGCCTGTGACGATCTTAGCTCCCACTGAAACCAAGATCCGTCGGTTCCGAATATTCATAGATGGAGTATTTAATGCCATTAAATACTTGATCCGTTTACGTACTATTTGTGTGACCCTACGGGTTCAGTCAAGAGTAAGCTGTGGATTAATATCATTAATTCCACTTGAACTGAAGCGGCCTCTAGCTAGGCATTCAGCTCACTTGATCTCACTGAATTATTAACTTGTTAATTAATACTGAACCGCATTTATTAGACTTAACATAGAATGCATACTTGGACCAAGGGCATTATTTCCTTCAGTCTCCCACTTGTCCTTAGGGACAAGTGTGCATTTCCTAATTCCTTTGTCGCTCGATGCTTGCTCTTGAACATAAGGTAAGAGTTGTCATCCTTATTATGTCCAGAGGTGTTCCTCGGTTTCAGAGTTCAACTGATCAAATAAACAGATAATCATAGCCTATGATTCATCCGAGCACGGCCATGCATTTCACAGTTTCTAGCTCTCCGAGTGGCCTTGTACAACTTTTAAGCATCTCATCCCGATTTATGGGAGGACAATCCCAATCTTGCGATCTTGAGATTAGACTCCGTTTGATAGGTGATTACCTGAGCGTTGCCTTTATAGCCTCCTTTTACGGTGCGACGGTTGGTCAACGTCAAAGCAACCAGTTCTCAAACAAGTAATCTCAAATCACTCAGGTATTGAGGATTTAGTGTCTAATAATTTAATGAAATTTACTTATGACAGACTTTCATCTCTTACAGTAAAGTTTCATAGGTCTTGTCCGATACTAGTCTTCCCAAAGTAAGTATCTATGCAAATGATTATGACATTGCCATGTCCACATAGTTCAAGAAACAGAACTACTAGTCATCTTGCACTCTAATCGTCTAACGTTTTCTATGCGTCCAATTTTATAGAAAACTCCGATTAGGGACCATTTTCAACCTTTGACATTCAAGTTCACTTGATAGACATTTCTTAGTCACAGGACTGGTCCTGACAGTCTATCTTGAATATATCGTCAAATTTGAAGGGACTCATCATTTAATACTAAACCAAGATTAAATGGAATATGAAAATACATTTCATATATGATAAATGTTCAACCCCAATGTTTTACAACCATGGGCCTCAAACCCATTTTCTAAAACAATTCATGGAATTCAAAGCTATGCTTAATTTCCAGTGCGACAATGTGAGTGTTGCTTCTCACTTGTTGCATAGGTTTAGTTATCATGCTTTGCCAATCTTAATATCCTTTTCATCGAATGTTCTTCGAGATATGATGATAAGATCTTTTCGAGTTTGTTTATTATGTGATCTAGTCTTTCTTACTACATTAGTGGTTCTACGCATTTTGCAATGAAGAACCATTAAGTTAGCAGACGTTTTTCTTGCTTCAAGAGTGGTTCCACGCATTTTTCAATGAAGAACCATCAAGCCAGCAGATAGGTGATCTACCCAAGTTCAGTGAAGAACTTTAAACAACCCTGTTTTATTGCTTCTTAGGCAATAATTACTTTTACTTCAACTGTATAGGTTGCTAGTGATGCTTTGTTTGGATTTACCTATCCAAGCAGTTCATAGATATGTGGTAGACTCTCCAACTATATCTTAGAACATAGAAATTAATATTTTAATTTCCCACGCAACAACTCATGGTCTCCAATCCATGTTGCCATTTCAAAACACGATGCTCTATAGCTCGTCTTTATCAATGGTTAACTCCAAAGGGTCTTGCTTGATCCTTTGCCAGTGTTTATGCGTGTAGCATCAATATTTAGCGTATCTTTATTTCCTTGAATCAAGAACTATTCCTATGTACCTTTTCAAGTACCATAAGTATTCTTGATCTCAATCTAGTTGATCTTCACTTAGATCAATAGAGATTGGTATATGTTCGTCATGCCTAAAGTCATACGATACGTTTTTGGCGATCCTCATATTATATCATACATGATAAATTCTTTTGCAGAATAATTCCTAATTGAATTCTATTCATGTAACTTTAGCTTATTCAATTTCAGCAGATACTGAATCCAGCTAAATTCTTTGACATATAATATAGGTTAAGAATCTCATTTAGGCTCTTTGATGTTTAACTTAGTAAATGCTTATACATAGTTCAAACATCCTTTACTTAGATTTATTCACATGGGTCGAATATCTCCAAAGGAGTCTTTCGTGTTTGATTTAGTAAATGCCATTACTTAATCCAAAACAATATCATAAGATCTTTGTAAATAGATCTTAATACCCAGTATGTACTAAGTTTCGCCATGGTCCATCATTGATGAATAATTTCAAATCTAAGTCATTAGCATTTGAATGTTATTTCACAATAGAGAGATATGTGTGTGATACACATAGGACCAATTAAGTTTTATGTACTCCCACTAAACTTCTTATATATCTATAAGAATCATGTATATTTTATGAAACTAAAATACTTATTAGCTTCACTAAAATACAGTTCTAATTCCCAATTGCTTGCTTAAATCTGTACTTAGATTTTATAAGCTAGCTTTCTCTTTTTGGATCCACAAATCCTATGACATACCATGTACATAGTTTATTCCAACATTTGATTGAGGAATACGTTTTGTCATCCAATTGCTATATGTACCAATATGCAATCATTGCTTGAATTATAGACTTGAGCATTACGATTATGCATGAGGTTTCAACACAATTTACACCATGAATTTGCTTGTAACCTTTAGCAACTAATCTAGCTTTGTGTGTGAACACAATTCCATGTTTGATGGTTTTTATCCTTAAAACAAACTTGCAACCAATAGGTGTGAAACTATTCTTGCAAATCAACAAAATTTCAATTTTGTCATCAAAACATTGAGTATGTTTTATGGCCTCTAACCATTTAACAACTTTGAGTCTATATATGGCCTCTAACCATTTTAGGGAATCTGAGTTTCGTCATAGCTTTCTTACAAGTCACAAACTCATTAATCTATATGATAATAGTTTGACTGCAAGTTGTAGGTTTCTTCACTATTTAATAGAAGAATCTCATAGTTTCATTGACCTGATCTCTATGTTTCTTCACTATCTAATAGAAGAATCTCATAGTTTCAGTGACTTGAATTCTATGCCTACTTGGGTATAGAACATCAAACAATAGAATATCAACAGGCACTTTGAGAGTCCTTTGAATATTCTATTCTCCTTGAAGCACTTGTAAAGTCTTCTAAGAGATGTCTATTCTTTAAAACCACTTCTAAAGTTCTTAAAGAATTAGTTCGGATTTTCTGAAGCACTTCGAAAAGCCTCCGGAATGTCCGTTTATGTTTGTTGTTCGCCTCGAAGACTTTCGAGGTCTATTTTCTCCCACTTGTCATTTTGGAAACGAATCTCCAAAAGGACATTATTTCGAGCAAACAAACATTATGTTCTCAAAAATTCGTGGTAGAAACAATACCCTTGTGTCTCATTTGAATAAATCACAATGAAACATATATCTAGACTTGGGCCTTAGTTTGTTGAATAACAAACACTAAGCTCCCACTGAGTTTAGCAACTCTTTAGATATATATAATTGAAAAGATATCCTGAAATTACTTTTCAATAGCTTTGACGAATTTGGTTTAGTTTGGTGGTAGTTGAGCATTTTGTTTTAGAAATTATAGGAAAAGTCTTTATGATCCATCATTGATCGAATCAAGTACTAATTGACTTCGATCACTCCAACGTAGATATGCCATATCTTATGGAGCTAGATTGTGAAATTACAACACACAATCATTGATGATCATATTTGGTCTCAAGTAATCATCAACATGATCTAACCTAGATCTTTATGATTTCTTGCCGAGTGGATTTTATACTTCTGAATCTTTGAACTAGCCAAACAGATTCAACTTATATCACATTTGAGTAAATAAACCTATATTCACTCAAATCCATGTGAAATAATAAAGTTATAAAACCTTTCTTTAGCTTTGAACTCTATCGTCTAGGCGTTCTAACAATAGTTCATATTCTTTGTTACTTTCAACAAGTAAGACTGGTTGTCTTAAAATGATCTAGAAATCAATCAACTTTCAAAAGTCCATTAAAATAGAGCTTATGAATGTTAACTTGTTGATATGGTCTAAGCAACAATGCCAAAGATTAGTGGAACTCAAATCAAGGGGTTGATTTGAACCTAGTAAAGTTCTTTAAAGAGTTGTTTGTTTTAATCAAGCATATTGACTCAACCTGTAATTGACCATTTCATTCAAATAAACAAACAAACAAGCATTGTTTTTGTTCTTCTGAATGTGAGTCTTTCTGTGTTTGAAGCAGAAATTTAGGTATGCTGATTATGGAACAAAATAGCCATTAAGTTCCAGCCTTTGAAAGGACTTAAAACAAACTAGATGACCCTACAACTAATGTAGCATTGCCATGCTTCATTTCCCACTTGTAGGTCATTAGTGTATCCTAGCTTCCATTATTTGAGTTATTACCGAAGTAAGAACCTCAAGCGGTATATGATACCAAGGAAGTTTGATTGCTAGGTCACTTCTCTTTAAACATAAATTTATAGGTAGAAACGGAATCGTAAATTCCTTTCATTTGTTCCTCGTTTTCCTATTTCTTGTACCCTTTCTTATAGTCTTAAGAATTGAATTCTTTAGTGTTGACTTTTATACTTTGTTAGACATGTCCAATGTCACCAACAAGGTTCTTTACCATTTTAATTTATGTTGAATATTCTGTTTCAACTAGATGATCTTACCAGAAGCTTCTAAAGTTCTCTAAGCATCGATCTATTCGAATGTCTAGGGACTAGACTCATTCGAGAACTAAATGGACAAAGATATTAGGTTGTTAACCATTGGTAAAGCTGAGCGTATTAAACTCAATGCTTTATGATCTCAAAACTACATTGTATTTTGAATTCACAAGCACCAATTGGTTTGCCATTCGATTTTGATATTCGAAAACAACCATAAAAGTCGTTATAAGAAACGTACATTTTAAATTGCTCACTTTCTCTCATTTCCGTGAATCGTTCTTGGATTCACTACCAATCGAGGAAATTTACTGTTACCTTTCTAAAAGGATTTATTGCAGTGCAAGATATTTAATTATAAACAATAATTAAAACATACATTGAAGTATGCAAAGTCTAAACATTTATCATGAATAATAACTTGAAATTAAAGCAACCATGCAATTCAAACAAGTTATTAGCATTTTATTCGATTTTATTGTTCCGGCAGGTGTGAATAAAATGATTCCAAGATCCTAAAATCATTGAAGAACTAAGCACAGTTTGTCGACTTAATCCTAGAACATCTTGTTAGGTTATGATACATATGACATTTACATAGATCATGCGGAAACAACCATTAACCCAGGAAACATATTATTTACACATAATCATATAGCATAATTAGATGCATACTCTTTGTTGCGTGCCTTCCCTAGCTGCGCCCGAACCGAACAAGAACAAGTCTTTTTAGGACTCCAAGTGTCGTCCCTCCGTAGATAGTCCACAGCACGTCCGGATCCGCCTTAAGATTGACCAACTAGAATCGCCCTTAAGGTACTAGAAAATTCGGCACTTTTATGAGCAAGATGTGTTTTAATTTTCTCTCAAAAAACTCACTTTTGAATACTTTGAAACTTGTGTATAAATTATGACCCCTAGGCCTTTATTTATAGAGTTATGGAAAAGGAATCGTAATCCTAGTAGGATGCGAATTAATTGGAATTAGAATCCTACATGAATTCTATTTAATTAATTTATCCAATTAGGAATAGAAATTTAATCATACACTGACTCTTGTAGATTCAGGAATCACGCATGAGCACAAACTCACACACACACGGCAGCCACAAGGGCTGCCCATGCGCGTGCGAGCAGCAGCCCGCGCAGCACGGCCCACGCAGCCGTGGCCCTTGGCGCGCGCTGGGCCTGCCTTGCGGTAGGCCTGGGCGCTGCCTTGGCTGGGCTTGTGGCGCGCATGCTTGCTGGGCGATGGCCCCGGCTTCGTGCTGGGCCTTCGTCCGGCAAGCCTCGTCCGATGCTAATTCGTACGATACGCTTCCGATTAAATTTCCATTTCCGGAATCTATTTCCGATACGAACAATATTTAATATTTCCGATTCCGGAATTAATTTCCGTTTCGAACAAATATTTAATATTTCCGTTTCCGGAATTATTTTCCGATTCCGGCAATATTTCCGATTCTGACAATATTTCCGTTTCCGGCAATATTTCCGATTCTGGTAATATTTCCATTTCCAATAATATTTTCCGATACGTACCATGTTTCCGTTTCCGGTAACATCTACGACTTGGATAATATTCATATTTCCGATACGATCCATATTTCCGTTTCCGGCAATATCATCGTTTCCGGAGTATTCATTTCTTGCCTGTGACGATCTTAGCTCCCACTGAAACCAAGATCCGTCGGTTCCGAATATTCATAGATGGAGTATTTAATGCCATTAAATACTTGATCCGTTTACGTACTATTTGTGTGACCCTACGGGTTCAGTCAAGAGTAAGCTGTGGATTAATATCATTAATTCCACTTGAACTGAAGCGGCCTCTAGCTAGGCATTCAGCTCACTTGATCTCACTGAATTATTAACTTGTTAATTAATACTGAACCGCATTTATTAGACTTAACATAGAATGCATACTTGGACCAAGGGCATTATTTCCTTCAGTCTCCCACTTGTCCTTAGGGACAAGTGTGCATTTCCTAATTCCTTTGTCGCTCGATGCTTGCTCTTGAACATAAGGTAAGAGTTGTCATCCTTATTATGTCCAGAGGTGTTCCTCGGTTTCAGAGTTCAACTGATCAAATAAACAGATAATCATAGCCTATGATTCATCCGAGCACGGCCATGCATTTCACAGTTTCTAGCTCTCCGAGTGGCCTTGTACAACTTTTAAGCATCTCTTCCCGATTTATGGGAGGACAATCCCAATCTTGCGATCTTGAGATTAGACTTCGTTTGATAGGTGATTACCTGAGCGTTGCCTTTATAGCCTCCTTTTACGGTGCGACGGTTGGTCAACGTCAAAGCAACCAGTTCTCAAACAAGTAATCTCAAATCACTCAGGTATTGAGGATTTAGTGTCTAATAATTTAATGAAATTTACTTATGACAGATTTTCATCTCTTACAGTAAAGTTTCATAGGTCTTGTCCGATACTAGTCTTCCCAAAGTAAGTATCTATGCAAATGATTATGACATTGCCATGTCCACATAGTTCAAGAAACAGAACTACTAGTCATCTTGCATTCTAATCGTCTAACGTTTTCTATGCGTCCAATTTTATAGAAAACTCCGACTAGGGACCATTTTCAACCTTTGACATTCAAGTTCACTTGATAGACATTTCTTAGTCACAGGACTGGTCCTGACAGTCTATCTTGAATATATCGTCAAATTTGAAGGGACTCATCATTTAATACTAAACCAAGATTAAATGGAATATGAAAATACTTTTCATATATGATAAATGTTCAACCCCAATGTTTTATAACCATGGGCCTCAAACCCATCTTCTAAAACAATTCATGGAATTCAAAGCTATGCTTGATTTCCAGTGCTACAATGTGAGTGTTGCTTCTCACTTGTTGCATAGGTTTAGTTATCATGCTTTGCCAATCTTAATATCCTTTTCATCGAATGTTCTTCGAGATATGATGATAAGATCTTTTCGAGTTTGTTTATTATGTGATCTAGTCTTTCTCGCTACAATGGTGGTTCTACGCATTTCTCAATGAAGAACCATCAAGTTAGCAGACGTTTTTCTTGCTTCAAGAGTGGTTCTACGCATTTTTCAATGAAGAACCATCAAGCCAGCAGATAGGTGATCTACCCAAGTTCAGTGAAGAACTTTAAACAACCCTGTTTTATTGCTTCTTAGGCAATAATTACTTTTACTTCAACTGTTTAGGTTGCTAGTGATGCTTTGTTTGGATTTGCTTATCCAAGCAGTTCACAGATATGTGGAAGACTTTCCAGCTATATCTTAGAACATATTTAATTTCCCACGCAACAACTCATGGTCTTCAATCCATGTTGCCATTTCAAAACACGATGCTCTTTAGCTCGTCCTTGTCAATGGTTAACTCCAAAGGGTCTTGCTTGATCCTTTGCCAGTGTTTATGCGTGTAGCATCAATATTTAGCATATCTTTATTTCCTTGAATCAAGAAGTAATCCTATGTACCTTTTCAGGTACCATAAAGTTTTTCTTGATCTCAATCTAATTGGTCTTCACTTAGATCAATAGAGATTGGTATATGTTCGTCATGCCTAAAGTCATACGATACGTTTTTGGCGATCCTCATATTATATCATACATGATAAATTCTTTTGCAGAATAATTCCCAATTGAATTCTATTCATGTAACTTCAGCTCATCTAGTTTCAGTAGATACTAAATCCAGCTAAATTCTTTGACATATAATATAGGTTTAAGAATCTTACTTAGATTCTTTGATGCTTATACATAGTTCAAACATCCTTTACTTAGATTTATTCACATGGGTCGAATATCTCCAATGGAGACTTTCGTGTTTGATTTAGTAAATGCCATTACTTAATCCAAAATAATATCATAAGATCTTTGTAAATAGATCTTAATACCCAGTATGTACTAAGTTTCGCCATGGTCCATTATTGATGAATAATTTCAAATCTAAGTCATTAGCATTTGAATGTTATTTCACAATAGAGAGATATGTGTGTGATACACATAGGACCAATTAAGTTTTAAGTACTCCCACTAAACTTCTTATATATCTATAAGAATCATGTATATTTTATGAAACTAAAATACTTATTAGTTTCACTAAAATACAGTTCCAATTCCCAATTGCTTGCTTAAATCTGTACTTAGATTTTATAAGCTAGCTTTCCTTTTCAAGCATTTATTTGGATCCACAAATTCTATGACATACCATGTACATATTATATTCCAACATTTGATTGAGGAATACGTTTTGTCATCCAATTGCCATATGTACCAATATGCAATCATTGCTTGAATTATAGACTTAAGCATTACGATTTTGCATGAGGTTTCAACACAATCCATGCCATGAATTTTCTTTTAACCTTTAACAACTAATCTAGCTTTGTGTGTGGACACAATTCCATGTTTGATGGTTTTTATCCTTAAAACAAACTTGCAACCAATAGGTGTGAAACTATTCTTGCAAATCAACAAAATTTCAATTTTGTCATCAAAACATTGAGTATGTTTTATGGCCTTTAACCATTTAAAACATATAGTCTATATATGGCCTCTAACCATTTTAGGGAATCTATATTTCGTCATAGCTTTCTTACAAGTCACAAACTCATTAATCTACATGATAATAGTTTGACTGCAAGTTGTAGGTTTCTTCACTATCTAATAGAAGAATTGCATAGTTTCAGGGACCTGAACTCCATGTTTCTTCACTATAGAAGAATCTCATAGTTTCAGTGACTTGAACTCTATGCCTACTTGGGTATAGAACATCAAACAACAGAATATCAATAGCCACTTGAAAGTCCTTTGAATATTCTGTTCTCTTTGAAGCACTTGTAAAGTCTTCTAAGAGAAGTCTATTCTTTAAAGCCACTTCTAAAGTCCTTAAAGAATTAGTTCGGATTTTCTGAAGCACTTCGAAAAGCCTCCGGAATGTCCGTTTATGTTTGTTGTTCGCCTCGAAAACTTTCGAGGTTTATTTTCTCCCACTTGTCATTTTGGAAACGAATCTTCAAAAGGACATTATTTCGAGCAAACAAACATTATGTTCTCAAAAATTCGTGGTAGAAACAATACCCTTGTGTTTCATTTGAATAAATCACAATAAAACATATACCTATACTTGGGCCTTAGTTTGTTGAATAACAAACAGTAAGCTCCCACTGAGTTTAGGAACTCTTTAGATATATTATGAAAAGATATTCTGAAATTACTTTTCAATAGCTTTGACGAATTTGGTTTAGTTTGGTGGTAGTTGAGCATTTTGTTTTAGAAATTATAGGAAAAGTCTTTATGATTCATCATTGATCGAATCAAGTACTAATTGACTTCGATCATTCCAACGTAGATATGCCATATCTTATGGACCTAGATTGTGAAATTATAACACACAATCATTGATGATCATATTTGGTCTCAAGTAATCATCAACATGATCTAACCTAGATCTTTATGATTTCTTGCCAAGTGGATTTTATACTTCTGAATCTTTGAACTAGCCAAACAGATTCAAACTTATATCAAATTGAGTAAATAAACCTATATTCACTCAAATCTGTGTGAAATAATAAAGTCATAAAATCTTTCTTTAGCTTTGAACTCTATTGTCTAGGCGTTATAACAATAGTTCATATTTTTTTGTTACTTTCAACAAGTAAGACTAGCTGTCTTAAAATGATCTAGAAATCAATCAACTTTCAAAAGTCCATCAAAATAGAGCTTATGAATGTTAACTTGTTGATATGGTCTAAGCAACAATGCCAAAGATTAGTGGAACTCAAATCAAGGGATTGATTTGAACCTAGTAAAGTTCTTTAAAGAGTTGTTTGTTTTAATCAAGCATATTGACTCAACCTGTAATTGACCATTTCATTCAAATAAACAAACAAACATTGTTTTTGTTTTTCTTGAATGTGAGTCTTTCTGTGTTTGAAAACAGAAATTTAGGTATGTTGATTATGGAACAAAATAGCCATTAAGTTCCAGCCTTTGAAAGGACTTAAAACAAACTTAGATGACCCTACAATTAATGTAGCATTGCCATGCTTCATTTCCCACTTGTAGGTCATTAGTGTATCCTAGCTTCCATTGTTTGAGTTATTACCGAAGTAAGAACCTCAAGCGGTATATGATACCAAGGAAGTTTGATTGCTAGGTCACTTCTCTTTAAACATAAACTTATAGGTAGAAACGGAATCGTAAATTCCTTCCATTTGTTCCTCGTTTTCCTATTTCTTGTATCTTTTCTTATAGGCTTAAGAATTAAATTCTTTAGTGTTGACTTTTATACTTTGTTAGACATGTCCAATGTCACCAACAAGGTTCTTTACCATTTTAATTTATGTTGAATATTTTGTCTCAACTAGATGATCTTACCAGAAGCTTCTAAAGTTCTCTAAGCATCGATCTATTCGAATGTCTAGGGACTAGACTCATTCGAGAATTAAATGGACAAAGATATTAGGTTGTTAACCATTGGTAAAGCTGAGCGTATTAAACTCAATGCTTCATGATTTCAAAACTACAGTGTATTTTGAATTCACAAGCACCAATTGGTTTGCCATTCGATTTTGATATTCGAAAACAACCATAAAAGTCGATATAAGAAACGTACATTTTAAATTGCTCACTTTCTCTCTTTTCCGTGAATTGTTCTTGGATTCACTACCAATCGAGGAAATTTACTGTTACCTTTCTAAAAGGATTTACTGCAGTGCAAGATATTTAATTATAAACAATAATTAAAACATACATTGAAGCATGCAAAGTCTAAACATTTATCATGAATAATAACTTGAAAATAAAAGCAATCATGCAATTTAAACAAGTCATTAGCATTTTATTCGAATTATGTGTTCCGGCAGGTGTGAATAAAATGATTCCAAGATCCTAAAATCATTGAAGAACTAAGCACAGTTTGTCGACTTAATCCTAAAACATCTTAGGTAAGCAAAAGCCTTTTGCTAATAGTCTAGAAACTATTCTTGGTTGATAGGTACGTCTAAGAACTTATTAGGTAAACCTATCGATTTTGCCACGACATAAAAAGACTCCTTACTTATATCGTTGAGTTTCACCAAAACTAACATGTACTCACAATTATTTGTGTACCTTGCCCCTTTAGGACCAATAAGTAACACCTCGCTGAGCGAAAACTATTACTAGATTGATGTAAAGGATATCCAAGCAAGTGTATATTTTGGCATGGCACCTTTTAACTCAATTTTTAAGTTTGGAACTTAAGGCTCTTACTATGTTGGTTAGATTTTAAGTGAACTAAAATCCTTAATCATGCAACATAATCAAGCTTTTGATCTCATGCATTTTAAGACATATTTAAAACAATAAATAACTTAAAACATGCATAAGATATTTGTGATCTAGTATGGCCCGACTTCATCTTGAAGCTTTAACTTCAAAGTCCGTCTTGAAAATCTCCGTGGGAGGCACCATTTTCTTCAAATAGGATAAGCTATAACTAATTACAACTATTTGATGGTACGCAGACCATATTTGAATTGAAAAATAACTTTGGTACTTCAGACCAATTACATTCAAATTAATGGTACGCAGACCATATTTTCTATCCTATTTGGGCCATACTAGTCACTTCATAACCTGCAAAACAGTACATATACAATATATACCATTCACCCATTCATTATCATGAATGGCCCACATAGCTGGTTAGTAAAACACATTATGCATCACGTAAACATTTGCAGCAATTAATCAAGGGCACCAATAATCTACCAATTATTCAGTCCTTATTAATTCTAATCAAGTTGTTTTAACCTTAAGGATTTGTAGACCTAATCAAGAGTTTATGACTAAAATACGCTCCCACTTAAACCAATAAATTCATATGCTTTACTAATTTTAAACATAAAAATGTATTTCTAGTCTAACCGGAAACATACAAATTTAATTAAAATTTTAAGCTCATATAAACTTATAATTGAATCCAAAAAGTTTAATTTAATTTCAGTCGCATTTAAATTAATTCATGATTTTAATTTTAGTAAAATAATTAGAATAAATTCCATTTATTATAATTATAATATTCAAAATTAAAATCCAAGAAATTAATTCAAATTATTAATTTTAAAATTAATTAAAATTACGTGAACTGAAATTTTCAAATTAAACATTCAAAACGATCTAATCGTAACGCAAACACCCTACGCGTTGTACGCCCATGGGCCGTACGCACACAGCCATTGCTGGCCATGTGCGCGCAGCCCATGCGCTCGTCGCATAGCTGCTGCTGTCCTATCGCAAGCCTCCGCACAGCGCCCCATCGCACGCGAGCTATCGCTCGCAGTGCGCGCGCGCGAGATCGCTCGCTGGGCGCGCTGGCTCGCTCGCTGTGCGCGCGAGCCATCGCTCGCTGGGCGGGCGACATCGCGCGCTGTGCGCGCGAGCCATCGCTCGCTGGGGCGCGACATCGCTCGCTGGGCGAGCGACATCGCGCGCTGCGCGCGCGAGCCATCGCTCGCTGGGGCGCGACATCGCTCGCTGGGCGAGCGACATCGCGCGCTGCGCGCGCGAGCAGTGCTGGGCGCAGCGCTCGTGGCACGCGAGCTTGCGCTCGCTGCGCGCGAGGCTGCGCGCACTTGTGCGAGGCAGCGCGCGTTGTGGCGCAGCTCGCTTGCTGCCCACACGCGACTGCCTTGGCTCGCCCTTCGCCCATGCCCATTCGTTCATTGCTCGTGGCACACGACACAAGGCAGGGCTGCTGCCTTGTGCTCGTGCACTACGCCCTTGCTCATTGCATTCGTGCCGCACGGGCGACGAGCTCCCTTGCTCGTCGTCGCATGCCCGCATTATACAACACCCCTTAAGGGTAACACGAAGCGTCCATTGCTTCGTGCGTGCAAGTTATATGAACGAATCGCATAAAAATTTAAAATTTATATTTAAAATTAATGACAAATTAATAAATATTATTAATTTCATAATTTTAGGGCGAAAAAATCGAAAATTTATTATCCAATTGATTTCCGATTGTTATGGATTCAAGTCTAGGTCATAAAAATTTAAAATTTATCGTAAATTTACAATTTTTATGGTGGTTTTTAATCATAGGTTTCTAATTAAATTACAATTAATTATGAAAATCAAATTAATTCTAAATTATTCTAATTTTCAACAAATTAATCATAATTACAAATTAGATTGCATAATTAACAAGACTAGGCATTCAAACTTGTTAAACATATGCAGTAGGTCAATCAAAAATTCAAGATTTATCAACAAGAATCGCAAATATTTAATTTAACATCTTAAATTTACGAAATTTTGCATTCGAAAAACTAAAACCTTCGAAAAGTCATAGTTAGGCTTCGAATTTGAGAATTCTGGGTTCGGCAGAAAAATACTATTTTTGTCAAAATTTTAGAATGCCTTTTACATGCGGAATTGACACAAAAATCACTCAATTCGGATGAGAAATGAAGAAACTGCCGAAAAACTGCGTACGTATAATTAAATAAACGCAATTTGCAATTAATTAACAATTACGAAAATTAATCACCCCTTTTAATTCTTGCAAATTTGTAATATTTAACCATGTTCATGCAATTTAGATTATGAAAATAATAAGGGGCTCGTGATACCACTGTTAGGTTATGATACATATGACATTTACATAGATCATGCGGAAACAACCATTAACCCAGGAAACATATTATTTACACATAATCATATAGCATAATTAGATGCATACTCTTTGTTGCGTGCCTTCCCTAGCTGCGCCCGAACCGAACAAGAACAAGTCTTTTTAGGACTCCAAGTGTCGTCCCTCCGTAGATAGTCCACAGCACGTCCGGATCCGCCTTAAGATTGACCAACTAGAATCGCCCTTAAGGTACTAGAAAATTCGGCACTTTTATGAGCAAGATGTGTTTTAATTTTCTCTCAAAAAACTCACTTTTGAATACTTTGAAACTTGTGTATAAATTATGACCCCTAGGCCTTTATTTATAGAGTTATGGAAAAGGAATCGTAATCCTAGTAGGATGCGAATTAATTGGAATTAGAATCCTACATGAATTCTATTTAATTAATTTATCCAATTAGGAATAGAAATTTAATCATACACTGACTCTTGTAGATTCAGGAATCACGCATGAGCACAAACTCACACACACACGGCAGCCACAAGGGCTGCCCATGCGCGTGCGAGCAGCAGCCCGCGCAGCACGGCCCACGCAGCCGTGGCCCTTGGCGCGCGCTGGGCCTGCCTTGCGGTAGGCCTGGGCGCTGCCTTGGCTGGGCTTGTGGCGCGCATGCTTGCTGGGCGATGGCCCCGGCTTCGTGCTGGGCCTTCGTCCGGCAAGCCTCGTCCGATGCTAATTCGTACGATACGCTTCCGATTAAATTTCCATTTCCGGAATCTATTTCCGATACGAACAATATTTAATATTTCCGATTCCGGAATTAATTTCCGTTTCGAACAAATATTTAATATTTCCGTTTCCGGAATTATTTTCCGATTCCGGCAATATTTCCGATTCTGACAATATTTCCGTTTCCGGCAATATTTCCGATTCTGGTAATATTTCCATTTCCAATAATATTTTCCGATACGTACCATGTTTCCGTTTCCGGTAACATCTACGACTTGGATAATATTCATATTTCCGATACGATCCATATTTCCGTTTCCGGCAATATCATCGTTTCCGGAGTATTCATTTCTTGCCTGTGACGATCTTAGCTCCCACTGAAACCAAGATCCGTCGGTTCCGAATATTCATAGATGGAGTATTTAATGCCATTAAATACTTGATCCGTTTACGTACTATTTGTGTGACCCTACGGGTTCAGTCAAGAGTAAGCTGTGGATTAATATCATTAATTCCACTTGAACTGAAGCGGCCTCTAGCTAGGCATTCAGCTCACTTGATCTCACTGAATTATTAACTTGTTAATTAATACTGAACCGCATTTATTAGACTTAACATAGAATGCATACTTGGACCAAGGGCATTATTTCCTTCACATCTTAGGTAAGCAAAAGCCTTTTGCTAATAGTCTAGAAACTATTCTTGGTTGATAGGTACGTCTAAGAACTTATTAGGTAAACCTATCGAATTTGCCACGACATAAAAGGACTCCTTACTTATATCGTTGAGTTTCACCAAAACTAACATGTACCCACAATTATTTGTGTACCTTGCCCCTTTAGGACCAATAAGTAACACCTCGCTGAGCGAAAACTATTACTAGATTGATGTAAAGGATATCCAAGCAAGTGTATATTTTGGCATGGCACCTTTTAACTCAATTTTTAAGTTTGGAACTTAAGGCTCTTACTATGTTGGTTAGATTTTAAGTGAACTAAAATCCTTAATCATGCAACATAATCAAGCTTTTGATCTCATGCATTTTAAGACATATTTAAAACAATAAATAACTTAAAACATGCATAAGATATTTGTGATCTAGTATGGCCCGACTTCATCTTGAAGTTTTGACTTCAAAGTCCGTCTTGAAAATCTCCGTGGGAGGCACCATTTTCTTCAAATAGGATAAGCTATAACTAATTACAACTATTTGATGGTTCGCAGACCATATTTGAATTGAAAAATAACTTTGGTACTTTAGACCAATTACATTCAAATTAATGGTACGCAGACCATATTTTCTATCCTATTTGGGCCATACTAGTCACTTCATAACCTGCAAAACAGTACATATACAATATATACCATTCACCCATTCATTATCATGAATGGCCCACATAGCTGGTTAGTAAAACACATTATGCATCACGTAAACATTTGCAGCAATTAATCAAGGGCACCAATAATCTACCAATTATTCAGTCCTTATTAATTCTAATCGAGTTGTTTTAACCTTAAGGATTTGTAGACCTAATCAAGAGTTTATGACTAAAAAGCGCTCCCACTCAAACCAATAAATTCATATGCTTTACTAATTTTAAACATAAAATTGTATTTCTAGTCTAACCGGAAACATACAAATTTAATTAAAATTTAAAGCTCATATAAATTTATAATTGAATCCAAAAATTTAATTTAATTTCAGTCGCATTTGAATTAATTCATGATTTTAATTTTAGTAAAATAATTAGAATAAATTCCATTTATTATAATTATAATATTCAAAATTAAAATCCAAGAAATTAATTCAAATTATTAATTTTAAAATTAATTAAAATTATGTGAACTGAAATTTTCAAATTAAACATTCAAAACGATTTAATCGTAACGCAAACACCCTACGCGTTGCACGCCCATGGACCGTACGCACACAGCCATTGCTGGCCATGTGCGCGCAGCCCATGCGCTCGTCGCATAGCTGCTGCTGTCCTATCGCAAGCCTCCGCACAGCGCCCCATCGCACGCGAGCTATCGCTCGCAGTGCGCGCGCGCGAGATCGCTCGCTGGGCGCGCTGGCTCGCTCGCTGTGCGCGCGAGCCATCGCTCGCTGGGGCGCGACATCGCTCGCTGGGCGAGCGACATCGCGCGCTGCGCGCGCGAGCCATCGCTCGCTGGGGCGCGACATCGCTCGCTGGGCGAGCGACATCGTGCGCTGCGCGCGCGAGCAGTGCTGGGCGCAGCGCTCGTGGCACGCGAGCTTGCGCTCGCTGCGCGCGAGGCTGCGCGCACTTGTGCGAGGCAGCGCGCGTTGTGGCGCAGCTCGCTTGCTGCCCACACGCGACTGCCTTGGCTCGCCCTTCGCCCATGCCCATTCGTTCATTGCTCGTGGCACACGACACAAGGCAGGGCTGCTGCCTTGTGCTCGTGCACTACGCCCTTGCTCATTGCATTCGTGCCGCACGGGCGACGAGCTCCCTTGCTCGTCGTCGCACGCCCGCATTATACAACACCCCTTAAGGGTAACACGAAGCGTCCATTGCTTCGTGCGTGCAAGTTATTTGAACGAATCGCATAAAAATTTAAAATTTATATTTAAAATTAATGACAAATTAATAAATATTATTAATTTCATAATTTTAGGGCGAAAAATCGAAAATTTATTATCCAATTGATTTCCGATTGATATGGATTCAAGTCTAGGTCATAAAAATTTAAAATTTATCGTAAATTTACAATTTTTATGGTGGTTTTTAATCATAGGTTTCTAATTAAATTATAATTAATTATGAAAATCAAATTAATTCTAAATTATTCTAATTTTCAACAAATTAATCATAATTACAAATTAGATTGCATAATTAACAAGACTAGGCATTCAAACTTGTTAAACATATGCAGTAGGTCAATCAAAAATTCAAGATTTATCAACAGGATTCGCAAATATTTAATTTAACATCTTAAATTTACGAAATTTTGCATTCGAAAAACTAAAACCTTCGAAAAGTCATAGTTAGGCTTCGAATTTGAGAATTCTGGGTTCGGCAGAAAAATACTATTTTTGTCAAAATTTTAGAATGCCTTTTACATGCGGAATTGACACAAAAATCACTCAATTCGGATGAGTAATGAAGAAACTGCCGAAAAACTGCGTACATATAATTAAATAAACGCAATTTGCAATTAATTAACAATTACGAAAATTAATCACCCCTTTTAATTCTTGCAAATTTGTAATATTTAACCATGTTCATGCAATTTAGATTATGAAAATAATAAGGGGCTCGTGATACCACTGTTAGGTTATGATACATATGACACTACATAGATCATGCGGAAACAACCATTAACCCAGGACAACATATTATTTACACATAATCATATAGCATAATTTAGATGCATACTCTTTGTTGCGTGCCCTCCCTAGCTGCGCCCGAACCGAACAAGAACAAGTCTTTTAGGACTCCAAGTGTCGTCCCTCCGTAGATAGTCCACAGTACGTCCGGATCCGCCTTAAGATTGACCAACTAGAATCGCCCTTAAGGTACTAGAAAATTTCGGCACTTTTGAGCAAGATGTGTGTTTTAATTTTCTCTCAAAAAACTCACTTTTGAATACTTTGAAACTTGTGTATAAATTATGACCCCTAGGCCTTTATTTATAGAGTTATGGAAAAGGAATCGTAATCCTAGTAGGATGCGAATTAATTGGAATTAGAATCCTACATGAATTCTATTTAATTAATTTATCCAATTAGGAATAGAAATTTAATCATACACTGACTCTTGTAGATTCAGGAATCACGCATGAGCACAAACTCACACACACACGGCAGCCACAAGGGCTGCCCATGCGCGTGCGAGCAGCAGCCCGCGCAGCACGGCCCACGCAGCCGTGGCCCTTGGCGCGCGCTGGGCCTGCCTTGCGGTAGGCCTGGCCGCTGCCTTGGCTGGGCTTGTGGCGCGCATGCTTGCTGGGCGATGGCCCCGGCTTCGTGCTGGGCCTTCGTCCGGCAAGCCTCGTCCGATGCTAATTCGTACGATACGCTTCCGATTAAATTTCCATTTCCGGAATCTATTTCCGATACGAACAATATTTAATATTTCCGATTCCGGAATTAATTTCCGTTTCGAACAAATATTTAATATTTCCGTTTCCGGAATTATTTTCCGATTCCGGCAATATTTCCGATTCTGACAATATTTCCGTTTCCGGTAATATTTCCGATTCTGGTAATATTTCCATTTCCAATAATATTTTCCGATACGTACCATGTTTCCGTTTCCGGCAACATCTACGACTTGGATAATATTCATATTTCCGATACGATCCATATTTCCGTTTCCGGCAATATCATCGTTTCCGGAGTATTCATTTCTTGCCTGTGACGATCTTAGCTCCCACTGAAACCAAGATCCGTCGGTTCCGAATATTCATAGATGGAGTATTTAATGCCATTAAATACTTGATCCGTTTACGTACTATTTGTGTGACCCTACGGGTTCAGTCAAGAGTAAGCTGTGGATTAATATCATTAATTCCACTTGAACTGAAGCGGCCTCTAGCTAGGCATTCAGCTCACTTGATCTCACTGAATTATTAACTTGTTAATTAATACTGAACCGCATTTATTAGACTTAACATAGAATGCATACTTGGACCAAGGGCATTATTTCCTTCAACCCGCAGGGTAGAGATTGAGGGTTCGGGGGACTGTAACTACCGAGAGGAGTACTCGCTTTTCGATAACTCCAGAGGCAGGATATCCTTACTAGCTCAGCATAAATAATTTAAGGGACATGCGTTAACTATTAAACTAATCTGAGTTGATTTTAATAATATGCAACATATAGTACTAGATCGAGCGCGATTATCTGATTTAGATTGTTTTAAGGGACCTAGCATGATAATCCAATTTCCCAAAAATATCATATTTATTAAGCGTGATCAAACAATCAGATTTTAGTTAGTTTAACAGTTCATAAAAGGGCAAGGAAAGCAATTAAACCATGGAAAAGGGACACATTACGACACACCCTTGAGAGGTGCGTCACGGTTCTCAGAAAACTAACCACTTTGACTTTGCCATTTCTCCTTTTATTTAACGAATCTCAAATTATGGGACGGGATACGTTCTGTTCGATTTATGGATCGATTGCGACAGAACGCGTGATCAGTTTTGCAGCGTGAGGCTTAGGCTTAGGGGTTTAGAGTCAATACTCAAAATATAATTGTGTGTTGTGTGTGTCCTTTTCACGTCGAACTTAAGGGTCTATTTATAGGAAAGATTTCGTGGAAAGATAGAATTGCAGAACTCTAATCCACGAGGAATTAGGAAAAAACACGTACCAGGTATTTTCAGCGCCCAGAGCCAGGCGTTGAAAATTGGGTCTGGGCTGTTTTCCTTAGTCAGATTCGGATTCCTAGAATCCGGAGTATTTGAGATTTAATTGAGTCCTTTAGTGCGTATTAACCTTGTGACGGGATGCGTCTGGGCCCGTTACGAACTCTAGGCTCGTTAGGATTTTAATTAATACGTGACTCTTACTTTCGAATTATATTAGGAATAGGATTCTCTCGCAATTTCTATCTCATTTAGGATTTATGTTGGAGTGCAACACCTAATTCTGACAGGTTTCTATCTTTTATGACTTGCCACTTTTAACAACTACCCATTACGACAGTTACTATTTTTAGCAGGTTTCCATAAATAGCAGGTTTCTATAAATAGCAGGTTTTGGGTGAAATGAAAAAGGGAATTGAGATTCGTTATTTTATAGGAGATGCGTTGTCAAGTGGAGATTTACGTTTTCATCATCGAACCTTCCTTTTCGGGAATGGGGACAAAAGTAGGTGTCTACAGTTAGCCCCCACTTTGACTGAGTCTTGGAATAAGACGATGGTCAAAGTACTAGACGGAGTGCGCCACACAAGCCATGGTGACCTGTTTTTGCGAGGGTCTCACGAGCCCCCGAGTGATAACATTTGACTTAAGGGTCATCACTTGAAGTGTCGACATATCCCTCACGTGTCATTGGGATTTGTCAACGGATAGTATAGAATACTCCCTCACTTTGTCATTGGAAGTATCTAAAAAGGCGTAGGAACTCCCTCACTTTGTCATTGGGAGTAGCTACAGATGTTTTCGAAATCAAAGCTATAAAGTGTAATTGGGCCTGGCCAAGCCCAACCACGAGGTAAAAATGTTTTTAAAGATACTCATTTTCAAGGCTAGTTAAACGAGAAAACCCCCTTGTTTTTATGGGACGTAAAACGAAGGAAAATCCAATACATCGCATTTTTTTGGAAAAAACGGAAAACCAATCCTTTAATTTTTGGAAAAAGGGGAAACCAATCACATCTTTCTTTTTTGGAAAAACGAAAACCAATCCTTTAATTTTTGGAAAAAGGAAAACCGATCCTTTAATTTTTAGAAAAAGGGAAAACCGATCACATCGTTCTTTTTTGGAAAAACGGAAAACCAATCCTTTAATTTTTGGAAAAAGGGAAAACCGATCCTTTAATTTTTGGAAAAAGGGAAAACCGATAAAGGTTATCGCTGCAGCGACTAAGGACCTGCGCGGTTAGTGACGCAGACCCCGCCGACTAAAGATGGCGAGCCTGTCCGCTAAGGGTGGACACCCCGTCCGATAGAAGTGGACGAATCTATTTTGAAATTTGTTTTGTATTTTTTGAAAATAAGGACCTACGTGGTTTGCGCCGTAGACCCCGCCGGCTGAAGATGTCGAGCCTGTTTCATTTTGAATTTTGAAAATTTCATTTTTCGAAAACTGAGGACCTGCGCGGCTAGTGACGCAGACCCCGCCCGCTGAAGGTGGGCGAGCTGAAGGAAATAATGCCCTTGGTCCAAGTATGCATTCTATGATAAGTCTAATAAATGCGGTTCAGTATTAATTAACAAGTTAATAATTCAGTGAGATCTAGTGAGCTGAATGCCTAGCTAGAGGCCGCTTCAGTTCAAGTGGAATTAATGATATTAAATCCACAGCTTACTCTTGACTGAACCCGTAGGGTCACACAAATAGTACGTAAACGGATCAAGTATTTAATGGCATTAAATACTCCATCTATGAATATTCGGAATCGACGGATCTTGGTTTCAGTGGGAGCTGAGATCGTCACAGGCAAGAAATGAATACTCCGGAAACGATGATATTGCCGGAAACGGAAATATGGATCGTATCGGAAATATAAATATTATCCAAGTCGTAGATGTTGCCGGAAACGGAAACATGGTACGTATCGGAAAATATTATCGGAAATGGAAATATTGCCAGAATCGGAAATATTGCCGGAAACGGAAATATTGTCAGAATCGGAAATATTATCGGAATCGGAAAATAATTCCGGAAACGGAAATATTAAATATTTGTTCGAAACGGAAATTAATTCCGGAATCGGAAATATTAAATATTGTTCGTATCGGAAATGAATTCCGGAATCGGAAATTTAATCGGAAGCGTATCGTACGAATAAGCATCGGACGAGGCCTGCCGGACGAGGGCCCAGCACGAAGCCAGGCCATCGCCCAGCAAGCCAAGCACGCCACACGAACAACCAAGGCCACGCCAGGCCCAGCGCAAGGCCAGGCCCAGCAGGCCGTGGCAGCGCGCACAGCGCGCGCAGCGCGCGCAGGAGCTACGTGGGCTTGTAGCTCGCGTAGGCCTCGCTGCGTGGGCTGCTGCTCGCACGCACGCGCATGGGCGGCCCATCGTGGCTGCCGTGTGTGTGTGCGTAAGTGTTTGTGTTCATGCACGATTCCTAAAACATGCAGAGTTCGGTTAATGATTAAATTCCTAATTCTATTTGATAAATTAATTAATTAGAGTCCTTGTAGGATTCTAGGTTTAATTAATTTGTATCTGAATAGGATTCCAATTCCCTTTCCATACCCCTATAAATATGTGGCCTGGGTTCACAATTTATAACGAATTTTCAAGTATTCAAAGTGAGTTTTTGAGAGAAAAATTCAGTCACACATCTTGCTCAAAAGTGCCGAAAATTCTAGTACCTTAAGGGCGATTCTAGTTGGTCAATCTTAAGGCGGATCCGGACGTGCTGTGGACTATCTACGGAGGGACGACACTTGGAGTCCTAAAGACTTGTTCTTGCTCGGTTCGGGCGCAGCTAGGGAGGGCACACAACCAAAGAGTATGCATCTAAATTATGCTATATGATTATGTGTAAATAATATGTATTCCTGGGTTAATGGTTGTTTCCGCATGATTTATGTAATATCATATGTATCATAACCTAACAGTGGTATCACGAGCCCCTTATTATTTTCATAATCTAAATTGCATGAACATGGTTAAATATTACAAATTTGCAAGAATTAAAAGGGGTGATTAATTTTCGTAATTGTTAATTAATTGCAAATTGCGTTTATTTAATTATACGTACGCAGTTTTTCGGCAGTTTCTTCGTTACTCATCCAAATCGAGTGATTTTTGTGTCAATTCCGCATGTAAAAGGCATTCTAAATTTTTGACAAAAAGAGTTTTTTTCTGCCGAACCCAGAATTCTCAAATTCGAAGCCTAACTATGACTTTTCGAAGGTTTTTGTTTTTCGAATGCAAAATTTCGTAAATTTAAGATGTTAAATTAAATATTTGCGATTCTTGTTGATAAATCTTGATTTTTTGATTGACCTATTGTATATGTTTAACAAGTTTGAATGCCTAGCCTTGTTAATTATGCAATCTAATTTGTAATTATGATTAATTTGTTGAAAATTAGTATAATTTAGAATTAATTTGATTTTCATAATTAATTATAATTTAATTAGAAACCTATGATTAAAAACCACCATAAAAATTGTAAATTTATGATAAATTTTAAATTTTTATGACTTAGACTTGAATCCATAACAATCGGAAATCAATTGAATAATAAATTTTCGATTTTTCGCCCTAAAATTATGAAATTAATATTATTTATTAATTTGTCATTAATTTTAAATATAAATTTTAAATTTTTATGCGATTCGTTCATATAACTTGCACGCACAAAGCAATGGACGCTTCGTGTTACCCTTAAGGGGTGTTGTATAGTGCGGGCATGCGACGACGAGCAAGGGAGCTCGTCGCCCGTGCGGCACCAATGCAATGAGCAAGGCATGGTGCACGAGCACAAGGCAGCAGCCCTGCCTTGTGTCGTGGGCCACGAGCTATGAACAAATGGGCATGGGCGAAAGGCAAGCCAAGGCAGTCGCGTGTGGGCAGCAAGCGAGCTGCGCCACAACGCGCGCAGCCTCGCTCGCAGCGAGCGCAAGCTCGCGTGCCACGAGCGCTGCGCCCAGCGTTGCTCGCGCGCACAGCGAGCGTTGGCTCGCGTGCACAGCGAGCGATGGCTCGCGCGCACAGCGAGCAATGGCTCGCGCGCACAGCGAGCGCTGGCGAGCGCGCACTGCGAGCGATGGCTCGCGTGCGACGAGCGCTGGCGCGCGCGCAGCGAGCACCACAGCGTGCGATGGCTTGCGATGGAAGATGCAGCAGCTATGCGACGAGCGCATGGGCTGCGCGCACATGGCCAGCAATGGCTGTGTGCGTGCGGCCCATGGGCGTGCAATGCGTAGGGTGTTTGCGTTACGATTAGATCGTTTTGAATGTTTAATTTGAAAATTTCAGTTCACGTAATTTTAATTAATTTTAAAATTAATAATTTAAATTATTTTCTTGGATTTTAATTTTGTAATTATAATAAATTTTATTTATTCTAATTATTTTACTAAAATTAAAATCATGAATTAATTTAAATAACGACTGAAATTAAATTAAACTTTTTGGATTCAATTATAAATTTATATGAGCTTTAAATTTTAATTAAATTTGTATGTTTCCGGTTAGACTAGAAATACATTTTTATGTTTAAAATTAGTAAAGCATATGAATTTATTGGTTTAAGTGGGAGCGCTTTTTAGTCATAAACTCTTGATTAGGTCTACAAATCCTTAAGGTTAAAACAACTTGATTAGAATTAATAAGGACTGAATAATTGGTAGATTATTGGTGCCCTTGATTAATTGCTGCAAATGTTTACGTGATGCATAATGTGTTTTACTAACCAGCTATGTGGGCCATTCATGATAATGAATGGGTGAATGGTATATATATTGTATATGTACTGTTTTGCAGGTTATGAAGTGACTAGTATGGCCCAAATAGGATAGAAAATATGGTCTGCGTACCATTAATTTGAATGTAATTGGTCTAAAGTACCAAAGTTATTTTTCAATTCAAATATGGTCTGCGAACCATCAAATAGTTGTAATTAGTTATAGCTTATCCTATTTGAAGAAAATGGTGCCTCCCACGGAGATTTTCAAGACGGACTTTGAAGTCAAAGCTTCAAGATGAAGTCGGGCCATACTAGATCACATTTATCTTATGCATGTTTTAAGTTATTTATTGCTTTTAAATATGTCTTAAAATGCATGAGATCAAAAGCTTGATTATGTTGCATGATTAAGGATTTTAGTTCACTTAAAATCTAACCAACATAGTAAGAGCCTTAAGTTCCAAACTTAAAAATTGAGTTAAAAGGTGCCATGCCAAAATATACACTTGCTTGGATATCCTTTACATCAATCTAGTAATAGTTTTCGCTCAGCGAGGTGTTACTTATTGGTCCTAAAGGGGCAAGGTACACAAATAATTGTGAGTACATGTTAGTTTTGGTGAAACTCAACGATATAAGTAAGGAGTCCTTTTATGTCGTGGCAAAATCGATAGGTTTACCTAATAAGTTCTTAGACGTACCTATCAACCAAGAATAGTTTCTAGACTATTAGCAAAAGGCTTTTGCTTACCTAAGATGTTTTAGGATTAAGTCGACAAACTGTGCTTAATTCTTCAATGATTTTAGGATCTTGGAATCATTTTATTCACACCTGCCGGAACAATAAATTCAAATAAAATGCTAATAACTTGTTGAAATTGCATGATTGCTTTAATTTTCAAGTTATTACTCATGATAAATGTTTAGACTTTGCATGCTTCAATGTATGTTTTAATTATTGTTTATAATTAAATATCTTGCACTGCAGTAAATCCTTTTAGAAAGGTAACAGTAAATTTCCTCGATTGGTAGTGAATCCAAGAACGAGTCACGGAAAAGAGAGAAAGTGAGCAATTTAAAATGTACGTTTCTTATATCGACTTTTATGGTTGTTTTCGAATATCAAAATCGAATGGCAAACCAATTGGTGCTTGTGAATTCAAAATACACTGTAGTTTTGAGATCATAAAGCATTGAGCTTAAACGCTCAGCTTTACCAATGGTTAACAACCTAATATCTTTGTCCATTTAATTCTCGAATGAGTCTAGTCCCTAGACATTCGAATAGATCGATGCTTAGAGAACTTTAGAAGCTTCTGGTAAGATCATCTAGTTGAAACTTAATATTCAACATAAATTAAATGTTAAGAACCTTGTTGGGGTGACATTGGACATGTCTAACAAAGTATAAAAGTCAACACTAAAGAATTCAATTCTTAAGACTATAAGAAAGGGTACAAGGAATAGGAAAACGAGGAACAAATGAAAGGAATTTACGATTCCGTTTCTACCTATAAGTTTATGTTTAAAGAGAAGTGACCTAGCAATCAAACTTCCTTGGTATCATATACCGCTTGAGGTTCTTACTTCGGTAATAACTCAAACAATGGAAGCTAGGATACACTAATGACCTACAAGTGGGAAATGAAGCATGGCAATGCTACATTAGTTGTAGGGTCATCTAGTTTGTTTTAAGTCCTTTCAAAGGCTGGAACTTAATGGCTATTTTTTTCCATAATCAGCATACCTAAATTTCTGCTTCAAACACAGAAAGACTCACATTCAGAAGAACAAAAAACAATGCTTGTTTGTTTGTTTATTTGAATGAAATGGTCAATTACAGGTTGAGTCAATATGCTTGATTAAAACAAACAACTCTTTAAAGAACTTTACTAGGTTCAAATCAAACCCTTGATCTGAGTTCCATTAATCTTTGGCATTGTTGCTTAGACCATATCAACAAGTTAACATTCATAAGCTCTATTTTGATGGACTTTTTGAAAGTTGGTTGATTTCTAGATCAACTTAAGACAAGCTAGTCTTACTTGTTGAAAGTAACAAAGAATATGAACTATTGTTAGAACGCCTAGACGATAGAGTTCAAAGCTAAAGAAAGGTTTTATGACTTTATTATTTCACATGGATTTGAGTGAATATAGGTTTATTTACTCAAATGTGATATAAGTTGAATCTGTTTGGCTAGTTCAAAGATTCAGAAGTATAAAATCCACTTGGCAAGAAATCATAAAGATCTAGGTTAGATCATGTTGATGATTACTTGAGACCAAATATGATCATCAATGATTGTGTGTTGTAATTTCACAATCTAGCTCCATAAGATATGGCATATCTACGTTGGAATGATCGAAGTCAATTAGTACTTGATTCGATCAATGATGAATCATAAAGACTTTTCCTATAATTTCTAAAACAAAATGCTCAACTACCACCAAACTAAACCAAATTCGTCAAAGCTATTGAAAAGTAATTTCAGAATATCTTTTCATAATATATCTAAAGAGTTCCTAAACTCAGTGGGAGCTTAGTGTTTGTTATTCAACAAACTAAGGCCCAAGTATAGATATATGTTTCATTGTGATTTATTCAAATGAGACACAAGGGTATTGTTTCTACCACGAATTTTTGAGAACATAATGTTTGTTTGCTCAAAATAATGTCCTTTTGGAGATTCGTTTCCAAAATGACAAGTGGGAGAAAATAGACCTCGAAAGTCTTCGAGGCAAACAACAAACATAAACGGACATTCCGGAGGCTTTTCGAAGTGCTTCAGAAAATCCGAACTTATTCTGTAAGGACTTTACAAGTGGCTTAAAAGAATAGACATCTCTTAGAAGACTTTACAAGTGCTTCAAGGAGAACAAGAATATTCAAAGGACTTTCAAGTGGCTATTGATATTCTATTGTTTGATACCCAAGTAGGCATAGAATTCAAGTCACTGAAACTATGAGATTCTTCTATTAGATAGTGAAGAAACATAGAAATCAGGTCAATGAAACTATGAGATTCTTCTATTAAATAGTGAAGAAACCTACAACTTGCAGTCAAACTATTATCATATAGATTAATGAGTTTGTGACTTGTAAGAAAGCTATGACGAAATATAGATTCCCTAAAATGGTTAGAGGCCATATATAGACTATATGTTTAAATGGTTAGAGGCCATAAAACATACTCAATGTTTTGATGACAAAATTGTAATTTTGTTGATTTGCAAGAATAGTTTCACACCTATTGGTTGCAAGTTTGTTTTAAGGATAAAAACCATCAAACATAGAATTGTGTTCACGCACAAAGCTAGATTAGTTTCTAAAAGGTTACAAGCAAATTCATGGCATGGATTGTGTTGAAACCTCATGCATAATCGTAATGCTCAAGTCTATAATTCAAGCAATGATTGCATATTGGTACATATGGCAATTGGATGACAAAACGTATTCCTCAATCAAATGTTGGAATATAATATGTACATGGTATGTCATAGAATTTGTGGATCCAAATAAATGCTTGAAAAGGAAAGCTAGCTTATAAAATCTAAGTACAGATTTAAGCAAGCAATTGGGAATTGGAACTGTATTTTAAGTGAAGCTAATAAGCATTTTAGTTTCATAAAATGTACATGATTCTTATAGATATATAAGAAGTTTAGTGGGAGTACGTAAAACTTAATTGGTCCTATGTGTATCACACACATATCTCTCTATTGTGAAATAACATTCAAATGCTAATAACTTAGGTTTGAAATTATTCATCAATGTTGGACCAAGGCGAAACTTAGTGCATACTGGGTATTAAGATCTATTTACAAAGATCTTATATTAATGTTTTAGATTAAGTAATGGCATTTACTAAATCAAACACGAAATACTCCATTGGAGATATTCGACCCATGTGAATAAATCTAAGTAATGAATGTTTGAACTATGTATAAGCATTTACTAAGTTAAACATCAAAGAATATAATGAGATTCTTCACCTATATTATATGTCAAAGAATTTAGTTGGATTCAGTATCTACTGTAACTGAATGAGCTAAAGTTACATGAATAGAATTCAATTGGGAATTATTCTGCAAAAGAATTTATCATGTATATAATATAATATGAGGATCGCCAAAAACGTATCGTATGACTTTAGGCATGACGAACATATACCAATCTCTATTGATCTAAGTAAAGATCAACTAGATTGAGATCAAGAATACTTATGATACTTGAAAAGGTACATAGGAATAGTTCTTGATTCAAGGAAACAAAGATATGCTAAATATTGATGCTACACGCATAAACACTGGCAAAGGATCAAGCAAGACCCTTTGGAGTTAACCATTGATAAGGACGAGCTATAGAGCATCGTGTTTTGAAAATGGCAACATGGGTTGGAGACCATGAGTTGTTGCGTGGGAAATTAAAATAAATAATTTCTATGTTCCAAGATATAGTTGGAGAATCTTCCACATAGGTAAATCCAAACAAAGCATCACTAGCAACCTATACAGTTGAAGTAAAAGTAATTATTGCCTAAGAAGCAATAAAACAGGGTTGTTTAAAGTTCTTCACTGAACTTGGGTAGATCACCTATCTGCTGGCTTGATGGTTCTTCATTAAAAAATGCATAGAACCACTCTTGAAGCAAGAAAAACGTCTGCTAACTTGATGGTTCTTCATTGAAAAATGAGTAAAACCACCATCGAAGTAAGAAAGACTAGATCACATAATAAACAAACTCGAAAAGATCTTATCATCATATCTCGAAGAACATTCGATGAAAAGGATATTAAGATTGGCAAAGCATGATAACTAAACCTATGCAACAAGTGAGAAGCAACACTCACGTTGTAGCACTGGAAATCAAGCATAGCTTTGAATTCCATGAATTGTTTTAGAAGATGGGTTTGAGGCTCATGGTTATAAAACATTGGGGTTGAACATTTATCATATATGAAATTTATTTTCATATTCCATTTAATCTTGGTTTAGTATTAAATGATGAGTCCCTTCAAATTTGACGATATATTCAAGATAGACTGTCAGGACCAGTCTTGTGACTAAGAAATGTCTATCAAGTGAACTTGAATGTCAAAGGTTGAAAATGGTCCCTAGTCGGAGTTTTCTATAAAATTGGACGCATAGAAAACGTTAGACGATTAGAATGCAAGATGACTAGTAGTTCTGTTTCTTGAACTATGTGGACATGGCAATGTCATAATCATTTGCATAGATACTTACTTTGGGAAGACTAGTATCGGACAAGACCTATGAAACTTTACTGTAAGAGATGAAAATCTGTCATAAGTAAATTCCATTAAATTATTAGACACTAAATCCTCAATACCTGAGTGATTTGAGATTACTTGTTTGAGAACTGGTTGCTTTGACGTTGACCAACCGTCGCACCGTAAAAGGAGGCTATAAAGGCAACGCTCAGGTAATCACCTATCAAACGAAGTCTAATCTCAAGATCGCAAGATTGGGATTGTCCTCCCATAAATCGGGATGAGATGCTTAAAAGTTGTACAAGGCCACTCGGAGAGCTAGAAACTGTGAAATGCATGGCCGTGCTCGGATGAATCATAGGCTATGATTATCTGTTTATTTGATCAGTTGAACTTTGAAACCGAGGAACACCTCTGGACATAATAAGGATGACAACTCTTACCTTATGTTCAAGAGCAAGCATCGAGCGACAAAGGAATTAGGAAATGCACACTTGTCCCTAAGGACAAGTGGGAGACTGAAGGAAATAATGCCCTTGGTCCAAGTATGCATTCTATGATAAGTCTAATAAATGCGGTTCAGTATTAATTAACAAGTTAATAATTCAGTGAGATCTAGTGAGCTGAATGCCTAGCTAGAGGCCGCTTCAGTTCAAGTGGAATTAATGATATTAAATCCACAGCTTACTCTTGACTGAACCCGTAGGGTCACACAAATAGTACGTAAACGGATCAAGTATTTAATGGCATTAAATACTCCATCTATGAATATTCGGAATCGACGGATCTTGGTTTCAGTGGGAGCTGAGATCGTCACAGGCAAGAAATGAATACTCCGGAAACGATGATATTGCCGGAAACGGAAATATGGATCGTATCGGAAATATAAATATTATCCAAGTCGTAGATGTTGCCGGAAACGGAAACATGGTACGTATCGGAAAATATTATCGGAAATGGAAATATTGCCAGAATCGGAAATATTGTCGGAAACGGAAATATTGTCAGAATCGGAAATATTGCCGGAAACGGAAATATTGTCAGAATCGGAAATATTATCGGAATCGGAAAATAATTCCGGAAACGGAAATATTAAATATTTGTTCGAAACGGAAATTAATTCCGGAATCGGAAATATTAAATATTGTTCGTATCGGAAATGAATTCCGGAATCGGAAATTTAATCGGAAGCGTATCGTACGAATAAGCATCGGACGAGGCCTGCCGGACGAGGGCCCAGCACGAAGCCAGGCCATCGCCCAGCAAGCCAAGCGCGCCACACGAACAACCAAGGCCACGCCAGGCCCAGCAGGCCGTGGCAGCGCGCACAGCGCGCGCAGGAGCTACGTGGGCTTGTAGCTCGCATAGGCCTCGCTGCGTGGGCTGCTGCTCGCATGCACGCGCATGGGCGGCCCATCGTGGCTGCCGTGTGTGTGTGCGTAAGTGTTTGTGTTCATGCACGATTCCTAAAACATGCAGAGTTCGGTTAATGATTAAATTCCTAATTCTATTTGATAAATTAATTAATTAGAGTCCTTGTAGGATTCTAGGTTTAATTAATTTGTATCTGAATAGGATTCCAATTCCCTTTCCATACCCCTATAAATATGTGGTCTGGGTTCACAATTTATAACGAATTTTCAAGTATTCAAAGTGAGTTTTTGAGAGAAAAATTCAGTCACACATCTTGCTCAAAAGTGCCGAAAATTCTAGTACCTTAAGGGCGATTCTAGTTGGTCAATCTTAAGGCGGATCCGGACGTGCTGTGGACTATCTACGGAGGGACGACACTTGGAGTCCTAAAGACTTGTTCTTGCTCGGTTCGGGCGCAGCTAGGGAGGGCACGCAACCAAAGAGTATGCATCTAAATTATGCTATATGATTATGTGTAAATAATATGTATTCCTGGGTTAATGGTTGTTTCCGCATGATTTATGTAATATCATATGTATCATAACCTGACACGAGCCCTGTCCGCTAAGGGTGGACATCCCTGAATTCGTTTTTTCCTTGATTTGGAACTTGCGTGGTTCGCGACGCGATCTTGCCTGATTGAGGTGGGCAAGTCTCTATTTTTGTTCATTGTGATTTCTTCTTTTTTTGAGAATTTCTTTTGTTCATTCTCGCAAGAGAGAATTCTTTCGAGTGATGCTCGAATTTTAGTTGTAACCTGAACGTGGGTTGACAAACGGGTTCAGACGGACCTTTGTCTTGCGACCGTCTGCTTTCGTGGTTTTGAGCTAGTCTTTATGGCTCGATTTTTGCCACTACTTGGTCTTTGATCAGAGGACCATGTACAAATGTCGATGACGACCCTTTTCTGAGGTCGAACCTGTTCTTTTGAGATCATCCAAACATGGGACGGCGTATAGTGCAGCCTGGAAATGTGATTTTGATTGCGCGCTTCTTTGTTGGAGTATACTTTTCGTGAGCCCCCAAGCACTCGGGCTTTGGTGGTCATTTTTCGCATACTTCATAACGTCTTTTAATCATGTTGGGGTCGAGCTCGTATGTGCGAGCGACCTTTCATAGTGGTGTGCTACTTTGGCGAAGTCATGGGGTGCGACTTCAATCTTCGGGCGACAAGGTTTAATATCATTCGGTTTAGCTTGGCCCGATTTGATCCTTTGACAGACAAACATTTTTTATTTGAGAAACCAACGACTTAACAACATTTTTTGGTGTTTCGAAGAATGACCTTGATATTTTTTTTTTTTAAAGTGTACATATATGTTTCTTGAGACAAGTCTAAGTTTCGACCAAGTTTTACCATTCATTTTTGCTATTTGGGAGCTTAAAGGTGCTTTTGGGCTTGATCTTAATTGTACATAGGGCCTCGTGTCTAGCAACATGGTTTTAAGTCTTTTCCTGCTCCGCGTTTTGTGAAATATGGGCCTTGGACTGCATTTTCGGTGCCCAAGGCTGGGCGTTAAATATTTCGGCGCCCAGCTTCGGGCGCTGAAAGTCTTTTCCTGGCAAATTTTGACTTTCGGATTTCTTAACGCGTTTCCGAATGGGATCAGGATGTCACTTGATGCATTCAGCTATATATAGGGGATAGATACGTCCCTTATTTTCCATCACTCTCAATTTCCTTCTTTCTTTGCTGTGTTTTAATTACTCCTCGCTTTCGTCATGTCAATTCCCACTTTCTCACTCCAACGGGCTGTTAGGCGTTGGCTACGGGCCCTTAATCCTACAGAAAAGGCTTTATTGAAAGAATACCACTTAGAGGCACTTTTAGGCTTACAACAAATTAACATTGACTATAATTTTCTGCACGCAGCCCTAAGCTTTTGGGATTCCGATCATCATGTTTTTGTCTTTCGGGGCAACGAAATATGTCCTTTGCCAGATGAATTTGCTGCGATCCTTGGTTATCCTACTAATGCTACCCTTGCCACTCCTGGCACTATCGAAGAGAGTAAAACAACCATAGGGACTTTCCTAGGACTAGATGCTAACATGCTTGCTGAAGTTGTTGTAGGTGATGAGGTTAATTTGGCAAAACTTGTAAAACACCACTTTAGGCCTAGTAAGAATATGACCGAACAGAAATTGAATATTCGAGCCCTTGTATTTTGCTTGTTGAATCATTACTTGCTGTCGAATAATAATGGTCAGTTCGGTGACATAAGGTTGATCCCCTTGATTAGCCAGATGGAAAGTTGCTATTCTATTATGCCGTTGGTTGTTGCCGAGACTTTGCTGAGTGCGGATGAGCTGAAGAAGGATGCCAAATCTGAATATTTTAAGGGAAGCCCCTATTACTGCAGGTAATCGATTTTTCTTGCGCACGTACACACATTTTTTTTACATACACATTTTTTATTCGTCCTGCCTTGGGGCTGAGTTTCAGCGCCCAGGGCTGGGCGCTGGAATTTTCGGCGCCTGGTCCTGGGCGTTGAAACTGCGCCCCAGGAACCGTTTTCTTTTTATTATTATTTTTTGATCGTACCCGTTTTTTGCAGATTTGGCTCGTGGAACGGCTTAGGCTCTTGGAAGCTCCTGCCGATCTTAAACATTATCGCCCTATAGCCTTGGGTAACCGAAAATACTTGCACCAAGGCCAGGACGAGGCCGAATGGGCCTCCTTTTTTATTTATGGCATTTGTTCTATTAAGTGGGTGGTACCATGGTGGGGTTTGACTACTATGACGGGGGGTTCTGATGTATCGGTTTATGTTTCCTTGTTGGGGCTATCTCGACCCATTTATATTTTCCCTTACTGAGTCATGCGTCAATATGGTTTAAGGCAGACTATCCCCTTTTCTGATACGGTACCACCTAAGGTAGCGGCCTTTTCACAAGCACGGGTTCTAGCGTGGGCTAAGTATTATGATGGTCTCCCGCGTTGGGCCGTGACTACAAATGGCTTTGTGGGTCTTTCTGAAAACTACAAGTTGTGGATGAGCTCCGATGATAAAGCTGTGAGGACCGAGGCTCGAAATGGGGAGCCGGCTGAGCTTTTGATACCTCGTATTCGTGTTAAGTATGAGGGTCCTGATTCTGCCAAACCTCGTACCTATGGTATTAAGACTGTGAAAGCTCGTCCTGATCGAAAGCGAAAGGAAGTTCCTCCCCGTTCCAGTTTCAGGCCTAAAAAGATGCCTAACATGAAGGGGCCTGCTGTTGTTAAAAGAAATGTAAGCTCTCGCGGAGATCGTCGCCGGAACAATGTATGGGTTAGGAAGGCTCAGCCACCTGTAGAAACAGTGGCTAGTCTAGTTGATGATAATAATCCTTCTCCCACCATTGTCTGTGCCCTTGAGGCTGAGCGGGCTATAACTGAGAATATTTCTGAAGCCTTGGCGTCTTTGGAAGTTAGTGTCCAGGAGCCGGTTCTTATGGAAATTGATATTGGGGCAGCGCAGAAGACTGTGGGGGTGGATCCTGCGAACATTGCCCTCTACAAGACTTTATTTGATGATCAGGAAGAACTAGAGTAGTGTAGTTCTTGCTAGGGTGTAGGTGCCCTTTATTTATTTCAGTTGTGTTTGTTTTTTCATTTCTTAGCACTTTGCTTTCCTTCTTATTATTTTTCAATAAAGGCGTATTTTATTTTTTCATTTTCATTTCTTGTTTCTCCTTCTTTTTATATTTTTACATGTCTAACACTTTTTGCACAATTTATGTATGTTTGTTTTTTGATTGGACCGAATCCTTGGTAAGGATTGCCTACGTATCTTGTCAGAATCAGGTCGCGCGTAGTTCTGGCTAGAATAAGTTCTAGGATGCCAGATTTTAATAGATATGCCCTGAGGTGGTAGCATATAACTTAATCGGTCAAATGAGTGAAGTATTATCATTATTTTCGTCTGCCGTTTTTGTTTGCCGTAAGTCGCGTAAAAAATGAAATTCGACTACTTTTTGTATGGCTATATTTTTTGGTGAGCCTATTTGGATACGTGCTGTACCCCCCAAGTGTTCGTTATTTTTCCGTTATGTGCGGATAAAATGACGAGCACTTCTAAAAATTTAGACAGGCAGAGAGTTTCAACGCCCATGCTGGGGCGTCAAAGATTTCGGCGCCCAGCCCTGGGCGCTGAAAATGACTTGGGCGGTCGTTTTTGACGCTTTGCTTCACGTGTTCTTGCATTTATTTCTTTTTTCTCTTTTTTAGTGCTTTGATTTTGCTCGTATTTAAAATCAATTTTGAGGATAATTCGGAGGCTTTTTTACTGTTAGCGTGAGATGCATTTTTGTCCGGATTATTTTTTTCTATCCGTGACTTGAAACGACTTTGAAAATGGAGTTAAGGTGTGGAAGATATGAAGATCTTTGTGTAGGCTTTTTGGGTGGATTGAGATGCGCGTTGTTAGTGAAGGGTATGATGGAATTATGTTTTATGAATCTGTTTTTTTTGTAACCTTTGCATTGTTTTGGATTTTGATTTCCTTTGATTTCTTTGGGTTGCATGGATTGACTCTTGTGATAACACTGTTTGACTTTTTAGGTTTTTGGGGATATGAATGGGATGGTGCGGTTTATTTTGTGGGTTTCGGGAACTGGTTCCCATGGCACTATTTCAAGACCGAATGGGCCTCGTTTGTTGGGCCTTAGAGTGGGCCGCCTCTTTATTTTTGTATTTTGCAAGTACATTTGGTGTTTACTTAGTGTTAGAATAAATTTTTAGGAGAAATATTACGCCTTTATTAATTTGGAAAGTAAGGAAAACACACTGAAACAAACTTGACCTATATTCTAAGGGGTCTTAGGACCATCTAAAGTCTTTATTATTTTTCTACCAATCTAAAGAACTACTAGGCGCTTTTTACTACGGTTCTCTATGTGGATCAAGCCTTGGGTTTAGTCTCGTAAAACTTTGGTCCTTCACCGGTACTCATCTTGAATTCTATTCCTTTTGCATTGACCCACTGATATGTCTTCACCCATCCGTTCTCGGTCTCTTCTAGTGTTGATGCAGGAGCGATTAACCGGGTTGGATCGAAACCTTCATCTTATAAAGCTAGGGTAGTCGTCATAGTCTCGTCCTCCATGGGCCTCGATTCGTTAAACAATGTCCATAGAGCCTGGTCGTCCAATATTTCAGTTGTTTTAGTCTTTGTGAGGTGGGGTGCCTCATCCAAGGTGTGGCAGTCATGGAAGATTTCAAATCCTGGTTTTAGCAAGCCATCCTGAACGAAGGGTTCAGGGAAATCACAGCATGGGTGTCCTTCTCCTTCCCGAACGAACATCCCGTTAAGGGTGCTTTGATATGGGGGAAGGAGGGTGGTTTGTTTGGCCTTGTTAAGGCGTAGCCTAGACAGGCGGTCAGCAATATCTTCCTCCGTTGGTTCATAGCCTAAGCCAAAGGGAGTAGATTTGTTGGGTAAAGGATGGAATGTGCATTCCTTCTTCCTTATGCCCAATGGGGTTCCAGGGAAATAACCTTGAGCTAGCAGCATTCTAGGGATGACTCGGGATGCATGCGGGTCTAGGAATGCTGGATCATAATCTTCGATGAACTGGATTGTTTCTTCCATTTGAAACCCGTAAAGGTCGTCTGCAGTTTCGGCCGTTCCAACCATAGTACAACTGACGTCGAGAGGAGGGGCGCGGATTTCTAGTATTACCCCGTTATGGTTAAGTTTAACCATTTGGTGCAAGGTAGAAGCCACACCTCCTAAGTCATGGAGCCAAGGTCGCCCCAAGAGGAGGTTGAAAGTGGGCTTGATGTCAATTATTTGAAACTCCGTGGTGCGTGCCACAGGCCCGGTTTGTATGGTGAGGTTGATTTTTCCCAGCACAGGCCTTCGGGAGTTATCATAAGCTCGTACCCCTTGCGTGGAGGTTTGGAAGTCACCATTTCCTAGCCCCAAGCAATGGGCGGTTCGCAATGGGCAAACATTGACCGCCGAACCGTTATCTACGAGCGCTAGGGGGATGTTTTGTCCTTTGCATCCAACCACTAGATAAAGGGCTTTGTTGTGAGCACCCCCCTCTTTGGGCAAGCCTTTGTCAGTGAAAACTATGGCCTTTTCTCCGGCATCTCTCGTGACATGGCTAACCAGTGAGTCAGGTGTGATATCTGTAGGTACTAAGATGAGGTCGAGTGAGCGAATAAGCTTTTCGCGATGTTCCTTTGAAGTACACATGAGATCCTAGATGGTAATTTCGGCTTTGGTTCTTTTTAGTTGTTTCAAGAGAGGATTTTCAATGACTTCCGCGACGGTGGTGCCGTCCATTCTCAGGAGTTTGCCTAACTGGGATATCGCCCATAGGAGGTGGGTGAATATCCGGTTGGTATATCCTTCCGGATCGGGTGAGGTTGTCGACCTCGGGCTCCTGAGGGGTGGTGTCGATGAGAGCATACCCGGGCCAAGTTTCAGTAAAGAGGTCCTGGCCCGACGCTTGAGATAGGTAAATATCTTCAGCATCATCATCCCACACACCGCACACTTCTCTCTCGATTCGATCCATAGGGACCACAGCGGGTGGTGCACCTTGGGGCGTAATGTACACCGTAGGGTCGAAGTTCTCATTTTCTGGTTGGTCGAGAGAGATGTGACAAGAGCCGAGTGGGCTCTTGTTGTTGTTGGGTTTGCCAACGTTAGGGAGAGGTATCACTTCATCCTCTATCATGTCCTGGATCGTATGTTTTAGATTCCAGCAGTTTTCGGTGCCATGCCCATTTCCTTGATGGAATTTGCAGTAAGTACCTTCGACCCAATATTTGTTCTTGACAGGAGGGTCACGGGTGGGGCCTATAGGTCTCAACTTTCCTTGATTGGTTAGTCTTTCAAAGGCTTGTACCAAAGTCGACCCGAGTGGGGCAAACTTTCGGTCTCGGACCCATCTTCCAAGGCTTCTTCGGGCGGGAGTCTCCTCTACGGCATGGACTTCTTGGGCTTGGGATGTGTTGCCCCTGTTGTAGGTATTGCTTTTGTATGCGGGTTCACTTTGTATTGTTTTTGCGAGATCATCCTCGATCTTTATTCCCGAATCATAAACTCTTTTGAAAGTGTCAAGTCCCAGGTACCTAAGGTACTGTCTGTAGGCCGGGTCCAGGTTGTCAATGAATTTTTGGACCAATTCTGTTTCGGGAGGCCTATAGATTAGTTGGGCCGCCTGATCCCTCCATCTAGCAAATTAGGTTGTGAAACCCTCATTTTTCTTTTGGAAGAGAACTTCCAGCTCGCGCATGGTGACTTGAAAATCCATGTTCGACGAGTATTGCTTGATGAAGACATTGACAAAGTCTTCCCAAGTGGGGAAGAGCTTAGGGTCCTGGTGATAGTACCATTTGAGCGGCACAGGTTCCAAGGACAAAGGAAAGGCAGGTAAATACATGGACTTGTCCACGCCTTTCAAGTTCATGGCATTCACAAAGCTCAATAGATGATCACGGGGATTATCCGTGGCTTTAAACTTTTGTAAGTCCGATGAACTAAACTTTTCTGGTAATTTGCCAGGAAAAGGTTCAGGATCGAGGGAGAAGTACTTGCTCCCCATGGTTTGCTGTAGGACCATTTTTTCAATCCTCTTCTCGTTATCGAAGTCGTTTTTGGCTTGCGCAGCCGCTAAGGCTTCGTTTTCCATTTTCAGTTGGCCCATGAGTTGGGTCATTTGAGCCATCTGTTCTTGCAATTCTTCGATGGACATGTTTGAGGGTGCGAATCGAGGTTGGGGAAGCGGAGATCCTTGAAATGAGGGATGACGGACGGAGCTTGGAGTCACTAAACCTGGTGTTGGCGATGTATCTTTGAGGCGCACTAACCGTTGATTTCCTGATCGGCACCAAGTGGCAAGACCAGTCCTATGCATAAGATAAGCTAAAGTTTAGGTCCCAAAGTTTCAAGTATTACTTAGTCTAGACTTCGACTCTCTCTATTGGTTTTTCACTCTTTCTTTTGTTGGTACACTTTTTAGTTTTTTCTTTTGGTCATTCTTTGGATTTTCAAAACACTTGCCCGTGTGACATTCATAATTATTAGCATGTTCGGTTTTTAGTGCCGAGCATTGTCTTCATAGGAGACCTAACAACGACGCAAATGAAGGAAATAGTGCCCTTGGTCCAAGTATGCATATAATATTAAGTCTAATAAATGCGGTTCAGTATTAATTAACAAGTTAATAATTCAGTGAGATCAAGTGAGCTGAATGCCTAGCTAGAGGCCGCTTCAGTTCAAGTGGAATTAATGATATTAATCCACAGCTTACTCTTGACTGAACCCGTAGGGTCACACAAATAGTACGTAAACGGATCAAGTATTTAATGGCATTAAATACTCCATCTATGGATATTCGGAATCGACGGATCTTGGTTTCAGTGGGAGCTGAGATCGTCACAGGCAAGAAATGAATACTCCGGAAACGATGATATTGCCGGAAACGGAAATATGGATCGTATCGGAAATATAAATATTATCCAAGTCGTAGATGTTGCCGGAAACGGAAACATGGTACGTATCGGAAAATATTATCGGAAATGGAAATATTGCCGGAATCGGAAATATTGCCGGAAACGGAAATATTGTCAGAATCGGAAATATTATCGGAATCGGAAAATAATTCCGGAAACGGAAATATTAAATATTTGTTCGAAACGGAAATTAATTCCGGAATCGGAAATATTAAATGTTGTTCGTATCGGAAATGAATTCCGGAATCGGGAATTTAATCGGAAGCGTATCGTACGAATTAGCATCGGACGAGGCCCGCTAGACGAAGGCCCAGCACGAAGCCAGGCCATCGCCCAGCGAGCCGCACGCAGCAACGCACGCCTCGACCAGGCCCAGCGCAAGGCCAGGCCCAGCCAAGGGCGCGCGCGCGCGCAGCACCGCACATGGGTTGTGCGCTTGTCGTGGGCCGCAAGGCCTGCGCGGGTGCACGGCTTGTACGATGCGTGTGCGGGAAATCCTAATCCTATTAGGATTCGTGCGAAGATTAAAATCCTAATCCTATTAGATTTGCTTTGTTATTTAGAGTCCTAATAAAGTTCTAATTAACAAATCCACATCCTAGTAGGATTACAATTCCTTTTCCATACCTCTATAAATAAGGGCCTAGGGTCATTATTTGTATATACGATTCAAGTATTCAAAGTGATTTTTGGGAGCAAAAATTCAGTCATATAATTGCCTACAATAGCCGAAAATTCTAAGTACCTTAAGGGCGATTCTAGTTGGTCAAGCTTAAGGCGGATCCGGACGTGCTGTGGACTATCTACGGAGGGACGACATTTGGAGTCCTAAAGACTTGTTCTTGTTCGGTTCGGGCGCAGCTAGGGAAGGCACGCAACAAAGTGTATGCATCTAAACTATGCTAAATGATTATGTGTAAATAATATGCTTTCCTGGCTTTATGGTTTTTCCGCATGATTTATGTTTTGTCATATGAATCATAACCTAACAGTGGTATCACGAGCCTCTTATTATTTTCATAATCTAAATTGCATGAACATGGTTAAATGTTACAAATTTGCAAGAATTAAAAGGGGTGATTAATTTACGTAATTGTTAATTAATTGCAAATTGCGTTTATTTAATTATACGTACGCAGTTTTTCGGCAGTTTCTTCGTTACTCATCCAAATCGAGTGATTTTTGTGTCAATTCCGCATGTAAAAGGCATTCTAAAATTTTGACAAAAAGAGTATTTTTCGGCCGAACCCAGAATTCTCAAATTCGAAGCCTAACTATGACTTTTCGGAGGTTTTAGTTTTTCGAATGCAAAATTTCGTAAATTTAAGATGTTAAATTAAATATTTGCGATTCTTGTTGATAAATCTTGAATTTTTGATTGACCTACTGTATATGTTTAACAAGTTTGAATGCCTAGCCTTGTTAATTATGCAATCTAATTTGTAATTATGATTAATTTGTTGAAAATTGGAATAATTTAGAATTAATTTGATTTTCATAATTAGTTATAATTTAATTAGAAACCTATGATTAAACCACCATAAAAATTGTAAATTTATGTTCAATTTTTAATTTTTATGACCTAGACTTGATTCCATGTTAATCGAAAATCAATTAAATAATAAATTTTCGATTTTTCGCCCTAAAATTATGAAATTAATATTATTTATTAATTTGTCATTAATTTTGAATATAAAATTTTAATTTTTATGCGACTCGCTCATATAACTTGCACGCACAAAGCAATGGACGCTACGTGTTACCCTTAAGGGGTGTTGTATAGTGCGGGCATGAGACGACGAGCAAGGGAGCTCGTCGCCCATGCGGTACGAATGCAGCGAGCAAGGGCATGGTGCACGAGCACAAGGCAGCAGCCCTGCCTTGTGTCGTGGGCTGTGAGCAATGGGCGTGTGGGCAGGGGCGAGAGCAAGGCACGAGCAGTCGCGTGTGGGCAGCAAGCGTGCTGCGCCACAGCGCGCACTGCCTCGCGCAAGCATGCGGAGCCTCGCGCGCAGCGAGCGCAAGCTCGCGTGCCACGATCGCTACGCACAGCGTCGATGGCTCGTGCGCAGCGAGCGCCAGCTCGCATACTTCTGCCTCGTGCGAGGAGCGCAAGCTCGCGTGCGGGAAAGGCAGGCGCGCAGCGAGCGATGGCTCGCATGGATCGAGCGCTGGCAAGCGAGCGCAGCGAGCGATGGCTCGCTTGCATCGAGCGCTGGCAAGCGAGCGCAGCGAGCGATGGCTCGCTTGCATCGAGCGCTGGCGCGCGCAGCGAGCACCAGCTCGCGTGATGCCTTGCGATGGTGAGCAGCAGCGATGCGACGCAGCGCATGGGCTGCGCGCACATGGCCAGCGATGGATGTGTGCGTGTGGCCCATGGGCGTGTGTTGCGTGGAATTGTTGCGTTGCGATTAGATCATTTTGAAATTTTAATTTGAAATTTTCAGTTTACGTAATTTTAATTAATTTTAAAATTAATAATTTAAATTATTTTCTTGGATTTTAATTTTGAATATTGTAATTATAATAAATTTTATTTATTCTAATTATTTTACTAAAATTAAAATCATGAATTAATTTAAATACGACTGAAATTAAATTAAACTTTTTGGATTCAATTATAAATTTATATGAGCTTTAAATTTTAATTAAATTTGTATGTTTCCGGTTAGACTAGAAATAAATTTTTATGTTTAAAATTAGTAAAGCATATGAATTTATTGGTTTAAGTGGGAGCCCTTTTTAGTCATAAACTCTTGATTAGGTCTACAAATCCTTAAGGTTAAAACAACTTGATTAGAATTAATAAGGACTGAATAATTTGTAGATTATTGGTGCCCTTGATTAATTGATGCAAATGTTTATGTGATGCATAATGTGTTTTACTAACCAGCTATGTGGGCCATTCATGATAATGAATGGATGAATGGTATATATTGTATATGTACTGTTTTGCAGGTTATGAAGTGACTAGTATGGCCCAAATAGGATAGAAAATATGGTCTGCGTACCATTAATTTGAATGTAATTGGTCTAAAGTACCAAAGTTGTTTTTCAATTCAAATATGGTCTGCGTACCATCAAATAGTTGTAATTAGTTTTAATTATAGCTTATCCTATTTGAAGAAAATGGTGCCTCCCACGGAGATTTTCAAGACGGACTTTGAAGTTAAAGCTTCAAGATGAAGTCGGGCCATACTAGATCACATTTATCTTATGCATGTTTTAAGTTATTTATTTCTTTTAAATATGTCTTAAAATGCATGAGATCAAAAGCTTGATTATGTTGCATGATTAAGGATTTTAGTTCACTTAAAATCTAACCAACATAGTAAGAGCCTTAAGTTCCAAACTTAAAAATCGAGTTAAAAGGTGCCATGCCAAAATATACACTTGCTTGGATATCCTTTACATCAATCTAGTAATAGTTTTCGCTCAGCGAGGTGTTACTTATTGGTACTAAAGGGGCAAGGTACACAAATAATTGTGAGTACATGTTAGTTTTGGTGAAACTCAACGATATAAGTAAGGAGTCCTTTTATGTCGTGGCAAAATCGATAGGTTTACCTAATAAGTTCTTAGACGTACCTATCAACCAAGAATAGTTTCTAGACTATTAGCAAAAGGCTTTTGCTTACCTAAGATGTTTTAGGATTAAGTCGACAAACTGTGCTTAGTTCTTCAATGATTTTAGGATATTGGAATCATTTTATTCACACCTGCCGGAACACATAACTTGAATAAAATGCTTAATGAACATTAAATTATGCATGTATGCTAGAATTTAAGTTTATTAAGAGAAACTGTGAATGGTTATTTATTTGTTTATTCTTTTCAATTGTAGTTTTAACTATGGCAAACAACAATCAAAACATCATCATGGGTTCTGAGCTTATGGTCAAGCTGAACCTATCAAATTTTCTTGAATGGGAAGCTAAGCTAGTTGAAATAGTCAGACTCAATGGACTTGAGTATGTACTGACCAATCCCATGCCAAGCTACTATGCCAGAGACATGACCCCTGAGAGATTTTACGCCTGGGATACGGATCTCAAAAAGGTTATGAGTCTTATGCTGAACAATATCCCTGATGATTGGGCTAGAAGGTTTGTAGCCTATGAACCTTTTACGCTCATCAAGAATCTGAGGGATATCTGTCGTGGAAGCACGGAGGACAGGGACCTGAACGTCCATGAGTTGATTGAATCAATGTCTTGTCTAAAGGTTAGTTCTCCCAATAGGTGTTATAGGATGGAAGTCCAAGAAACACATGTTCAGCTCCTTCGCACTAAACAGAGGGTAGGCGTCCCACTAAGGTTCCATGTGGATCTTATGCGTTCATACTTTGATCGCCTAAGTCTACTAGGAACACCAATAAGCGAAAGGATGGCAGTCTCTATCTTGCTCAATTCACTATACAGTGGGTTTGGTCGCTTCAAGCAACTATACCTAAGTGAACCAAGAGAAGAAACAGTTGCAGAATTTGTTCACCTTGTCAGAAAGGCTGAAATAATACTGGACTGTGAAGCCAAAGATTTACTCAAGGCTAGAAGGAGACCGTTCAAGAAAAGTGGAAAGTCCAAGGGCGATGCTAAATCAAAGCAGGACAAGTCCACATCAAGCTGTCTTTATTGTGATGGAATAGGCCATTACAAAAGAGAATGTCCAAAGCTAAAGGAAGATCAGAAGAACGGAACAGTCGTTCCATCTTTAGGTATTTTCGTTATAGACTGTATACTTGCTAATTCAACTTCTTGGGTATTAGATACAGGTTGTGGCTCACACTTATGTTCCAATCCACAGGGACTAAGAAGAAGTAGAAAGTTAAGCAAGGGTGAAGTCGACCTACGAGTGGGAAATGGAGCACGGATTGCTGCATTAGCTGTAGGAACTTATTATTTGTCGTTGCCCTCCGGGCTAGTTTTGGAACTGGAAGAGTGTTTCCATGTTCCAAGTCTTACTAAAAACATCATTTCAGTTTCTTGCTTAGATGCTAAGGGATTTTCCTTTTTAATAAAACACAATAGTTGTTCGTTTTATTTTAAAGAGATGTTTTATGGATCTGCTAGATTAGTCAATGGACTTTATTTATTAGATCACGACAAACAAGTATATAACATAAATACCAAAAAGGCCAAAAAGGATGATTCAGATCTCACCTATCTGTGGCATTGTCGATTAGGCCATATAAACTTGAAACGCTTAGAAAGACTTCAAAAGGAAGGAATTCTATAACCATTTGACTTAGAGGATTATGGTAAATGCGAATCATGTTTACTTGGCAAAATGACGAAGCAACCTTTCTCTAAAGTTGGAGAAAGAGCAAATGAACTATTGGGTTTAATCCATACAGATGTATATGGACCAATGAGTACAAATGCTAGAGGTGGTTTCAGCTACTTTATCACTTTCACTGATGACTTCAGTAGATATGGTTATGTCTACCTAATGAAGCATAAGTCTGAATCCTTTGACAAATTCAAGGAATTTCAGAGTGAAGTAGAGAATCAATTAGGCAAGAAGATTAAGGCACTGCGGTCTGACAGAGGCGGTGAATATCTGAGCTATGAATTTGATGACCATCTGAAAGAATGTGGAATTCTATCAGAATTGACTACTCCTGGAACACCACAATGTAACGGTGTGTCGGAACGGAGGAACAGAACCTTGCTAGACATGGTCAGGTAAATGATGGGTCAGGCCAAACTTCCATTAGAATTTCGGGGACATGCACTAAATACAGCTGCACTCACTATAAATAGAGCTCCGTCTAAAGCTGTCGAAAAGACTCCATATGAATTATGGTTTGGAAAGCCTCCAAATGTGTCTTTTCTTAAGATTTGGGGATGTGAAGTATACGTCAAACGATTAATTTCAGATAAACTTCATCCAAAATCTGACAAATGTATCCTTGTGGGCTATCCAAAGGAAACAAAGGGGTATTACTTCTACAATACATCTGAGAACAAGGTGTTTGTTGCTCGAGATGGTGTCTTTTTGGAGAAAAATCACATTTCCAAAATGACAAGTGGGAGAAAAGTAGACCTCGAAGAAATTCGAGTCGAACAACAAACTCTAGAGAATTCTCAAGATGACATTCAGGATGAAACTCAGAGATCTTTAGAAGAATCTGGTGAGAATCATGGTCAATCTAGAAATGTTACCCCGCGTAGATCGCAAAGATATAGATCTCAACCGGAAAGGTACTTAGGTATTTTGACGAACGAGAGCTATGACGTTCTATTACTTGAAAGTGATGAACCTGCGACTTACAAGCAACCTATGACGAGCCCTAGCTCCAAGCAGTGGCAAGAAGCCATGCAATCTGAATTAGGTCAGTGGGAGCAAAATTGCTTTCCTAGTATTATATGTCGACGACATATTACTTATCGGAAATGACATTCCTATGTTGAACTCTGTCAAGATTTGGCTTGGGAAATGTTTTTCGATGAAAGATCTAGGAGAAGCACAGTACATATTGGGCATCAAGATTTACAGAGATAGGTCTAAAAAGATGATTGGACTTAGTCAAAGCACTTATATCAATAAGGTGCTTGATAGGTTCAAGATGGCAGACTCCAAGCGAGGATACCTACCCATGTCTCATGGAATAACTCTAAGCAAGACTCAGTGCCCAAAAACACTTGATGAGCGTAGACGAATGAATGGGATTCCATATGCATCATTGATTGGTTCAATAATGTATGCTATGATATGTACACGCCCGGATGTTGCGTACGCACTCAGTGCTACGAGCAGATACCAGTCAGACCCAGGAGAGGCGCATTGGACTGCTGCCAAGAATATTCTGAAGTACCTGAAAAGGCACAAAGATGACTTCCTGGTCTATGGTGGAGATGATGAATTAATTGTTAAAGGCTATACGGACGCAAGTTTCCAAACCGACAAAGATGATTTCAGATCACAGTCTGGGTTTGTCTTCTGCCTCAACGGAGGTGCAGTAAGCTGGAAAAGTGCTAAGCAAAGCACCATTGCGGATTCTACAACTGAAGCGGAGTACATTGCTGCACATGAAGCAGCAAAGGAAGCTATATGGCTAAGGAAGTTCATAGGTGAACTTGGTGTAGTCCCCTCCATTAAAGGACCAATAGCCTTGTATTGTGATAATAACGGAGCTATTGCACAGGCAAAGGAGCCTAGACACCACCAGTGAGTCAAGCATGTACTTCGTAGATTTCACCTTCTACGAGAGTTCGTTGAAAGAAAAGAAGTCGAGATAAACAAGATTGGAACTGATGACAACATATCAGATCCATTGACTAAACCTCTGCCGCAGGCGAAGCACAACTCGCACACTGCAGCTATGGGAATCAAGCATATTGGAGAATGGCTTTGATATCCCTGTTTAATGTTTTAAAGTTTTAGAGTTTAAATCTTTGTAAAACATTATTGGTTAATCATTCACAATAAATGAAAAGAATTCATTTTTCCATTTAATTTGTGGTTTATTAAATGATGATTCCCTTCAATTTGACGATATATTCAAGATAGACTGTCAGGACCAGTCCTGTGACTAAGAAATGTCTATCAAGTGAACTTGAATGTCAAAGGTTGAAAATGGTCCCTGGTCGGAGTTTTCTATAAAATTGGACGCATAGAAAACGTTAGACGATTAGAATGCAAGATGACTAGTAGTTCTGTTTCTTGAACTATGTGGACATGGCAATGTCATAATCATTTGCATAGATACTTACTTTGGGAAGACTAGTACCGGACAAGACCTATGAAACTTTACTGTAAGAGATGAAAATCTGTCATAAGTAAATTTCATTAAAATTATTAGACACTAAATCCTCAATAACTGAGTGATTTCAGATTACTTGTTTGAGAACTGGTTGCTTTGACGTTGACCAACCGTCGCACCGTAAAAGGAGGCTATAAAGGCAACGCTCAGGTAATCACCTATCAAACGAAGTCTAATCTCAAGATCGCAGATTGTCCTCCCATAAATCGGGATGAGATGCTTAAAAGTTGTACAAGGCCACTCGGAGAGCTAGAAACTGTGAAATGCATGGCCGTGCTCGGATGAATCATAGGCTATGATTATCTGTCTATTTGATCAGTTGAACTCTGAAACCGAGGAACACCTCTGGACATAATAAGGATGACAACTCTTACCTTATGTTCAAGAGCAAGCATCGAGCGACAAAGGAATTAGGAAATGCACACTTGTCCCTAAGGACAAGTGGGAGACTGAAGGAAATAGTGCCCTTGGTCCAAGTATGCATATAATATTAAGTCTAATAAATGTGGTTCAGTATTAATTAACAATTTAATAATTCAGTGAGATCAAGTGAGCTGAATGCCTAGCTAGAGGCCGCTTCAGTTCAAGTGGAATTAATGATATTAATCCACAGCTTACTCTTGACTGAACCCGTAGGGTCACACAAATAGTACGTAAACGGATCAAGTATTTAATGGCATTAAATACTCCATCTATGGATATTCGGAATCGACGGATCTTGGTTTCAGTGGGAGCTGAGATCGTCACAGGCAAGAAATGAATACTCCGGAAACGATGATATTGCCGGAAACGGAAATATGGATCGTATCGGAAATATAAATATTATCCAAGTCGTAGATGTTGCCGGAAACGGAAACATGGTACGTATCGGAAAATATTATCGGAAATGGAAATATTGCCGGAATCGGAAATATTGCCGGAAATGCAAATATTGTCAGAATCGGAAATATTATCGGAATCGGAAAATAATTCCGGAAACGGAAATATTAAATATTTGTTCGAAACGGAAATTAATTCCGGAATCGAAAATATTAAATGTTGTACGTATCGGAAATGAATTCCGGAATCGGGAATTTAATCGGAAGCGTATCGCACGAATTAGCATCGGACGAGGCCCGCTAGATGAAGGCCCAGCACGAAGCCAGGCCATCGCCCAGCGAGCCGCACGCAGCAACGCAGGCCTCGACCAGGCCCAGCGCAAGGCCAGGCCCAGCCAAGGGCGCGCGCGCGCGCAGCACCGCACATGGGTTGTGCGCTTGTCGTGGGCCGCAAGGCCTGCGCGGGTGCACGGCTTGTACGATGCGTGTGCGGGAAATCCTAATCCTATTAGGATTCGTGCGAAGATTAAAATCCTAATCCTATTAGATTTGCTTTGTTATTTAGAGTCCTAATAAAGTTCTAATTAACAAATCCACATCCTAGTAGGATTACAATTTGTTTTCCATACCTCTATAAATAAGGGCCTAGGGTCATTATTTGTATATACGATTCAAGTATTCAAAGTGATTTTTGAGAGCAAAAATTCAGTCATATAATTGCCTACAATAGCCGAAAATTCTAATTACCTTAAGGGCGATTCTAGTTGGTCAAGCTTAAGGCGGATCCGGAAGTGCTGTGGACTATCTACGGAGGGACGACATTTGGAGTCCTAAAGACTTGTTCTTGTTCGGTTCGGGCGCAGCTAGGGAAGGCACGCAACAAAGTGTATGCATCTAAACTATGCTAAATGATTATGTGTAAATAATATGCTTTCCTGGCTTTGTTAGGTTATGATTCATATGACAGTTCATAAATCATGCGGAAAAACCATAAAGCCAGGAAACATATTATTTACACATAATCATTTAGCATAGTTTAGATGCATACTCTTTGTTGCGTGCCTTCCCTAGCTGCGCCCGAACCGAACAAGAACAGGTCTTTAGGACTCCAAGTGTCGTCCCTCCGTAGATAGTCCACAGCACGTCCGGATCCGCCTTAAGATTGACCAACTAGAATCGCCCTTAAGGTTCTAATATTTTCGGTTAGGTAAGCAAGAATATTGGCTGATTTTTCTGCTTAAAAATCTTAGTTTTGAATACTTAAAACTTATGTATAAATAATGACCCCTAGGCCTTTATTTATAGAGTTATGGAAAAGGAATCGTAATCCTAGTAGGATACGAATTAATTGAAATTAGAATCCTACATGAATTCTATTTAATTAATTTATCCAATTAGGAATAGGAATTTAATCATACACTAACTCTTGTAGATTTAGGAATCACGCATGAGCACAAACTCACACACACACGGCAGCCACAAGGGCTGCCCATGCGCGTGCGAGCAGCAGCCCACGCAGCGCGGCCCACGCATCCGTGGCCTTGGCGCGCGCTGGGCCTGCCTTGCGGTAGGCCTGTGCGCTGCCTTGGCTGGGCTTGTGGCGCGCGTGCTTGCTGGGCGATGGCCCGGCTTCGTGCTGGGCCTTCGTCCGGCAGGCCTCGTCCGATGCTAATTCGTACGATACGCTTCCGATTAAATTTCCAGTTCCGGAATTTATTTCCGATACGAACAATATTTAATATTTCCGATTCCGGAATTAATTTCCGTTTCGAACAAATATTTAATATTTCCGTTTCCGGAATTATTTTCCGATTCCGGTAATATTTCCGATTCTGACAATATTTCCGTTTCCGGCAATATTTCCGATTCTGGTAATATTTCCATTTCCAATAATATTTTCCGATACGTACCATGTTTCCGTTTCCGGCAACATCTACGACTTGGATAATATTCATATTTCCGATACGATCCATATTTCCGTTTCCGGCAATATCATCGTTTCCGGAGTATTCATTTCTTGCCTGTGACGATCTTAGCTCCCACTGAAACCAAGATCCGTCGGTTCCGAATATTCATAGATGGAGTATTTAATGCCATTAAATACTTGATCCGTTTACGTACTATTTGTGTGACCCTACGGGTTCAGTCAAGAGTAAGCTGTGGATTAATATCATTAATTCCACTTGAACTGAAGCGGCCTCTAGCTAGGCATTCAGCTCACTTGATCTCACTGAATTATTAACTTGTTAATTAATACTGAACCGCATTTATTAGACTTAACATAGAATGCATACTTGGACCAAGGGCATTATTTCCTTCAGTCTCCCACTTGTCCTTAGGGACAAGTGTGCATTTCCTAATTCCTTTGTCGCTCGATGCTTGCTCTTGAACATAAGGTAAGAGTTGTCATCCTTATTATGTCCAGAGGCGTTCCTCGGTTTCAGAGTTCAACTGATCAAATAAACAGATAATCATAGCCTATGATTCATCCGAGCACGGCCATGCATTTCACAGTTTCTAGCTCTCCGAGTGGCCTTGTACAACTTTTAAGCATCTCATCCCGATTTATGGGAGGACAATCCCAATCTTGCGATCTTGAGATTAGACTTCGTTTGATAGGTGATTACCTGAGCGTTGCCTTTATAGCCTCCTTTTACGGTGCGACGGTTGGTCAACGTCAAAGCAACCAGTTCTCAAACAAGTAATCTCAAATCACTCAGGTATTGAGGATTTAGTGTCTAATAATTTAATGAAATTTACTTATGACAGACTTTCATCTCTTACAGTAAAGTTTCATAGGTCTTGTCCGATACTAGTCTTCCCAAAGTAAGATTCTATGCAAATGATTATGACATTGCCATGTCCACATAGTTCAAGAAACAGAACTACTAGTCATCTTGCATTCTAATCGTCTAAAGTTTTCTATGCGTCCAATTTTATAGAAAACTCCGATTAGGGACCATTTTCAACCTTTGACATTCAAGTTCACTTGATAGACATTTCTTAGGCACAGGACTGGTCCTGACAGTCTATCTTGAATATATCGTCAAGTTGAAGGGACTCATCATTTAATAAACCACAAATTAAATGGAAAAATGAATTCCTTTCATTTATTGTGAATGATTAACCAATAATGTTTTACAAAGATTTAAACTCTAAAACTTTAAAACATTAAATAGAGACATCAAAGCCATTCTCCAATATGCTTGATTCCCATAGCTGCAGTGTGCGAGTTGTGCTTCGCTTACGGCAGAGGTTTAGTTAATGGATCTGATATGTTGTCATCAGTTCCAATTTTGCTTATCTCGACTTCTTTTCTTTCAACGAACTCTCGTAGAAGGTGAAATCTACGAAGTACATGCTTGACTCTCTGGTGGTGTCTAGGCTCTTTTGCCTGTGCAATAGCTCCGTTATTATCACAATACAGGGCTATTGGTCCTTTAATGGAGGGGACTACACCTAGTTCTCCTATGAACTTCCTTAGCCATATAGCTTCCTTTGCTGCTTCATGTGCAGCAATGTACTCCGCTTCAGTTGTAGAATCCGCAATGGTGCTTTGCTTAGCACTTTTCCAGCTTACTGCTCCTCCGTTGAGGCAGAAGACAAACCCAGACTGTGATCTGAAATCATCTTTGTCGGTTTGGAAACTTGCGTCCGTATAGCCTTTAACAATTAATTCATCATCTCCACCATAGACCAGGAAGTCATCTTTGTGCCTTTTCAGGTACTTCAGAATATTCTTGGCAGCAGTCCAATGCGCCTCTCCTGGGTCTGACTGGTATCTGCTCGTAGCACTGAGTGCGTACGCAACATCCGGGCGTGTACATATCATAGCATACATTATTGAACCAATCAATGATGCATATGGAATCCCATTCATTCGTCTACGCTCATCAAGTGTTTTTGGGCACTGAGTCTTGTTTAGAGTCATTCCATGAGACATGGGTAGGTAGCCTCGCTTGGAGTCCGCCATCTTGAACCTATCAAGCACCTTATTGATATAAGTGCTTTGACTAAGTCCAATCATCTTTTTAGATCTATCTCTGTAAATCTTGATGCCCAATATGTACTGTGCTTCTCCTAGATCCTTCATCGAAAAACATTTCCCAAGCCAAATCTTGACAGAGTTCAACATAGGAATGTCATTTCCGATAAGCAATATGTCGTCGACATATAATACTAGGAAAGCAATTTTGCTCCCACTGACCTTCTTGTATACACAAGATTCGTCCGCGTTCTTGATGAAACCAAAGTCACTGACTGCTTCATCAAAACGTATATTCCAGCTCCTGGATGCCTGCTTCAATCCGTAGATTGACTTCTTTAGCTTGCATACCTTTTTAGCATTCTTTGGATCCTCAAAACCTTCAGGCTGTGTCATAAACACAGTTTCTGTTAAAACGCCGTTTAAGAAAGCAGTTTTGACATCCATCTGCCATATTTCGTAATCGTAATATGCAGCGATTGCTAACATTATTCGAATAGACTTTAGCATTGCAACTGGTGAAAAGGTTTCATCGTAATCCACGCCGTGGACTTGCCTGTAACCTTTTGCAACCAATCTAGCTTTGAAAACTTCAAGTTTCCCATCCTTGTCCTTTTTCAGTTTGAAAACCCATTTGCTTCCAATGGCTTGGTAGCCATCTGGCAAATCGACTAAATCCCATACTTGGTTTTCAGACATGGAGTCTAATTCAGATTGCATGGCTTCTTGCCATTGCTTGGAGCTAGGGCTCGTCATAGCTTGCTTGTAAGTCGCAGGTTCATCACTTTCAAGTAATAGAACGTCATAGCTCTCGTTCGTCAAAATACCCAAGTACCTTTCCGGTTGAGATCTATATCTTTACGATCTACGCGGGGTAACATTTCTAGATTGACCATGATTCTCATCAGATTCTTCTAAAGATCTCTGAGTTTCATCTTGAATGTCATCTTGAGCATTCTCTAGAGTTTGTTGTTCGACTCGAATTTCTTCGAGGTCTACTTTTCTCCCATTTGTCATTTTGGAAATGTGATCCTTCTCCAAAAAGACACCATCTCGAGCAACAAACACTTTGTTCTCAGATGTATTGTAGAAGTAATACCCCTTTGTTTCCTTTGGATAGCCCACAAGGATACATTTGTCAGATTTTGGATGAAGTTTGTCTGAAATTAATCGTTTGACGTATACTTCACATCCCCAAATCTTAAGAAAAGACACATTTGGAGGCTTTCCAAACCATAATTCGTATGGAGTCTTTTCGACAGCTATAGACGGAGCTCTATTTATAGTGAGTGCAGCTGTATTTAGTGCATGTCCCCAAAATTCTAATGGAAGTTCGGCCTGACCCATCATTGACCTGACCATGTCTAGCAAGGTTCTGTTCTTCCGTTCCGACACACCGTTCCATTGTGGTGTTCCTGGAGGAGTCAATTCTGATAGAATTCCACATTCTTTCAGATGGTCATCAAATTCATAGCTCAGATATTCACCGCCTCTATCAGACCGCAGTGCCTTAATCTTCTTGCCTAATTGATTCTCTACTTCACTCTGAAATTCCTTGAATTTGTCAAAGGATTCAGACTTATGCTTCATTAGGTAGACATAACCATACCTACTGAAGTCATCAGTGAAAGTGATAAAGTAGCTGAAACCACCTCTAGCATTTGTACTCATTGGTCCACATACATCTGTATGGATTAAACCCAATAGTTCATTTGCTCTTTCTCCAACTTTAGAGAAAGGTTGCTTTGTCATTTTGCCAAGTAAACATGATTCGCATTTACCATAATCCTCTAAGTCAAATGGTTCTAGAATTCCTTCCCTTTGAAGTTTTTCTAAGCGTTTCAAGTTTATATGGCCTAATCGACAATGCCACAGATAGGTGAGATCTGAATCATCCTTTTTGGCCCTTTTGGTATTTATGTTATATACTTGTTTGTCGTGATCTAATAAATAAAGTCCATTGACTAATCTAGCAGATCCATAAAACATCTCTTTAAAATAAAACGAACAACTATTGTCTTTTATTAAAAAGGAAAATCCCTTAGCATCTAAGCAAGAAACTGAAATGATGTTTTTAGTAAGACTTGGAACATGGAAACATTCTTCCAGTTCCAAAACTAGCCCGGAGGGCAACGACAAATAGTAAGTTCCTACAGCTAATGCAGCAATCCGTGCTCCATTTCCCACTCGTAGGTCGACTTCACCCTTGCTTAACTTTCTACTTCTTCTTAGTCCCTGTGGATTGGAACATAAGTGTGAGCCACAACCTGTATCTAATACCCAAGAAGTTGAATTAGCAAGTATACAGTCTATAACGAAAATACCTGAAGATGGAACGACTGTTCCGTTCTTCTGATCTTCCTTTAGCTTCAAGCAATCTCTCTTCCAATGCCCCTTCTTCTTGCAGTAGAAGCATTCGGATTCAGAAGTGGGTTGACTGACCTTCCTCTTTGCAGATTTGGCGCCAGTTTGCTTAGTTGGGCTGGCCTTGTTGCCACCTTTCTTAGCATTCCTCTTCTTTCCAGATTTCTTGAACTTGCCCCCACGCACCATAAGCACATCCTGCTTATCACTTTTGAGCGTCTTTTCAGCGGTCTTCAGCATACCGTGAAGCTCAGTGAGCGTTTTGTCCAGACTATTCATACTGTAGTTCAGTTTGAACTGATCATACCCGCTATGAAGAGAATGGAGGATGGTGTCTATAGCCATTTCCTGAGAAAATTGCTGATCCAGCCGACTCATATTCTCAATGAGTCCAATCATTTTGAGAACATGTGGACTTACGGGCTCGCCTTTCTTAAGCTTGGTCTCAAGAATTTGCCTATGAGTCTCGAATCTTTCGACTCGAGCCAGATCTTGGAACATGTTCTTCAACTCACTGATGATTGTGAAAGCATCTGAGTTGATGAACGTTTTCTGCAGATCCGCACTCATGGTGGCGAGCATTAGACATTTCACATCCTTGTTGGCATCAATCCAACGATTGAGGGCTGCCTGAGTGACCCCGTCGCCTGGAGCTTCGGGCATCGCCTCATCTAGGACATACTCCTTTTCTTCCTGCATAAGAACTATTTGCAAGTTCCTTTGCCAGTCAAGGAAGTTTTTCCCGTTCAACTTCTCCTTTTCGAGAATTGATCGAATGTTGAATGAATTGTTGTTTGCCATATTAAAAACTACAATTGAAAAGAATAAACAAATAAATAACCATTCACAGTTTCTCTTAATAAACTTAAATTCTAGCATACATGCATAATTCAATGTTTATTAAGCATTTTATTCAAGTTATGTGTTCCGGCAGGTGTGAATAAAATGATTCCAAGATCCTAAAATCATTGAAGAACTAAGCACAGTTTGTCGACTTAATCCTAGAACATCTTAGGTAAGCAAAAGCCTTTTGCTAATAGTCTAGAAACTATTCTTGGTTGATAGGTACGTCTAAGAACTTATTAGGTAAACCTATCGAATTTGCCACGACATAAAAGGACTCCTTACTTATATCGTTGAGTTTCACCAAAACTAACATGTACTCACAATTATTTGTGTACCTTGCCCCTTTAGGACCAATAAGTAACACCTCGCTGAGCGAAAACTATTACTAGATTGATGTAAAGGATATCCAAGCAAGTGTATATTTTGGCATGGCACCTTTTAACTCAATTTTTAAGTTTGGAACTTAAGGCTCTTACTATGTTGGTTAGATTTTAAGTGAACTAAAATCCTTAATCATGCAACATAATCAAGCTTTTGATCTCATGCATTTTAAGACATATTTAAAACAATAAATAACTTTAAAACATGCATAAGATATTTGTGATCTAGTATGGCCCGACTTCATCTTGAAGCTTTGACTTCAAAGTCCGTCTTGAAAATCTCCGTGGGAGGCACCATTTTCTTCAAATAGGATAAGCTATAACTAATTACAACTATTTGATGGTTCGCAGACCATATTTGAATTGAAAAATAACTTTGGTACTTTAGACCAATTACATTCAAATTAATGGTACGCAGACCATATTTTCTATCCTATTTGGGCCATACTAGTCACTTCATAACCTGCAAAACAGTACATATACAATATATACCATTCACCCATTCATTATCATGAATGGCCCACATAGCTGGTTAGTAAAACACATTATGCATCACGTAAACATTTGCAGCAATTAATCAAGGGCACCAATAATCTACCAATTATTCAGTCCTTATTAATTCTAATCAAGTTGTTTTAACCTTAAGGATTTGTAGACCTAATCAAGAGTTTATGACTAAAAAGCGCTCCCACTTAAACCAATAAATTCATATGCTTTACCAATTTTAAACATAAAAATGTATTTCTAGTCCAACCGGAAACATACAAATTTAATTAAAATTTAAAGCTCATATCAATTTATAATTGAATCCAAAAATTTAATTTAATTTCAGTCGTATTTAAATTAATTCATGATTTTAATTGTAGTAAAATAATTAGAATAAATAACATTTATTATAATTATAATATTCAAAATTAAAATCCAAGAAAATAATTCAAATTATTAATTTTAAAATTAATTAAAATTACGTGAACTGAAATTTTCAAATTAAACATTCAAAACGATCTAATCGTAACGCAAACACCCTACGCGTTGCACGCTCATGGGCCGTACGCACACAGCCATTGCTGGCCATGTGCGCGCAGCCCATGCGCTCGTCGCATAGCTGCTGCTTCCCTATCGCAAGCCTCCGCACGCATTGGTGCTCGCTGCGCGCGCCAGCGCTCATCGCACGCGAGCTATCGCTCGCAGTGCGCGCGCGCGACATCGCTCGCTGGGCGCGCGCGCGACATCGCTCGCTGGGCGCGCGACATCGCTCGCTGGGCGCGCGAGCCATCGCTCGCTGGGCGCGCGAACCATCGCTCGCTGGGGCGCGACATCGCTCGCTGGGCGGGCGACATCGCGCGCTGTGCGCGCGAGTAATGCTGGGCGCAGCGCTCGTGGCACGCGAGCTTGCGCTCGCTGCGCGCGAGGCTGCGCGCTCTTGTGCGAGGCAGCGCGCGTTGTGGCGCAGCTCGCTTGCTGCCCACATGCGACTGCCTTGGCTCGCCCTTCGCCCATGCCCATTCGTTCATTGCTCGTGGCACACGACACAAGGCAGGGCTGCTGCCTTGTGCTCGTGCACTACGCCCTTGCTCATTGCATTCGTGCCGCACGGGCGACGAGCTCCCTTGCTCGTCGTCGCATGCCCGCATTATACAACACCCCTTAAGGGTCACACGAAGCGTCCATTGCTTCGTGCGTGCAAGTTATATGAACGAATCGCATAAAAATTTAAAATTTATATTTAAAATTAATGACAAATTAATAAATAATATTAATTTCATAATTTTAGGGCGAAAAATCGAAAATTTATTATCCAATTGATTTCCGATTGTTATGGATTCAAGTCTAGGTCATAAAATTTAAAATTTATCGTAAATTTACAATTTTTATGGTGGTTTTTAATCATAGGTTTCTAATTAAATTACAATTAATTATGAAAATCAAATTAATTCTAAATTATTCTAATTTTCAACAAATTAATCATAATTACAAATTAGATTGCATAATTAACAAGACTAGGCATTCAAACTTGTTAAACATATGCAGTAGGTCAATCAAAAATTCAAGATTTATCAACAAGAATCGCAAATATTTAATTTAACATCTTAAATTTACGAAATTTTGCATTCGAAAAACTAAAACCTTCGAAAAGTCATAGTTAGGCTTCGAATTTGAGAATTCTGGGTTCGGCAGAAAAATACTTTTTTTGTCAAAATTTTAGAATGCCTTTTACATGCGGAATTGACACAAAAATCACTCAATTTGGATGAGTAACGAAGAAACTGCCGAAAAACTGCGTACGTATAATTAAATAAACGCAATTTGCAATTAATTAACAATTACGAAAATTAATCACCCCTTTTAATTCTTGCAAATTTGTAATATTTAACCATGTTCATGCAATTTAGATTATGAAAATAATAAGGGGCTCGTGATACCACTGTTAGGTTATGATTCATATGACAGTTCATAAATCATGCGGAAAAACCATAAAGCCAGGAAACATATTATTTACACATAATCATTTAGCATAGTTTAGATGCATACTCTTTGTTGCGTGCCTTCCCTAGCTGCGCCCGAACCGAACAAGAACAGGTCTTTAGGACTCCAAGTGTCGTCCCTCCGTAGATAGTCCACAGCACGTCCGGATCCGCCTTAAGATTGACCAACTAGAATCGCCCTTAAGGTTCTAATATTTTCGGTTAGGTAAGCAAGAATATTGGCTGATTTTTCTGCTTAAAAATCTTAGTTTTGAATACTTAAAACTTATGTATAAATAATGACCCCTAGGCCTTTATTTATAGAGTTATGGAAAAGGAATCGTAATCCTAGTAGGATACGAATTAATTGAAATTAGAATCCTACATGAATTCTATTTAATTAATTTATCCAATTAGGAATAGGAATTTAATCATACACTAACTCTTGTAGATTTAGGAATCACGCATGAGCACAAACTCACACACACACGGCAGCCACAAGGGCTGCCCATGCGCGTGCGAGCAGCAGCCCACGCAGCGCGGCCCACGCATCTGTGGCCTTGGCGCGCGCTGGGCCTGCCTTGCGGTAGGCCTGTGCGCTGCCTTGGCTGGGCTTGTGGCGCGCGTGCTTGCTGGGCGATGGCCCGGCTTCGTGCTGGGCCTTCGTCCGGCAGGCCTCGTCCGATGCTAATTCGTACGATACGCTTCCGATTAAATTTCCAGTTCCGGAATTTATTTCCGATACGAACAATATTTAATATTTCCGATTCCGGAATTAATTTCCGTTTCGAACAAATATTTAATATTTCCGTTTCCGGAATTATTTTCCGATTCCGGTAATATTTCCGATTCTGACAATATTTCCGTTTCCGGCAATATTTCCGATTCTGGTAATATTTCCATTTCCAATAATATTTTCCGATACGTACCATGTTTCCGTTTCCGGCAACATCTACGACTTGGATAATATTCATATTTCCGATACGATCCATATTTCCGTTTCCGGCAATATCATCGTTTCCGGAGTATTCATTTCTTGCCTGTGACGATCTTAGCTCCCACTGAAACCAAGATCCGTCGGTTCCGAATATTCATAGATGGAGTATTTAATGCCATTAAATACTTGATCCGTTTACGTACTATTTGTGTGACCCTACGGGTTCAGTCAAGAGTAAGCTGTGGATTAATATCATTAATTCCACTTGAACTGAAGCGGCCTCTAGCTAGGCATTCAGCTCACTTGATCTCACTGAATTATTAACTTGTTAATTAATACTGAACCGCATTTATTAGACTTAACATAGAATGCATACTTGGACCAAGGGCATTATTTTCTTCAGGCTTTATGGTTTTTCCGCATGATTTATGAATTGCCATATGTATCATAACCTTACAGCAAATAGTTATTAATTTTTTACGAGTCGCTTTTGAAATCGAGTGCTTTTCTTACGCCCTCGTAGCAATTCTTTTTACGAACGTTTTTTTTTGTGCTACGTATTTTCCTTTTGCGCTGGCACCGAGGCTGCTGCGCCTAACCAGAAGGCCAAGCAGCAACTTCAGCGCCCAGCGTAGGGCGTGAGAAATTCTGGCGCCCAGCCAGGGGCGTTGAAAATGCGTCCCTGGCTGGTTCTCGTTTTCTGTTTGCGTCTACTTTTGTTTACGCGAATTCGATTTTGCGTGCTTGCCTAATAACGTCCTTTACGCGTTGTGCAGCGTTTGTGGGATTCGTTACAGGCCATCCCGAGCGTCGCTTATTTTTGTGGCGATCGTTCGGGTTTGCGGAACACGTGTTTCGGTATAACACTTTGGCAAATTGGTTTATGAATGTTTGGGCAATGTTTAAGGTCGTTGGTTTTTCTTGGACAGTTTGTCACACACAATCATATATTTCGCTACACATAACTAACATTCCATCATGAGGCAATAATAATATGTCATGTAGTTTATGATAGGCTTCTATGGGTAGTTATTTGCGCCTGGCTTGGTACCGCTTCTATCGTAGATCCAACACATGCCCCGGTCGAGGTAGTGTCTTCAGCAAACGAATTTCGCTCAAGAGGCCAACCCGCAAGTGCAAGCCAAGGGGGCATGCAAGCGAGAGGGACCTAATGGGCGAGCGATTGGGTTTGGGACGGGTGTACTACTAGCGAAAGTGCCGAGTGGACAACATTCGAAGCGTATGCACCCCCCGGTTGGCGATGGGTATCCTTAGTCCCAACTCCCAAGATGTAACACCAAGGGAGCCAAGATTCGTTATGCGGTTCTGTCCGTTCACATTAATAAGCTGATTTTCAGGTCGTCCCAACTTGATTGGGAAATAAACGCGGGGTAGGATCGTTTCACCCTTCGGCTATTTTGATTACCTACAAGCACGAGTATTTCCTTCACTATCCCCAGTGGAGTCGCCACTGTGAGGGGGTCGAAAAAGCACGAGGCTAATGCGTGACCTCGTCCCTCGTGGGTGTGACGCTTCTTTTATGTCAAATCAAGTGTAATTGGATTTCCTGTGAGTTTACACCCAATTGACTAGTAATATAGGAGTCGCCATTCAGTTTTTAACGACAATGAGAAAAACTGACAAAACCCGGTTATCGTGACATAAAGGGAGTGCAATTATGTTTAACCACGACGGCCGTAAGTTCCCTTGTGATCCCTGGTGGTGAGGATCGCTCAACGTACACCCGCAGGGTAGAGATTGAGGGTTCAGGGGACTGTAACTACCGAGAGGAATACTCGCTCTTCGATAACTCCAGAGGCAGGATATCCTTACTAGCTAAACATAAATAATTGAAGGGACATGCGTTAACTATTAAACTAATCTGAGTTGATTTTAATAATATGCAACATATAGTACTAGATCGAGCGCGATTATCTGATTTAGATTGTTTTAAGGGACCTAGCATGATAATCCAATTTCCCAAAAATATCATATTTATTAAGCGTGATCTAACAATCAGATTTTAGTTAGTTTAACAGTTCACAAAAGGGCGAGGAAAGCAATTAAACCATGGAAAAGGGACACATTACGACGCACCCTTGAGAGGTGCGTCACGGTTCTCAGAAAACTAACCACTTTGACTTTGCTATTTCTCCTTTTATTTAGCGAATCTCAAATTATGGGACGGGATACGTTCTGTTCGATTTATGGATCGATTGCGACAGAACGCGTGATCAGTTTTGCAGCGTGAGGCTTAAGCTTAGGGGTTTAGAGTCAATACTCAGAATATAATTGTGTGTTGTGTGTGTCCTTTTCACGTCGAACTTAAGGGTCTATTTATAGGAAAGAGTTCGTGGAAAGATAGAATTGCAGAACTCTAATCCACGAGGAATTAGGAAAAAACACGTACCAGGTATTTTCAGCGCCCAGAGCCAGGCGTTGAAAATTGGGTCTGGGATGTTTTCCTTAGTCAGATTCGAATTCCTAGAATCCGGAGTATTTGAGATTTAATTGAGTCCTTTAGTGCGTATTAACCTTGTGACGGGATGCGTCTGGGCCCGTTACGAACTCTAGGCTCGTTAGGATTTTAATTAATACGTGACTCTTACTTTCGAATCATATTAGGAATAGGATTCTCTCGCAATTTCTATCTCATTAGGATTTATGTTGGAGTGCAACACCTAATTCTGACAGGTTTCTATCTTTTATGACTTGCCACTTTTAACAACTACCCATTACGGAAGTTACTATTTTTAGCAGGTTTCCATAAATAGCAGGTTTCTATAAATAGCAGGTTTTGGGTGAAATGAAAAGGGGAATTGAGATTCGTTATTTTATAGGAGATGCGTTGTCAAGTGGAGATTTACGTTTTCATCATCGAACCTTCCTTTAATTTACAAAAGTAGGTGTCTGCAGGGGTGGGGGGGAGATTGGGGTGATGGTGCATGACAGAAGATGGTGCTAGAGTTTTTATTTGGTGGTGTTAGGATTAGTATCGCATGATGGGTGGTGGGTTTAATTGATGAGGGTGATGGCTGATTTTAATTGACGAGAGTTAGTTGATTGACTATTCTCTCCTTCAAACTCTCTCTTTTAGTTTTCTCTCTTCTTTACTCTGACCTATTAAACATCTCTTATAGCTTAGCAAAAATAAAGGACAATTATATTAAAACCTTTTGAATTTTGAATTCAAATTGAGGTTCAAATTTCTTTCTGAAAATCGGGTATGATGTGGCAATGCAATCAATATTACAACCAATTAAAATCGAGGGTATAAATGACCCAAATACCTTGAGGGTATGTGTTACCTTTGTAACATTCCCCCCATAAATATCTTTGTACAGGCAAATCAATCATTTTACGACTCTTTTTAAGAAAATATAAGTTGACTAGCAATCACGTGTTTTTCTATGTGTTCACAGTTTTTTGTGTTCCATGTACTATAGTTCTTGGTGGAGACTTACAACTTTAAATTCTCAAACATCCTTGCACACAAGCTCTAGCTTCTCCTATTTTGGGCAGACAAATCTGAAATTAAAGTTGCAAAGAGCATTTTCAAAACTCAGATAGTTTGACCAGTCCACTTGAAACACCTCACTATGAATTTGTTTTTGTGGATCATTTAGCAACTCTATCCTTATGCGAATCAGTGGCAACCCAACTTCAGAGAAGAAAGATAAGGATTTTCGGTTTTCACAGTTTAGGCCCATTTCAATATTATTTCTTTTCCTTGAAAGAGTAATGACAATATTGTGCAATATTTTAATTTAAATATTAGCATTATTTTTGATGTGCAACACGTAAATTTTTTAATAAATTCCAAAAGGATAAGTTCTTTTATGTCAGATAATAATCTATGCCTATATGTTGTGCACGTATACTTGATCAGGAATATTAGATGTCTTCATATAACCGAGAGACCAACTGGCTCTCCTAAATGCTGAGATAATCCATGCACTAAATCGAGTCTGAACCTAAAACTCAAACAAATATTATTAATCTTTCAAGAAACAAGATGGATATATAAAGAACAAAAACTTATTTCTAGGCTGTCAGCCGGCAACTAAGAAGAATTACTAAGGTATAAAGGACAAAAAAATATTACATTTCCTCTTCTTCTTCTCTGACTATTACACCATGTTATATGCACAAACTAAATAATCAAATCTACATTTCACATACCTTCCAGAAATAGTTATAACCGGGTTGTAAATTAATTTGCATTTAAAACTAAGCATCAACCTGGTTACCCCGTCTTAATCTCAGTCCCACATCTTCTTGTCTAATTACATCATCTCGTTGCAAACTCAAAGCTTCTGATTCTTCAGCAGCCCTTCTTATGGCAGCTTCCCCGAAGTTATGGAGCCTACGACCAATAAGGTAACGGTCATCACGGATAGAATTGTGCAAGTTTGTGAACCAGAGATGGAACCTCTTAGCACAGAAAAATAACACGCTAAAGCAGAGACATCCCAGCCAAGCAAACCGGTAAACAGCCGAGTTGACAATCAAAGGATAACCAAAGACGGGAAATACTCCTCGAGCTAAAACGTATGGCACACAAAGAGCAGTTAGCAGCTTTAGTATGATAGGTAGCACTATCTCCCGCAACACCCAAAGACCCTGCAATCTGGAGAACCCATCTTCTCTCACTCTCTCAAATTTAGCTCTCCACGTCTCATCTACCATGGGCATCATGTGGTCTAACATAACCTGCGGAATTCAAATTTGAACCATATTAGACTTTTCAATCATGTATTATATTCGACTTCAAAAATTAACCGAGCTCAAATTACAGAACATGCCATAAAGAAATCACTGCTACAAGAACCACTTATGCAGCAACATATTACAATATCTTGATTTCTTGAAGAGATAGAAATTCTTTTAACACTCCACTTACACAGTACTTCAGAGTGTAAATGTGTTTCTAGTTAACGAGGATAAGATACTAGCAACATCCAAATAAAGGGACGAGACATTTTCTAAGCATCAAAGAATATGAACTGTGCCCAATTAGTTATCTAGTTACTCATTCTAAATCATAAACCAATTAAATGACGAAACAAGATAGGCAACACACACTACAAAGTCTACAATCAAAGATGACAGAAAACCCACCAATCTTGTCCATATCTTCAGAAATATCAGCCCCAAAGCCCAATCCTGGTAAAGGAGGAAAACAGGGCTTTCATCTACTGGTACTCGCATAGGTACAATCACCAAAAGCTCGAATAGCAGCCCTATCAAGACGGGGATTACAAAGATCTGGACAATACAATAATAAAAGGTCAAGAAATCGAAAAGGTTTGGAAAAAATCACGATACCATAAATAACCAGCATAAGACTCTAGGACAGAACAGCAGCCAAACAAGAATTTCTCAGTAGCAAGAACATCAAATTTCAAATCTTTACTTCAAAACATGATAAAAGGCTTTTCAAAGTTCCTGGATTCTCCACAAGTTGCACTTCTGTATCGATCTAACATGGAAAAGCTAAGAAATATTTTCCAAGTCAAAAAAGAAAAGTGTATCCCAAGTTCCTAACAGATACATACCCCCTTGGTGCAGCTTAAGATTGAATTACACTAGCCGGCTGTAACTCAATTTCCAACAGAAAGTTGATGCATCTATTTACGACAGAAGGCACCTTGATAAAAAGGCAAAAATTGTCCCCCTCCCCCCTCCACAATTCAATAAAAGCAACCTTCAAATTCCCTTGTGGTCCGTTTGGAAACCAGATTTGACCAATTCATGTGTTTGGATGGACAAGAATTTGAAATCCAGAATTTGGCTCAAATTCTATCACAATTGAAAAGGCCCATGAACTTAAGAATTTGAAATGACATCTCAAATGATGTCATTTGAAATTAGAAGACTCTTACCCAGGCACCCTAAGAATAAAATCATCTCATTTTCTCTCTCCACCCTATCTGCTCCTCCATCGCCACCGGCCACCGTACGCTTCAATCCTTCAACGTTGCTGCAACCAAAAGCCAACGCATTTTAACTTATCATAGGTGGCCGCCAGAGAAGATCAAGCTACCCACTCCTCCTCCAGTTGCATGTTCCTTAGTTCCTCCATTGTTCGTCGCCGAAATGAGATTTTGCTTCTAGTACTACTACTGCTATGAGTTTAATTTTTAGGATTTGAACTTCTTACTGTTACTAATCAACTCTTGCAACTCAAGATTGTTTTTCGATCTAATACCAAAAGAACAGATAAATTTATTCTGGAGGTTTTTGTGTTGCTTCCAATAACTATATACTCCGATTTGGTTTATAAAAAGATGATATTTCCAACAGATATTGGTATCAAGTTAATTTTTGAGTTAAATAGGCAGCCATAACTGATTGTAGCTATGGATAAATTGGCAGCCATCAAGATACAGTGGGAAAAGAATATCCAGAATCGAAATTCCAATGCCTAGTCAAACAATATAGCTAGTAAACTCGAAATTCTGGATTTAGAATTCCATGTTTCTCTAAACACGTAATTTGGAATTGAATGCCAGGTTTTGAAATTCTTGATTTGTAGTCTGGCATTTGAAATGAAATCCACATTCACAAACACTACCTTGGTGTATATTCATCCAAACCTTATTTCTGCATGGTGGAGATTTGGGTAAACAGCATATACGACTTACCCATATTGACAGAAGAGCAAAACTTTTGACAGCAATTCCACACCACTTCCACACTTGACCAAATAAAACTGCAGCCCTCCTTGATTTGACCTGCTCAATTGTATACCTGACTCCAGCTATGGCAGTCCAAATAACATAGCTTCCAATGGTAAAAGCATACAGGTCTGCAGACAACAACCAGGGACATAATAATTAGAACATTTGCTCATAATGGTTGAGGAAAAACTATGATTTACAACAATTAAGAGTAGTACCATTGCACTTTATGCCATGCGTTATAGGAAGAAGAGGGATGGAGTTGAAGATGGCCCTTCCGAGAGATACAGGAATAATAACCAATGCAGAATTGAAGACAAGTAAGGTCATCCAAGCCACCACCAAGAGAAGCACAATACGAAAAACAAATCTGTATCGCCTGTAGAGTTTTATGAAAGAAAATTGAATTTGAGATTGGAAGTCGAGAAAACTGATATTATGTAAGCAACGAGTCAAAATTTAAATAGTAAGAATATGAATCATGAATAGTGGTTTCCGACAGCCTATGACATATATTGTCATCAAAGTGGCAACAGTTAATCATAAGCAGTAGTGGCAGCACAACATACTCTGAATCAGTTTGTTCTTCTCCATCATATTCCTCCATCACATCTGAAGTTTCAGATCCACGGGCCTCGTTGTTTTCAGCATCAGGAAGAAGCGCTAGATGATCCTGCTGAGCATCACCCAGCTGTAGGCCATGTAATCTGTCCTGCCTAACTGCTTCTCCATTGCCATTATCCTGAACAACTGTATCCTCGGGCTTAGGAAGTAAAAAATCTGTCAAGCCAAGTGCCCAGCCAACAGCACTGAACCAATACCGAAGAAGAGACTTAATAGTTGTTCTGAGTTTGAAATGCTCAATGGCAAAAGGGATGCAGATTTGAAACAGCAGTATGTCAGCAGGTATCTCAGTAAATGGATCTGCTACTCTGCAAAAATTCAAATGTAAGCAGCAATTAGCGAATGAAAATTCCAAGGCCAAAATTGAAAATCAGAGGTGATGGACACCAGCAGCCTATAAAACTTAAATAGAAATCATACGAAATATCAAGTGGGAATATGGAGGGCGCCATCCGCATTGCAAGTTTTACAGGCAGAAAAACTAGCATCACAATCAAACTGCCATAGACAGCTACAGAAAGCAAGACTCTACGGGCATGTTTGTGAACTGGATCATCAATAAGATCGCGAAATGGATTGTAGTTGGGATCAGCTGGATCTCGAAGGAAATACAGGACTCCACTACGCAACACCTGTCAAACAAGAAGGCAATCAATGATATGAGAAGAGAGACTTCTATAGAGCATAAGATCTCAAGGAAAGGATAGCGTACCCCTCGAAGAAGGCTGACAAAGATGCTGATCTGCAGCATGTAGAATATCCCGACAACCCAATGAACCAATGAACTAGCCAATGGGGAGACAGAAAAAAATTCGACTCTTTGAGCCATCGATTTCCCAAACATCCTTATCGTGCAAATATCCAGCCACCAGCCGCACATCAATGGGAAAACCCCGAGTTCAATAACCAAAAGGAATGCCACCTTAATCATGGTCATTAAGTGTCTCATGCCTGCAAAGAACTGCCTTAAAAGAGATGGAATATTCTCTGCTGCTGAAGCAATACTCTGGAACCTTCCCATAGTTAGAGGCTCGCCTCTGGTATACCTAATTAATGCAACCATACCAAAGTAAAGAAAGATGAGGGAGAAGATAAACATGTATCCAACAGCTAGTGTAGTAACATCAGATAGCTTGGATGTTCCAGCAGTCACTCCTTTCAGAACATCTGAGGTCAGGGGGGAGCTAATGTTGTTTGGAGACATATTCAGCTCACTTGCATTTGCCCTCACAATTTCAGCTACATTATCAATTAGATTTTCAGATTTTTCAGAAGACAAATTAGTGACAGCTGTCAAAGCATTCTTTAAGGTGATATTAGCTAAAGAGAGGGCTGATTCTGTAAATGGCATCATCGTGGAAAGCACCGGATTTGTTGCAGAAGAGAGAAGCCATGATACATAATGTAGTATTACACGTCCAAGAGAGAAGGGAGTGAAGATAACAACTCCAAGAAAGATCATGTTGCTTGCCAAAACCTGCAGCCAAATCATAACAAACAAGTCACAATCAAACAAGAGACTTTTTTGAATGCTCAAAAAAGGCTCCCAGCTGGTTGGGAGAGGCTTCCAGGGAGACTGTTTCTGTCGAGACTTCTGATCCTAAACGTATCAACCACCCACTACTACATAATAAATAAGCACAACTTATTAGCCATTAAAGATAGTAATTGTTTTTGTGCTATCACACAGTAGTTGGTAAGAGAATAAGACTAGATAATTACACAAAGTCAATTACGAGATTGCATCAAAATAATACCGTCAACTTCGCACCTGTAAGGTACCAATATGCCACAAGTATACCTGTCCATATCAACTAGTTCAAATTTAAACATATTGCTCGGGCTCACAAAATAATTCAGCACATTTTTACTAAACAACTTGATGGTCCCTACGTAGTATCATCCTTTGTCTAACGAAGTAACCTCAGTAACATGTACTATATGGTCTCTAAGGTCATGACCACCAAGGATAACAGCGAGGGCAGCAACTTGTCTTTTAATCTAAATAACCATGCAGATCTTCATGACCTTGAATTTTCTGGTCAAAGAATCAAGGGATGTAGTACTGAGGCTATGAAGCTCCATAAACACTGGAAAGATTACGTCCTCAAGACAATCATGTTTCCAGACATATATGTGTCAGTTTTAACACAGTATACAAACCTGTATAACCTAAAAGAACCAAATCCTAAAACAGCTCACAGATGGCATGTAACCAGAAGGCATTCAACATAAAGATCTTGACAAATAATACGACTACCAATGCTACCCAGTAAACTGTGCTAATGGACATGTCCCATTGAGCCTTTCGCCTAGTCTTAGGCACAAGGAATATTATTGAACTATATACTCTATTCTCAAAATGGTAAGTAGCATGAACTTGAATAATCATAACTCTAATTCTATATAATGCCAAATCTATTCGTTTATGTTTCCCTTTTGGATACATTTCATGAAAATTTGGGTTCAGGGATGAAAATTTTGCTGCTAGAAAAAAGTAAGCAGAGACTCACAGTAAAAGCGTTCTCAACCAAATGGAAAACAGGACCCTGCATGCCCACAAGCTCGTCAAAGGGAACATCTTCTGCACCATCAGCATCGTCTAGCCCATCAAAAATTTGATCAACATGAACCTCAAGTCGAGCAGCCTGTCTCTCCCATTGAGCAGCAACATTTTCTGCCCGTCTGATCAATTGACCAGCTCCAATTCCTTGAGCTTCACCAATATCATCCATATTACCATCAGCAAGCAAATTTCTATTGGCTTGTCCAAGAGGCCTTCTCACTGCTCTGGCCCCATTCCTATCCCCTTCATCCTCTCTATCAGCATCCTGTCCTTGAGCTTCTCGTACATGTCTAAAATAATCTCTCAAAGACGTAGCCCCAAGAAAAATAAACACAATGCTTGCCGAGAGAAGAAAACCATGCAGACAATCAGTGAGAATAACAGTAAATGACATATGACTGAGGAATAAACGATTAGCTTCAGAAAAACTGCGAACGAAAGCCAGCCGCCAAATCCAGAAAGTGATGAAAGGGATAATCATGAGCCAAACAGATAGCACAAAACCAAGGCGTAAAAAGAATTTCAGGATATGACATGTCTTCTTCCCTATCCCAAACACAAACTCCCGAAAAGGAAGTCTAGTTGGAGCATTCTCAGCATAAACAGGGGAGAATGCAAATGGATGTTTGCACACCTGTAGACAATTCCAGGCATTGTCATCAGTAAAATGGAAAAAGTTCAACAGGTTAAAGTTTTACCGGCAGTAATCAAGGAATGAAAAAAAAATCACATTAGCATGCATGTCAAATAATTACAATCAAAACCTAACTACTACACACAGATAGGACTATGGTTATAGTACCCCATGAATCAAATTCATGTACACTGAAGCAGATTGCATTTGGCCTATATGACAGTTCTACACGTACACTACGGCTGCATACAATTGGTCAATTGGATCTCCCAGACCTCGCCTTGACTAGATTTATATTGTCTTATAAAGTTAGAAGATTGAATTTTATGAATACACTAAAGCGAACTACCCCATCATGAAAATGTTTCAAGACCTCTCATAGACCAGTCAGCTTCATTGCAGCAGCATGATTGACTATCACCACAGCTCATCAACATCACGTTACAACGATGCCCGAAGTAACTGGCCATCATCCCTAGTGTGATAAATACCATTCCAACAGAAAAAAGCATAAAAAAGACGTGATGGCTTCTCTTGTTAAACCCTAATTCTAGGGTACTAATTCATAGTTGGTATAACCTATTAAACCTAATTTATCTCGCTGTCAAAATGTCAAAAATAATTCGAAACAAATTGCAAGGTTGAATCTTGCGCCAATTTTAAAGAAAATCAGCTATTCTAAAACATCAAAACTCAATCGAAGTCATCAGATTCGACACTTCCATACATTTTTTTTTTTTAAAAAAACAGCAAACAATTGAAAATTTAAGAGAGCTCTCAAACCTCGCACTGCCGAGCATTACTGTGATTGAGCCATTGAAGAAGGCAATCTTGATGAACAAATTTAATACTCCCACTACAAGCACAAGGATATCTCAACGGGTTATCCGCATCACCTGGATTTCGACAAATCCGACAAACATCCTCTTCGTCATCATCATCGTCATACGACTTGTTCGCAAAAACCGAAGGAGGCGGCGATGACGACGCCAAAGAATTCACCGCCGTGAAATTGGCGTCTCTCTCTTCTTCGATCGGGACGTCGTTCGAACCCGTCATCTCATTCGACGACGACGCGTCATCGGAATTTGAGCTACGGATCTGAGAATCGTAAGAAGCCGATGCCGACGTCGCCGGAGATATTTCCATTGAAGAGAGAGAAAATCTAGGGTTCCGACGAGATGTATGGAATTAAAAAAAATTATTATTATTTATTTGATTTTTTTTTTTGGGTTTTGCGAATTGGGGAAAATGAGCCAGATGAGTAGAGGAAAGAGAAAATCTTGGGGGTGAGGTTACCGGTTATGTCCCTGGGTATACTCTCGGTAACCGGTAAATGCGGTGAAGAAATTGAAGGTGGATAGGAAAAACACCGACTTATTATTGTGGAAGAGGAAAGAAAAAACGTCGATAATGTCCCTAACTCGTAACCGAACCAACCACGTACTTTGCAATGAAGGTGACAATTATTATGAAAAAAATTAAGATTCTACGCGTAACAGTCTAACAGACTAACAGGTTGTTTTTATTTTTCGGTCATGGGCACGGGTCAGCCCGGAAAAGTACGGCACGGCTCGGGCTATAGTAATGGTTAGAAGAAAAAAAGGAGTTTATTTTGGTGATAATCCGGTTCATCCTTAGGGATAATTCGGATTCGGAGCGAGTTTTCGGTGGATAGGTTCCAGTCCCCTCCCAATTGTTGTTGCGGGGGATCGAAAAAGAAAGGAGTTTATGACAATATGGAATGTACTATGATAAGAGAAAACTAGACTTTAGCCCGTGCGATGCACGGTTTCTATTAAATTGTTACGTTAAAATAAAACTTCTACATATATCAACTGCTATATTTCATATATTAGATTAAATTATTATTTTTTATTTTGGATTGAATTTCATTTTAGATTTATTTTTTAATTATTATAGTGTTTGATTTTGGATGAAATTGTATATAAGAAATATTAATAATTATTTAATAAAAATATTTACGTGGCACCTAATTATTTATTTACGTGGTATTCGACTTTGTAATTCAAAAATAATTTTGAAGTCTTATTTTTCATTGGCTGAAACCATTAGATTTCCTACGTGGCGCTATAATATTGGATTAATGTTTGATTTTGGATTGAATTTTATTTTAGATTAGTGTTTGATTTTGGATGAATTTTATTTTAGATTTATTTTTTAATTATTAGAGCGTTTGATTTTGGATGGAATTATATATATTAGTAATTAATTAATTAATTAATTTAAATATCTACGTGGCACCTAATTAATTATCTACGTGGCACTCGATTTTTTTAATTCAAAAATAAATTAGAAATCTAATTTTTCATTGGCCGAAACCATTAGTAATCGTAGGTGGCGCTCTAATAGTTCAGCAAATGTGCCTCCTTTATATATGTATGTTAGATTTGGGATTTGATAAATAAGACCCAACTATGAGTTCATGACAATATGGAGTGTAGCTGTTTTCAATCCAAGTATGAGATTTATTTTAATTATTATTTGTTGATTAAGAGGTTGGGAATTTGGGACGGTTAGCGAGGGCCAAGAGGTTGCTAAGAGAGAGGAGGTTGTTTATGCAACTGTACATAGGGGTGACCCATAATCGGTTAGGAACCGGTGGGTCTAGACCCAGAATTGGAACCGTCTGGACGAGTTCTGAATAAAAAATTAGGACCCAGTCTCAACCGATTCTGGTTCCGATTTTTAGAATTTTGGACCCGATACCCACTGGGTACTCGGTTCCAATGTGAAAATCTATACTGGGTATAAAAACTAACATTAAAGCCCAACCCATTTACTAAAGTGTTAACTACGTTACTCGGCTGTTAACAAAGAACACATACCCTAAAAATCTGAAATCATTTCCATTCACGCCCACAGTAGTCATCACCATTCATCTATATCTATCTTCTATATACTTATACTAAAAGAAAGGCGAAATCAATGTTGTGATGACATATGTCACGCATTGATTGGCCTCACTTATAGATATAAAAAAAATTATAAAAAGAATAAAATACTTGATTCTATAATTATTTTGTTAACTTTTACAACAGAAAAAATATTTGATTATCTTTTCCTCAAAATAAAAAGAAATATTTCATTCTATACATAGGGAATATTTTTAAATTATATATCTTTTCAATATTTGATATCAAATATATCTATCTATATATATTATACTAAAAGAGAGTAAATCAATGCGGTTATGACAAATGTCACTTATTGATTGACCTCTCTTATAGATATAAAAAAAATTATACAAAAAAAATAAAATACTTGATTCTATAATTATTTTGTTAACTTTTACCTCAAAAAAAATATTTGATTCTCTTTTCCTCATTTAAAAATAAAATAAATCATTCTATACATAGGAAATATTTTTTAAATTATATACCATTTCCATATTTAATAACAAATATAACCAATATAAGATTATCTTTTTATACAAAATCTATACCTAGTATTTAAAAAGCGAAACCACATTTGGTTAGATGACACGTGTCAACACATCTATACTATTATTTAGATCTGATCAAGATGAGCCCGGCCCGGCCCGCCCGAAATTTTTGTGGGTTTGGGCAGAATTTTCCGGCCCGGTTACCGAGCCCGACCCGACCCGAAAATTTTATTTTTTTGAGCGGGTTTGGGAAACAAAAAATACACTTTTTAGTTATAAATTTGGCCCGGCCCGAAAATGGCCCGAAAAGCCCGGTAGGTCCGGCCTGAAAATAACGGGTTTGGGCACAAAATTTTGGCCCGAATCTTGGCCCGGCCCGACATAGCGGACTAATTTTTTACGCTCAAGCCCGGCCCGAATTGAACCCGGCCCGGCCCGCCATTTGATCAGGTCTACTATTATTAAATCTCCAAGGCAAGGGATGCCATGTTGCCATGTGTCACTGTGATTTGGCAAAGGAAATGACGATGTGCCATGTTATGTGAACTCACACATGCATTACTCAATTTTATTATCACAAAAAATGTTAGTATTAATGTTCGAACCTATGACCTCTTATTCATAATGTAAAGTTATAACCATCTCTACAATGATATAATGTATATCTCCAAAAAAAGACAAAAGTCATTCTTATAAATATTAAAATTTTAATGCCCAATATATATTTGAATAACAACCTATTACAAACTTTTACTTAATCCTTTCTTAATTACTCAAATCATGCATAAAAAAAGAGTTAATAATTACACTACTTCTTTAGAAAATCAATTGCGTTTTTCCAATTATGTATAATTTTTGTTATTCAATTTATAATAATTGATACTTTAACAAATTTCTTATGTTTATAAGTGAATTAGAAAAAAAAAGTTTTATACAGAGTACCAGTCAAGTAAGACTTGAAAAAATAAAAAATCTGAACATAGGGACTTTTCTGAAAATTCTCATATATTTAGAGGAAATTATGTAATATGACAACAAATTAAATAAAACAAATGCAGAAACTTTTGCAAGGAAAACAATCATTAACGGGACAAAAAACAAGTAACAAAAACAGTAAAATTGCGGGCATCGCCCGGGTCACTAACTAGTTTGATTAGATGAAACGTGTCATCCATTCTTTCCTCCATCAATTTGATTTTTTATTTTATTTTTCTTTGTTGTTTGATATATTATACAACTCCAATCGCCTCTTTTACTTCATCTTCCTCATACAGCATCAATTCACCCATCTATTCATTCAACATCTTCCACTCCATCTTCCCGATCAACACTCAATATTAATACTCTATTTAATTTGTGTATTCTTTCAACTTTCAAAATTTACCTCTATTTAATTCATATATTATCTCTAAAATCACAAGCTCAATAAAATTAGAATTTCAAAAGATATACTAAATAACCACTAAACAACCGCCCATTCTTTGAACGGGCTCAAAAACTAGTTAATCCATTATACAGGGTACATAGTATGATATTTATAAAAATTTAAGAGTAGTCTACTTATTTGTATTTCGTACTTACTTAATACTGAAGGAAATAATGCCCTTGGTCCAAGTATGCATTCTATGTTAAATCTAATAAATGCGGTTCAGTATTAATTAACAAGTTAATAATTCAGTGAGATCAAGTGAGCTGAATGCCTAGCTAGAGGCCGCTTCAGTTCAAGTGGAATTAATGATATTAATCCACAGCTTACTCTTGACTGAACCCGTAGGGTCACACAAATAGTACGTAAACGGATCAAGTATTTAATGGCATTAAATACTCCATCTATGAATATTCGGAATCGACGGATCTTGGTTTCAGTGGGAGCTGAGATCGTCACAGGCAAGAAATGAATACTCCGGAAACGATGATATTGCCGGAAACGGAAATATGGATCGTATCGGAAATATAAATATTATCCAAGTCGTAGATGTTGCCGGAAACGGAAACATAGTACGTATCGGAAAATATTATCGGAAATGGAAATATTGCCAGAATCGGAAATATTGCCGGAAACGGAAATATTGTCAGAATCGGAAATATTATCGGAATCGGAAAATAATTCCGGAAACGGAAATATTAAATATTTGTTCGAAACGGAAATTAATTCCGGAATCGGAAATGTTAAATATTGTTCGTATCGGAAATGAATTCCGGAATCGGAAATTTAATCGGGAGCGTATCGTACGAATAAGCATCGGACGAGGCCTGCCGGACGAGGGCCCAGCTCGAAGCCAGGCCATCGCCCAGCAAGCCAAACGCGCGCCACAAGCCCAGCCAAGGCAGCGCCCAGGCCTACCGCAAGGCAGGCCCAGCGCGCGCCAAGGCCGCGGCTGCGTGGGCCTCGCTGCGTGGGCTTGTGCTCGCACGCACGCGCATGGACGGCCCATCGTGGCTGCCGTGTGTGTGTGTGTGAGTTTGTGTTCATGCACGATTCCTAAAACGTGCAGAGTTCGGTTAATGATTAAATTCCTAATTCTATTTGATAAATTAATTAATTAGAGTTCTTGTAGGATTCTAAGTTTAATTAATTCGTATCCTAATAGGATTCCAATTCTCTTTCCATACCCCTATAAATATGTGGCCTGGGTTCACAATTTATAACGAGTTTTCAAGTATTCAAAGTGAGTTTTTGAGAGAAAAATCCAGTCACACATCTTGCTCAAAAGTGCCGAAAATTCTAGTACCTTAAGGGCGATTCTAGTTGGTCAATCTTAAGGCGGATCCGGACGTGCTGTGGACTATCTACGGAGGGACGACACTTGGAGTCCTAAAGACTTGTTCTTGCTCGGTTCGGGCGCAGATAGGGAGGGCACGCAACAAAGAGTATGCATCTAAATTATGCTATATGATTATGTGTAAATAATATGTATTCCTGGGTTAATGGTTGTTTCCGCATGATTTATGTAATATCATATGTATCATAACCTAACAGTGGTATCACGAGCCCCTTATTATTTTCATAATCTAATTTGCATAAACATGGTTAAATATTACAAATTTGCAAGAATTAAAAGGGGTGATTAATTTTCGTAATTGTTAATTAATTGCAAATTGCGTTTATTTAATTATAAGTACGCAGTTTTTCGGCAGTTTCTTCGTTACTCATCCAAATCGAGTGATTTTTGTGTCAATTCCGCATGTAAAAGGCATTCTAAAATTTTGACAAAAATAAGTATTTTTCTGCCGAACCCAGAATTCTCAAATTCGAAGCCTAACTATGACTTTTCGAAGGTTTTAGTTTTTCGAATGCAAAATTTCGTAAATTTGAGATGTTAAATTAAATATTTGCGATTCTTGTTGATAAATCTTGAATTTTTGATTGACCTACTGTATATGTTTAACAAAATGAATGCCTAGCCTTGTTAATTATGCAATCTAATTTGTAATTATGATTAATTTGTTGAAAATTAGAATAATTTAGAATTAATTTGATTTTCATAATTAATTATAATTTAATTAGAAACCTATGATTAAAAACCACCATAAAAATTGTAAATTTATGATAAATTTTAAATTTTTATGACCTAGACTTGAATCCATAACAATCGGAAATCAATTGAATACTAAATTTTCGATTTTTCGCCCTAAAATTATGAAATTAATATTATTTATTAATTTGTCATTAATTTTAAATATAAATTTTAAATTTTTTTTATGCGATTCGTTCATATAACTTGCACGCACAAAGCAATGGACGCTTCGTGTTACCCTTAAGGAGTGTTGTATAGTGCGGGCATGCGACGACGAGCAAGGGAGCTCGTCGCCCGTGCGGCACCAATGCAATGAGCAAGGCATAGTGCACGAGCACAAGGCAGCAGCCCTGCCTTGTGTCGTGGGCCACGAGCTATGAACAAATGGGCATGGGCGAAAGGCAAGCCAAGGCAGTCGCGTGTGGGTAGCAAGCGAGCTGCGCCACAACGCGCACTGCCTCGCGCAAGAGCGCGCAGCCTCGCGCGCAGCGAGCGCAAGCTCGCGTGCCACGAGCGCTGCGCCCAGCGTTGCTCGCGCGCACAGCGAGCGATGGCTCGCGCGCACAGCGAGCGATGGCTCGCGCGCACAGCGAGCGATGGCTCGCACGCACAACGAGCGATGGCTCGCGCGCACAGCGAGCAATGGCTCGCGCGCACAGCGAGCTATGGAGCGCGCGCAGCGAGCGCTGGCGAGCGCGCACTGCGAGCGATGGCTCGCGAGCGACGAGCGCTGGCGCGCGCGCAGCGAGCACCACAGCGTGCGATGGCTTGCGATGGAAGATGCAGCAGCTATGCGACGAGCGCATGGGCTGCGCGCACATGGCCAGCAATGGCTGTGTGCGTGCGGCCCATGGGCGTGCAATGCGTAGGGTGTTTGCGTTACGATTAGATCGTTTTGAATGTTTAATTTGAAAATTTCAGTTCACGTAATTTTAATTAATTTTAAAATTAATAATTTAAATTATTTTCTTGGATTTTAATTTTGAATATTGTAATTATAATAAATTTTATTTATTCTAATTATTTTACTAAAATTAAAATCATGAATTAATTTAAATAACGACTGAAATTAAATTAAACTTTTTGGATTCAATTATAAATTTATATGAGCTTTAAATTTTAATTAAATTTGTATGTTTCCGGTTAGACTAGAAATACATTTTTATGTTTAAAATTAGTAAAGCATATGAATTTATTGGTTTAAGTGGGAGCGCTTTTTAGTCATAAACTCTTGATTAGGTCTACAAATCCTTAAGGTTAAAACAACTTGATTAGAATTAATAAGGACTGAATAATTGGTAGATTATTGGTGCCCTTGATTAATTGCTGCAAATGTTTACGTGATGCATAATGGGTTTTACTAACCAGCTATGTGGGCCATTCATGATAATGAATGGGTGAATGGTATATATTGTATATGTACTGTTTTGCAGGTTATGAAGTGACTAGTATGGCCCAAATAGGATAGAAAATATGGTCTGCGTACCATTAATTTGAATGTAATTGGTCTAAAGTACCAAAGTTATTTTTCAATTCAAATATGGTCTGCGAACCACCAAATAGTTGTAATTAGTTATAGCTTATCCTATTTGAAGAAAATGGTGCCTCCCACGGAGATTTTCAAGACGGACTTTGAAGTCAAAGCTTCAAGATGAAGTCGGGCCATACTAGATCACATTTAATCTTATGCATGTTTTAAGTTATTTATTGCTTTTAAATATGTCTTAAAATGCATGAGATCAAAAGCTTGATTATGTTGCATGATTAAGGATTTTAGTTCACTTAAAATCTAACCAACATAGTAAGAGCCTTAAGTTCCAAACTTAAAAATTGAGTTAAAAGGTGCCATGCCAAAATATACACTTGCTTGGATATCCTTTACATCAATCTAGTAATAGTTTTCGCTCAGCGATGTGTTACTTATTGGTCCTAAAGGGGCAAGGTACACAAATAATTGTGAGTACATGTTAGTTTTGGTGAAACTCAACGATATAAGTAAGGAGTCCTTTTATGTCGTGGCAAAATCGATAGGTTTACCTAATAAGTTCTTAGACGTACCTATCAACCAAGAGTAGTTTCTAGATTATTAGCAAAAGGCTTTTGCTTACCTAAGATGTTTTAGGATTAAGTCGACAAACTGTGCTTAATTCTTCAATGGTGTTAGGGTCTTGGAATCATTTTATTCACACCTGCCGGAACAATAAAATCGAATAAAATGCTAATAACTTGTTTGAATTGCATGGTTGCTTTAATTTCAAGTTATTATTCATGATAAATGTTTAGACTTTGCATGCTTCAATGTATGTTTTAATTATTGTTTATAATTAAATATCTTGCACTGCAATAAATCCTTTTAGAAAGGTAACAGTAAATTTCCTCGATTGGTAGTGAATCCAAGAACGATTCACGGAAATGAGAGAAAGTAGCAATTTAAAATGTACGTTTCTTTTAGCGACTTTTTATGGTTGTTTTCGAATATCAAAATCAAATGGCAAACCAATTGGTGCTTGTGAATTCAAAATACACTGTAGTTTTGAGATCATAAAGCATTGAGCTTAAACGCTCAGCTTTACCAATGGTTAACAACCTAATATCTTTGTCCATTTAATTCTCGAATGAGTCTAGTCCCTAGACATTCGAATAGATCGATGCTTAGAGAACTTTAGAAGCTTCTGGTAAGATCATCTAGTTGAAACAAAATATTCAACATAAATTAAAATGGTAAAGAACCTTGTTGGTGACATTGGACATGTCTAACAAAGTATAAAAGTCAACACTAAAGAATTCAATTCTTAAGACTATAAGAAAGGGTACAAGAAATAGGAAAACAAGGAACAAATGAAAGGAATTTACGATTCCGTTTCTACCTATAAGTTTATGTTTAAAGAGAAGTGACCTAGCAATCAAACTTCCTTGGTATCATATACCGCTTGAGGTTCTTACTTCGGTAATAACTCAAACAATGGAAGCTAGGCTACACTAATGACCTACAAGTGGGAAATGAAGCATGGCAATGCTACATTAGTTGTAGGGTCATCTAGTTTGTTTTAAGTCCTTTTAAAGGCTGGAACTTAATGGCTATTTTGTTCCATAATCAACATACCTAAATTTCTGTTTTCAAACACAGAAAGACTCACATTCAAGAAAAACAAAAAAAACAATGTTTGTTTGTTTATTTGAATGAAATGGTCAATTACAGGTTGAGTCAATATGCTTGATTAAAATAAACAACTCTTTAAAGAAATTTACTAGGTTCAAATCAAACCCTTGATTTGAGTTCCATTAATCTTTGGCATTGTTGCTTAGACCATATCAACAAGTTAACATTCACAAGCTCTATTTTAATGGACTTTTGAAAGTTGGTTGATTTCTAGATCATTTTAAGACAACTAGTCTTACTTGTTGAAAGTAACAAAAGATATGAACTATTGTTAGAACGCCTAGACAATAGAGTTCAAAGCTAAAGAAAGATTTTATGACTTTATTATTTCACATGGATTTGAGTGAATATACTCAAATGTGATATAAGTTGAATCTGTTTGGCTAGTTCAAAGATTCAGAAGTATAAAATCCACTTGGCAAGAAATCATAAAGATCTAGGTTAGATCATGTTGATGATTACTTGAGACCAAATATGATCATCAATGATTGTGTGTTGTAATTTCACAATCTAGGTCCATGAGATATGGCATATCTTAGTTGGAATAATCGAAGTCAATTAGTACTTGATTCGATCAATGATAGGATCATAAAGACTTTTCCTATAATTTCTAAAACAAAATGCTCAACTACCACCAAACTAAACCAAATTCGTCAAAGCTATTGAAAAGTAATTTCAAAATATCTTTTCATAATATATCTAAAGAGTTCCTAAACTCAGTGGGAGCTTAGTGTTTGTTATTCAACAAACTAAGGCCCAAGTATAGATATATGTTTCATTGTGATTTATTCAAATGAGACACAAGGGTATTGTTTCTACCACGAATTTTTGAGAACATAATGTTTGTTTGCTCGAAATGATGTCCTTTTGGAGATTCGTTTCCAAAATGACAAGTGGGAGAAAATAGACCTCGAAAGTCTTCGAGGCGAACAACAAACATAAACGGACATTCCGGAGGCTTTTCGAAGTGCTTCAGAAAATCCGAACTTATTCTTTAAGGACTTTAGAAGTGGCTTTTAAAGAATAGACATCTCTTAGAAGACTTTACAAGTGCCTCAAGTAGAATAGAATATTCAAAGGACTCTCGAAGTGCCTATTGATATTCTATTGTTTGATGTTCTATACCCAAGTAGGCATAGAGTTCAAGTCACTGGAACTATGAGATTCTTCTATTAGATAGTAAAGAAACATAGAGTTCTGGTCAATGAAACTATGAGATTCTTCTATTAGATAGTGAAGAAGCCTACAACTTGCAGTCAAACTATTATCATGTAGATTAATAAGTTTGTGACCTATAAGAAAGCTATGACGAAACCCAGATTCCCTAAAATTAAAGGGTTAGAGGCCATATATAGACTCAAATGTTTTAGATGGTTAAAGGCCATAAAACATAACCAATGTTTTGATGACAAAATTGAAATTTTGTTGATTTGCAAGAATAGTTTCACACCTATTGGTTGCAAGTTTGTTTTAAGGATAAAAACCATCAAACATGGAATTGTGTTCACACACAAAGCTAGATTAGTTGCTAAAATTTACAAGCAAATTCATGGCATGGATTGTGTTGAAACCTCATGCATAATCGTAATGCTCAAGTCTATAACTCAAGCAATGATTGCATATTGGTACATATGACAATTGGATGACAAAACTTATTCCTCAATCAAATGTTGGAAGAAAACTATGTACATGGTATGTCATAGGATTTGTGGATCCAAATAAATGCTTGAAAAAGAAAGCTAGCTTATGAAATCTAAGTACAGATTTAAGCAAGCAATTGGGAATTAGAAATGTATTTTAGTGAAGCTAATAAGTATTTTAGTTTCATAAAATGTACATAATTCTTATATATGTATAAGAAGTTTAGTGGGAGTACGTGAAACTGAATTGGTCCTATGTGTATCACACACATATCTCTCTATTGTGAAATAACATTCAAATGCTAATAACTTAGGTTTGAAATTATTCATCAATGTTGGACCAAGGCGAAACTTAGTACATACTGGGTATTAAGATCTATTTACAAAAATCTTATATTAATGTTTTGGATTAAGTAATGGCATTTACTAAATCAAACACGAAAGTCTCCATTGGAGATATTCGACCCATGTGAATAAATCTAAGTAAAGGATGTTTGAACTATGTATAAGCATTTACTAAGTTAAACATCAAAGGATCTAAATAAGATTCTTAACCTATATTATATGTCAAAGAATTTAGCTGAATTTAGTATCTACTGAAACTAGATAAGCTAAAGTTACATGAATAGAATTCAATTGGGAATTATTCTGCAGAAGAATTTATCATGTATGATATAATATGAGGATCGCCAAAAACGTATCGTATGACTTTAGCCATGACGAACATATACCAATCTCTATTGATCTAAGTAAAGATCAACTAGATTGAGATCAAGAATACTTATGGTACTTGAAAAGGTACATAGGAATAGTTCTTGATTCAAGGAAATAAAGATATGCTAAATATTGATGCTACACGCATAAACACTGGCAAAGGATCAAGCAAGACCCTTTGGAGTTAACCATTGATAAGGACGAGCTATAGAGCATCGTGTTTTGAAAATGGCAACATGGGTTGGAGACCATGAGTTGTTGCGTGGGAAATTAAAATAATAATTTCTATGTTCTAAGATATAGTTGGAGAATCTTCCACATATCTATGAACTGCCTGGATAGGTAAATCCAAACAAAGCATCACTAGCAACCTATACAGTTGAAGTAAAAGTAATTATTGCCTAAGAAGCAATAAAACAGGGTTGTTTAAAGTTCTTCACTGAACTTGGGTAGATCACCTATCTGCTGGCTTGATGGTTCTTCATTGAAAAATGCGTAGAACCACTCTTGAAGCAAGAAAAACGTCTGCTAACTTGATGGTTCTTCATTGCAAAATGAGTAAAACCACCATCGAAGTAAGAAAGACTAGATCACATAATAAACAAACTCGAAAAGATCTTATCATCATATCTCGAAGAACATTCGATGAAAAGGATATTAAGATTGGCAAAGCATGATAACTAAACCTATGCAACAAGTGAGAAGCAACACTCACGTTGTAGCACTGGAAATCAAGCATAGCTTTGAATTCCATGAATTGTTTTAAAAGATGGGTTTGAGGCCCATGGTTATAAAACATTGGGGTTGAACATTTATCATATATGAAATGTATTTTCATATTCCATTTAATCTTGGTTTAGTATTAAATGATGAGTCCCTTCAAATTTGACGATATATTCAAGATAGACTGTCAGGACCAGTCCTGTGACTAAGAAATGTCTATCAAGTGAACTTGAATGTCAAAGGTTGAAAATGGTCCCTAGTCGGAGTTTTCTATAAAATTGGACGCATAGAAAACGTTAGACGATTAGAATGCAAGATGACTAGTAGTTCTGTTTCTTGAACTATGTGGACATGGCAATGTCATAATCATTTGCATAGATACTTACTTTGGGAAAACTAGTATCGGACAAGACCTATGAAACTTTACTGTAAGAGATGAAAATCTGTCATAAGTAAATTTCATTAAATTATTAGACACTAAATCCTCAATACCTGAGTGATTTGAGATTACTTGTTTGAGAACTGGTTGCTTTGACGTTGACCAACCGTCGCACCGTAAAAGGAGGCTATAAAGGCAACGCTCAGGTAATCACCTATCAAACGAAGTCTAATCTCAAGATCGCAAGATTGGGATTGTCCTCCCATAAATCGGGATGAGATGCTTAAAAGTTGTACAAGGCCACTCGGAGAGCTAGAAACTGTGAAATGCATGGCCGTGCTCGGATGAATCATAGGCTATGATTATCTGTTTATTTGATCAGTTGAACTCTGAAACCGAGGAACACCTCCGGACATAATAAGGATGACAACTCTTACCTTATGTTCAAGAGCAAGCATCGAGCGACAAAGGAATTAGGAAATGCACACTTGTCCCTAAGGACAAGTGGGAGACTGAAGGAAATAATGCCCTTGGTCCAAGTATGCATTCTATGTTAAGTCTAATAAATGCGGTTCAGTATTAATTAACAAGTTAATAATTCAGTGAGATCAAGTGAGCTGAATTCCTAGCTAGAGGCCGCTTCAGTTCAAGTGGAATTAATGATATTAATCCACAGCTTACTCTTGACTGAACCCGTAGGGTCACACAAATAGTACGTAAACGGATCAAGTATTTAATGGCATTAAATACTCCATCTATGAATATTCGGAATCGACGGATCTTGGTTTCAGTGGGAGCTGAGATCGTCACAGGCAAGAAATGAATACTCCGGAAACGATGATATTGCCGGAAACGGAAATATGGATCGTATCGGAAATATAAATATTATCCAAGTCGTAGATGTTGCCGGAAACGGAAACATGGTACGTATCGGAAAATATTATCGGAAATGGAAATATTGCCAGAATCGGAAATATTGCCGGAAACGGAAATATTGTCAGAATCGGAAATATTATCGGAATCGGAAAATAATTCCGGAAACGGAAATATTAAATATTTGTTCGAAACGGAAATTAATTCCGGAATCGGAAATGTTAAATATTGTTCGTATCGGAAATGAATTCCGGAATCGGAAATTTAATCGGGAGCGTATCGTACGAATAAGCATCGGACGAGGCCTGCCGGACGAGGGCCCAGCTCGAAGCCAGGCCATCGCCCAGCAAGCCAAACGCGCGCCACAAGCCCAGCCAAGGCAGCGCCCAGGCCTACCGCAAGGCAGGCCCAGCGCGCGCCAAGGCCGCGGCTGCGTGGGCCTCGCTGCGTGGGCTTGTGCTCGCACGCACGCGCATGGGCGGCCCATCGTGGCTGCCGTGTGTGTGTGTGTGTGAGTTTGTGTTCATGCACGATTCCTAAAACGTGCAGAGTTCGGTTAATGATTAAATTCCTAATTCTATTTGATAAATTAATTAATTAGAGTTCTTGTAGGATTCTAAGTTTAATTAATTCGTATCTTAATAGGATTCCAATTCTCTTTCCATACCCCTATAAATATGTGGCCTGGGTTCACAATTTATAACGAGTTTTCAAGTATTCAAAGTGAGTTTTTGAGAGAAAAATTCAGTCACACATCTTGCTCAAAAGTGCCGAAAATTCTAGTACCTTAAGGGCGATTCTAGTTGGTCAATCTTAAGGCGGATCCGGACGTGCTGTGGACTATCTACGGAGGGACGACACTTGGAGTCCTAAAGACTTGTTCTTGCTCGGTTCGGGCGCAGCTAGGGAGGGCACGCAACAAAGAGTATGCATCTAAATTATGCTATATGATTATGTGTAAATAATATGTATTCCTGGGTTAATGGTTGTTTCCGCATGATTTATGTAATATCATATGTATCATAACCTAACAAATAGGAGTATAAATAAATTAGAAAATCAATCAAGTACAAATAAGAGTATAAAAAAATTACAACAATACTCTATAATGTTTTACTCTCTTTGTATTTTAAAAAGAGATACACTTTCTTTAAACGGCCGTATTTTAAAAAGTGATACACTTTCTTTTCTTGACATGTTTTGGTCCCCACTTTCAATTATATTAATACTAGCCTTATATGCACGCGATGCGTGTGAGATTGGATAAAACCTAAAAATTGCGTATTGACAAACTCATCAAAATCTACTTTAAGTCACTATCTAAATAAGATTACATTGATCAAATTCCAGTCAAGCAACATTTATGTTATGTTACTCATCTGCATCTCATTATGCAATTTCATGAAATGCAAGGGATCTCGAGAATGCAGCGGGATTTGCTTGTAGAACCATAGATGATGCATCAATCAAACCAAGCCATCGTTGTTGTATTAGCTGCTGTGCAAATGCAAAGACTTGTTAAAGGCAGGATCGTCATCAACTACATTATAAATCTTCCTGTACAAAACAAACACTAAAAGAATATGAACATTTGAACTTCCTGGAGCAGAATCAGAATTACATAGCCAACTATTAAACGAAAAAGGAACTGAAAACTGAAACAAAGTACACAACGTCTTACACTCACTATAATATCTAGAAGGAATCTATCAGTTTAAGTTGTATACAAATACATAATCCACGAACAACAGCTAAAGATGCAACGATCTTCCAAATCTTAACCTAGATGAAAAAAGAGACATATGTCTTTGCACTGAAGGCCCACAGTAATACAAAGGGTTGTTGACTTCTACAACCCGTGAAGCGGAAGTATATGTTCAAGAACACTACAAAGATCACATCAAATATTCCTTTTAAAACCAAGGCCTCAATCAGGGTGCTCTGTTGTGAGCACTTTCCCTATACATTGCAAATTTCATTTTGGTTTAATGAACCAGACACTAAGATTAATTTCAGGAATCAAACCTACAATTGGAAGAAAACCCAGAACTCTAAAAACCCAATCAGATCCAGAAAAAATTCAAAAGAGCTAAATTGCAGATCCACTGGTTGTTTTAGGGTTGTCCTAACTATTGCCACCATTGCTTGACATAGCACTCTTCAACTCATAACATCAAACAGCTGCATCTTATGCAAGACTCGAGCTACATCGAGAACTTGTCCTTTTTTAGTGCACATTATGTCACCGAAACCCTATTGCTCATGGCTCATTCCCTTTCTCTTAAACAATCTTACAATGCAACATTTGGAGATATCCTCCAGCTCAAGATCGAGCTAGAAAAACAATCTTGGTCTATGTCTGAACTCGATTCAAGAAATAAAGTTATATAACTGCCTAATTTTTACTCTTCTCACATCAATAATCAAATCAAACCATAAAAAACAACTATAATCTCAAGCAAGAATAAAAATTCAACACAACATCAGCTCATCAAATTCAGCATAAAAACCCATTTCTATAAATCAATCATCATAAATAAAAATTCAACCCTAATCCACTCACAATAGTAATTCAAATAAATACAAACAAAAAGGTCTATAGACAAATGCTCACACAAATTCACCACAAAATACACAAATTAAACCGAAAAAAAACATCTAATCACAAAATGCAGGTGAATAATAATACGAAACATACCTGGAAAATAATACTCAATAGACCACAAAAAATGGAAGCAGATTTAAAAAAAAATGTAAGAGGAGAGTGAGAAAACAGAACGAAAACCTAGGGTTTCTCAGATCGAAAAATGACGCCAAAAGCATGGATTTTCATTTTATTTACTCATTTAGTAGTCAAAAACTATCTGTCAATGTTTACATTATCAGATTATAAGAATTATCATATTATAAGAAAAATCAAAGCAAAAAACTTTCAAGAAAAAAAATTATACCCACAATATAATGTTTACCCACCTGTTCAACAGTTGCACAATCTGCTTTCTCTGTGTTCTTTTTTTTTACCAATTGCCATCCCACGCACACTCTCACGAATTGCAGTAGTGACTGAGTTGGACATGCCAGCATTTGTCCTGCCCTTTCATTCCTGCAAGAACAATAAACTTGAATCAAAATACTCAAATGTCACTGAAGCAAAGAGCTCAGAGTGACAATGGTGACACCCCCCCCCCCCCCAAAAAAAAAGACACACACATAAAACAAAAAAAAGCTTCTTCTACGGAAACTAAGCCAAGCACGGAATAGTGGTCTTCCATTGTTGCACTATAAGGGATTTGAGATATTTAGTGAAGGGAGTAGAGAGAAAGTACGTGAGAGTGAAGCAGTGAAGCGGCGGAGGAAGAGAAGTAGGAAACTTCGTTTTTGAAGTGTAGGATTTGAGAGTAAAAGGGTAGAGGGTATAATGAATCTTCTAGCAGCTCAAAACAATCAAATAATCTATTAAAAGACCTTAAATTTACAAATGGTTGTTGAAGAAATTGAGAATGAATTTATGTCTATTTAAATTGAGATCGAACACCTTAAATAGACAGAAAGGTTAACTCCAAATAAAATTTAAGTTAATAAATTGAGATTGAATTTATGTCTTGCTAATTAATGTAATTTAATCCAAAATCAATTGAAATCGATCAATTGAAGTATTATATGAAAATTTTGAAATCAGATTAACAAAAAAAAGATGCATAAATTCATCTCTATAATAAGGAGTCTCCGAAGTTCGATCCAGACAACTTTTAAAATCATTTAATTACCTGACTATCAACATTTAGCATAAAATTATAATGTAATGTTTACACTTTATACTACCCAAAATCACAATCTTACACATTTTAATCAAATTCTAAAAACAACTAAGAGCCAAGTTTTCAATAATAACTCTGAATCCTTAGTAAAACAACGAAAATTCAGCAATTCACATTATGAACAAACAATCCCAATTCACAGAAATGCCTTGGAAATTACATCTTATCAAAAAATACAATATTAAACCTGAAAAAGGTAGTAGTGAAAAGGATCAAAACCTGGGCAAGAACTTGTTTATTCAAGCCAGATCCTTGAAAAACAGCAGTACGATTATGCGAATTTCCTTCAACCAACACCTGCTAAGAATCGAATAACAAAAAAAACAATTATTAAATGTAATTAATTGATGAACTAATCCATAATTAAGCAGAACATAAAGAAAAGGAGACCTGGTCGTTGAGATCAGAAGAAAGAGTTCTTTGACATTGACGAATTGCTGTTAAGAAATTCAAACCAAAATCCGAAAACACACATGATCAACAAAATCTCCAGATCTCAGAATTACTGTGAAAAAATGAAATTTAATCATCTGAAGATTAAAGAAATAAGAATTACCTCTTTCAATCCCAAACCCGAATCCATTCCCACGGTCAGATCCTCCACCTTTACCCACCCACCACCCTCGGAATCTCTTTCCTGATCCACCACACTCTCCTCTTCTTCCTCCTCAACCACCCTCTCTCGAACCGAACCCACCGTTCATCAACAACCTCGATCCCAATCCAGAATCGGACCCAATACCCGCCCCAAAAGGACTTCGTTTAGGGGAAACGGCGGTGAGATGGCGGAGATCTTTGAAGACAAAAAAAAACCCTATGAGAGAGAAATGTATAACTGAAGATTTGAGATCCACATCTAAAGAGAGAACTGAAGATTTGAGAGAGAGAGAAAAAAAACGCAAAAAAAAATTGAGAACTGATTTGAGAGAAAGAGAGAACCGAAGATTTTGGGATGGAGGTTTTTGCGGGGGGTGGGGGGCGAAATTTGGGGTGGACGGTTTTGATGGAAGGTGGAATGACAGTAGCTGTTTGGGGGTGTGGGAGGGTTTTTTAGTCTTTTTAAAAGGGGACACGAAAAGTTAATTTACTTAAAAGTCCTTAGGAGTTGGCTTATATAATAGAGATTTCTCTCCTTTTTGCGGTCCCTACACTTACTCACATCATCTTTTTACTATAATAAACTAGTCTTATAGGCACGCGTGCGAGTTTATATAAAAGCTTAAAATTGAATGATTACAACTAATCACAACAAATAACATTCAAAAAAAGAAGTTCGTAAAACAATGTAATATTCATGCCCATTCAAAAAACTTAACTGTAATGATAAAGTAACGAAATTAAAAAAAAAAAAATAATCATCCCTTGAAACAATGTAATACTCACGCGCATAATTTTTTCTTCTTCTGGCATTTTCGCATACTAACGTATTCTAGGGCGAGTGTCTTTATTGTCTTTTTTATCCCTCCATTTCGATCTTCAATCTTGCATAACTTGATGTTCGCTTTCTTCTATTGTAAAACACCAAAACTACTCATATTAAATTATCAACAATATTACGGAGTATACTTTTTAAATTAAATATTATTATAACTTTAAACATATTACTCCACCGAATTACTCAAATTAAATTTTATTAATAAAATACAGAGCATGAATCTAGAAAACAATTTGACCATACCCTATTATCCGCACACTCAACTCATGAGAAGTCTAAGGGCATACATTGATAGGACATTTAATCTAAGGCAGTCGTAAGTCAAAGACCAAGAAAGGCCTTAACTACCACTCTTATCAACACCTTTAGCATAAAACATTACTCTTTCTCTCATCACTTCACCCCTCTTTCCTAAAGAGTAGGCGATATCAACAACACTTCCAACATCAAACATCTGAGCAAAAAAATGGAAACAATAATCCCCACCTCTTTCTGCTTCCCATTGTTTCCTTTCAATAGACTATCTCTACAACTACATCTTGATTCTCTCTCCTCCCATAGTTGATAGTTTATCACCAGTTCGTATAAGACTTGCCGTCTAGGCTCTGACAATTGGAACCGCCAAGGATGTGATGGTGTCTTCCTCCTCGCTAAATAAATTATCTATGGTGTTGGGATAAGTGTGGTGTCCAAATCGACAGATCTTGAATTCTGTTTAGAAAATCTTTGATTTTCAAATCAGAAATAGTGAAAAGACAACTATTGGATCACTATCCAATTAAATATGATATGCATATCAGGTATCTCATATCGCTCTTCTTATTTAGGCCAATCAGTATTGGAGTTTCCTCTGTAGTTTCGCCACCGGTGGTGTAGTGAATTCCTTGGTGGGTTGCTTGGTGCTACTACAACCTTAGGAGAAATGATGGTGGAGGTTTTGGAGATGAACTTGTTTGATTGATTTATTTTTCTTTGAATTGTTTAGGCTATTATTATTATTACGTTTATTGTATGTTGAATGGAAAAATTAATGGGAGTAATTTTCGTTTTCCATTGATTTTGTCCATTGTAATAAATTTTATAATATTTATTAATTTATTTATATCTGTTTTTGACTGTTATTGAAAGAATGGAGAGATTAAAGGCTTGTTACCCTTGATTGTTTGATACGAAGTATATGATTTGCTTTCTTATTTAGTGTAAATATTAATTATTTTTGTGACTTTTTTACTTTCCTATTTGGTGACATATTGCTATATTAAGTTTGTTGTATACATTAGTGAATTTTTTAATTCTTGTTTTAAATTACTACGGACCTACGATTTAGATTGATAACATAATTAGTTTTGAAGTAAATAATTAAATTGTAAAGTAACTGAGGGTAGTTTAGTCTTTTTGATTGGGGACACCAAAAGTGGGATTATCGAAATGCCCCTCCCCTCTTCACTTATATCGGATATGATTGGAGCAATATTTTAATAGAGATAATTCACATACTACCCCACTTTCTTCTTATTTTAATAAATTCAAGTCAATCTCCTAAAACTATGTGTCGGTCAAAGTGTATCTATTTTTAAAATAAGGAGGGAGTAACAACTAAATGCGATAATTATAACCTTCATTGATTGTAATATTTTATATGTAGTATATTTCGCAACTAATTCGATAAATATAACCACCATTGATAGTAATATTTTAACACTTTTAAAAAAATATGTAACTTATTTAAACATGGTAGTAATATAAAACTTATGTAATCTAATCTATCTACTACGGAGTACATTACTACATATTTCTTAAATTTCTTAGATGCAACTATTTGATTTTTATACTAGCTATTATATTCACACATATCTCTATTTTTTCTGTTTTTTGGCGGTTGTTAATACTTTTGATGAACATAGGCATGAACTTCATAACATTTTGTTGGATTTGTCTAAATACTTACATAATAATACCATTTTTTTTAGTACTTTTTACTAATTGATAATTTAAGATATTAATAATTGAAGTTATTTACTAACAACTGTGAAAATAAAAGTAACTTATCCCAAAAATGGAAGTAGTAATCAAGAAAAATGATTGCGCGACTACGTAGTTCTCTCTACTTCAAAATGCTCCTCCAAATATTTTAGGCTAAACAAATGACTTATATTTTAGTCGATTTTAATAAACATCTGTATACGAAATACTATATCAAAAGAGAGGCAAATTGACGTGGAGATGACAAATGCCGCTCTGATTTGCCTTTTTTATAATGTTGGTAACTAACCTATGATAAAAATAATTAATATACTTTGTATATATTTTAGGAAAAATTACATTAAATAATCCAACATTTCGACGATTTTCTGTTACCAATCCAACATTTGAATTATTATCTAATAATCTAAACTTTGCACCCCGTTAACTTCTATTGAATCCAAAAGACCGGTAACGGGTTAAGAAGGTTAAATTTTTTTTTTTTTTCCAACCTCTTTCTTCCTCCTCCTTTCTACTTCCATAACCTTGTCTGGCCTTCCCCCTTCCAAATCGTGCCAGTAAGGCCGGCCCCACCAGAAAAACCCTCGACTCTCGGAAACACCAACCCCACCCTTGAAACCCCCTCTCTTCACCATCTTCATCTTCATCTCCGACCATCATTAACAACCAAACCACATTCACGGGATCAAGCCCTAACTCCAAAACCTGCGCCACTGTAACACATCGCCTCTAGAAAGCGTAGCCGCGCAACACTTGCGCCACTATAACTCATTGGAAATCCATGACCAAACCAGATTTTTTTAGACCCCCCTGTGCATCCTCCCCAAGTGGGTGGCAATGGAGGGTAGTTTATTGGGCGATGGTGTTAAAAAATGTATCCGTCGCGGGTGAATGGGCGATGATGAATTTTTTATTGGACCCACCTGAGTCGCTAATCCTTCATCTATTTTTTTTTGACAGTTCATCTGATTGATTATGAATATATATAAAAAAGTACTATTAACTTACATATTATAATGTTGTGTTTATTTATTCAATAACTCTAATCAGACAAACGAATTTTCAGAGGCTCTATATAAGAGTTTTAAAATTCAAAACTCTTTTACAAAAAAAAAAAGTCGGGTCTAGGGGTGTGTGTGGATACACGGGAAGGGTGGTGATGAAGAGGGAATGCATTTTATTTTTCACCTCTTAAGACGGGGGTAGGGAGGGATGGGTATCATTCCTATCGTGTAGACCTGATCAACATGAGCTCGACTCAAAATTTGGCGGGTTTAGGCAAAAACTTTTAGGCCCAATTTTCGGGCCCAGAATGAAACTTTAAAAACTTTAACGGGTTTGGGCAACGTAAAAACTACACTTTTATCTATAATTTGGCCTGGCCCAAAAATGGCCCGAAAAGCCCGACATTTTAGGCCCGAAATAGCAGGTTTGTGCACTAAAAAATCGGCCTGAATCTTGGCCCAGCCCGACATACATGCTGATTTTTTAATGCTTTGCCCCGTCCCGACCCGCCTTTTGATCAGGCCTACTGTCTTTGATGGAGGGGATGAATATGAGAATTGTAGGCGGGCGCGGGTGTGTTGGCCCTGCCCCGCCTCAAAGTCATCTCTAACTCAATAAAGTAAATGGTCTAATAGGTGATAAGTGATAAGTAATGAAGTTGATGGGGAGACTATGCGAGTATTAAGTTGATGGGGAGACTATGCGAGTAAAATTATCAAGCATAAAGTTATTTCACCAATTGAGAAATAACAAATTTATCCATCATTAATTATTTTTTATTTGGAAAATATCTATAAACTCTATTTTGATGATAATTGTCTACTAGATTTCATAAAAAATTATATTTAGATTATAAACCATGCATCACACGGGTACTTTACTAGTAATACTAACACTTATAAAAGAGAGAATGATGAATTAAAAAGTGATACCGGAAGTGCACGGTGTCCGTTGTCAGCAAATACGGGTCGATCCTACAGGGTGACAAGTTCTATTAGTTTTTGCCCAATTATATAAACTATTTCAATAAACAAAATGTAGAATTTTGGTTTATAAACTAATGAAACTAAGCAATAGTATAACTGTTGAATTTAACAATGAATTAAAGGTCTAGGGCATCTGTTCGGTTCACCATGCTTATACCAATCCAAAAAACACAGATCAATACGAAAATGAATAAGCTAGGCCGAGTAATTAAAGTATATGTTAATCCTATGGTCGGGTCTTAACACTTTCAATCCAACATATGCAGTACGGTCTCTAACATAATCAGAATTGCCAATTGCACCAAGCCTCTAAGAATATGATCTTTCAATTCTAATTCCTATTAGCTAGATAATCAATCCACGATATTGGCCAATTACATGAATCAACAATTAAAAGCAAATCAATTGAAATTACTCAAACATAACCTATAAATTTACAAACTTTAATGCATACCAATCATGGTATAAACATGGATTCCCTTACTTAGCCATAGAAAACGACTACTCGCTCATAATTGAATTAACAAACATGATAGAAATAATAAAGATGAATTTCATAATCAAAGGGCAAATCAAACTAAGGAACGAAAATAATAAGAAAGAATTAAAGCAAAAACAATTCTTGAATTACCTCTAGATTGATGAATTGAAATCCTACAAACTTTAAAAGTGAGAACTTGGTTTTCACTATTCATCCAATAGTTCATTGACCAAAGTGCCCTTAAGCTTCTCCCATTTAGCATTTGTGCCATCTTGCTCATATGTTGCCACGTTGCTTTGTGGGCTGCCTTAACCCCCTCTGTCTTGTTTTCTTTTCTCTCTCCCTTGCCCGTCCTTCTCCCTTCATCCTTTTCTCTCTCAAGATTCGCTGCCATCTCCCATGGCGTCGGCGCGGCCCCACCGTTTTCCCCGGCAAAAAACTATCGGCTCTCTCTCCCTTGCCTCTCCTTCCCCTTCATCATTTTCTCTCTCAGGATTCGCTGCGATCTCCCATGTCGTCGTTGCGTCCCCGCTGTTCTTACCGGAGAAAATCTATCGGAGATGTGGAAGGGATGAATTGAGCCACCAAGCAACAACATCATGCAAAAGGTTCCAGTTCATTTCGTTCCACATTTCTAGGAGATTTTTTTTCCCGGGTTTTGGCGTCTTCTTTTCCAACATCGCTGCGATCTTTGGATCTTGGTGCATTGCTCTTGCATTCTTTTTGGTGTTTCACTATTTATGATCTGATATGGTAGTTTCCCCTAAATTCCTTTATTGATTGAACATGTGTCCTTGTTTTTTCCGTCCTAAAATCGCCCCAAATTGTTCCAGATCTGGATTGTGGGTTGGCGTATTTGAATTTTACAATTACTTGTGTTCATTAGTCTTTTCCAGATCTGTTTGCTTTGGTTACTGATATTATTACATTTTTTGTGTTTTCTAGATCTGTTTCCTTTAGTACCAATGAATTGTAAGGAAGTTCTTAGTTCTTAGTTGTTCTTACTGATATTATTACATTTTTTTTGGCTTTGCTATTTTTTTCGTGTGTTCTTAGCAAACCCATTCATTAGAAAAGGGGGAAACAATTTACCTTGTTAGTTGTAGATAATTATGGGCCATATTATTTCCCTAAATAAATGAAAAAATTCATTGCCATGTAGAAAAGAGGGAAACATTTTACTTCGTTAGTTGTAGATAATTACAACCTTTTTTTCGGGAAACAAAATAATAAATCTAATGGCATTCTATCAATTTAAAAAAATCCCATAGTCACTGTTTTGATAGTATAAATATAATATAACTTGAGGAAATGTTCGGGATTTGTAGATAATCATGGGCCATATTATTTCCCCAATTAAATTAATAAATCCAGTGACATTCTAAATTTTTTTAAAAATCCCATAGTCATTGTTTTGATAGTATAAATATACTATTACTTGAGGAAATGTTCGGTTTCAATCCCGAGTAAAGTCTGCTTGGGTCAATGTTCGGTTTCAATTTGAGGTAGATGGTCATTTAGATGCTCGTTTCCTATTTTAAATGCCCGATTCCAATATTCAGTGGCATTCTATAAATGTAAAAAAATCCCATTGTCATTGTTTTGATAGTATAAATATAATATTACTTGAGGAAATGTTTGGTTTCAATCCCGAGTTAAGTCTGCTTGGGGTAGATGGTCATTTAGATGCTCGTTTCCTATTTTAAATGCCCGGTTTCAATTTGAGGCCAATGGTCATTTAAATGCTCGTTTCCAATTTTAAATGCTTAGTTTCAATCTGAGGTGAATGGTCATTTAAATGCTCGGTTTCAATTTTAATTAAATAAATGCTAGCCTTTTAATGTTCGGGTTTGTCTTTGTATTGTTGATATGAATGCACATTTTTTTTCTAAGCTTTTACACCTTATTTTGTTGTGTTTTGAGGATATGCATATGTGGTGTACGTTGGAGGGAATTGATGCACATTGGAGGAAATTAGGGGCGGTTTGAGGGCTATGCTGTAGGCCTCAATTCCTGAGCAAGGACACTGTTTGTAACAGTGTTTGCAGTTAGGTACTGTTCTTGGCCCTCTTCTTGCTGTTTATTAGTTTTAAATTAAAACAAGTGTACTTCCTTATTCTTTTTGGCCTTTTTTTCGGCTGTAGTTGTATGTGCTCAGTCCCAATGTGCTTAAGCCCATTAGTTTTTGTACTTTTTAACACCTCCCCCTCTGAATTTTAATATTTAATTTTTGGATTTTTTTTATATACAGCCTGTTTCTGTTTGGCTGATGTCATATAGTATATATATATGGGTTCTTTTGCTCTTGGTTCATTATGTATTTGCTATCTTCTGTTTTTTAGCTCACACTAGAAAGGTATTCTCTCCTCTTGTTTTTTAACTTACCCACTTTTGTTGGGTGTTTGTGAACTCAAATTCTCTACATAAATGATATGATACCTAATGAAATGCTTCCCATGGACATTGTTCCACCCACTGCATATAATCATTTAATTAATGTTGCCATCCCGTTATGACTTATTGGTTGGCTGTGATTTTCCGTATTCTTGTGTACATGTTCTCGAAAGCATGAGCTGAGTATGTAGTTTGTGAAGCCCATATTTCTGATGTTTGTTTGCTGGCCGTGTTAGATTTTAGCTATTGGATTTTCTATTTGGTGTAGGTTTGGAGACATATCTTTAGTCTGTTATGAACTAACCATTAATGTTGTGTCTTTGAGTGCTAGCAATACTGATTCAAACGGTTAGATCATTGGGGTGTTGTATGTTGTTGTGGTAGGGATTATAACTCGCACATAAATGTTCCGAGATTTTCGGCCTAGGGTCTGGACTATATGCAGGGATTCGTGTCTTCTATTTGTATGTTTTGTGTTACGTGTGTTATATTTACGTTTATAATCGTATTCTCTGTTTTGTTGGCTAGAATCAGTTGATTAAGAGATGTTTATTTTTTGGATTTAGAGAATATTCTGGACTGCAAGCTTGTTTATTAAGAACTTTACTATTGTTTGGATGGAATTAATTTAAGGTGGTTTAATGAGCACTGGTCATCTGTGTTTTAAGTCACAATTTGTCTCAAATTTTTTCTGGTGTTATCAATAATTACAGTTTTCAATAAGTTACTTCCTTGTTTGTGGCTTAAGATTTTGGATTGGGAACGTGTTCTTAGGAGCCGATTATTCTTTTGTTAGAGAAATGTTGTAGACCTTAAATCTGGAAAAGTGATTGTTGTTTCTTTTTTCTATCTGTTGAAATATATGTGCTCCCAAGTCTTGAATGCCTTACTTGCTATGTTTGCTTCCCCTTTCAGAGTGTGTTGTTTGTGGCTACGGAGGTTGTTCTGTTCCATCTGTCGGCAACTGTTATAAGGTACCGCTTTGATCTCCTGCCTTACTTGAATTGTGTCTTGCCCTACATCAATTAGTTGCTTCAGTTTCAGTATCTTCATTGCATTTAATGTTCTGGTTGTTTTATTCCGTGTGTTGTTTGTGGCTGTGGGTCTGCTTTTACTTCTTAGTGTAAAGTTGTCATTTAGGCTTGTTGTAACTACCGTGTAAGTGGCGGTGAGTCTAGGCTTGCTACACGTGTGTTTGATTCAAGCGTTTGTGGTTTATTCAGACCCCTCTTTAGTTTGTTGCCTCTCCTTTCCTATCCACGCCTAGGGTTTGTGTGTCTTACACCTTTAACTAAACGCGAAAGTTAGGGGGATCTGAACCAGAATTAGGGAATCATACGTTTACATTTTCAGTTTGTAACCCCCTTATACCAGGGCCATTTTATAACGATGTGCAATTTATGCTTTCCATTTTGGGTTTAGTTTATGTCGAGGTGGTATGTGTTTTTTGGGTAGGCCCAGCAGATTGTCGCTATCGCATAGCCTCCTTATCCTCACCTAAACTGTCTTTCTGTTGCTGCCTTGGTTGGCTGCTTGATCGCCACGTCTAAACTCCTTTTTGCAGCGTTACAGGTCATGGATGCAGCACACACCAAGGTCGTGATCCCTTTTCACCCTCTGCTAATGCAGATTGCTTAATGCCTGAACTTCCCGGAGCTAGTCTACCAGTTTCTGGTTATCTCTAAGTACAATGCCACTGTGGTAGTTAAGACAGATTGTGGTCCTATTGCATACGTTTACGTTGGTGGGCCAACTGATAAGGTAGCAGAGTCATGTGAGAAGGCAACACAAAAAGCCGTGCGTGACCTCATGAGGAAATACAAAGTGACCGTTGAGGATGTCACATCTCTGAAGAGGCAGATGTTTGCTCGCTGTGGTCGGCTGTTTAGTCTAAAGAGGACTGAGTTCCAACGTATGGAGCAAGGGGAGCCAAAGGCTGCTTTGCCTGAGGAATTGGATGAGGTTTTTCCTGCTAGCGCTAAACATGTGTCTGTGGACTTCATGTCCATTTTGCGCGCTGTGTTCAGGACAATCACGGTCCGTAGCACTCCTATCGAGACTGTTGAGCATGCACCTTCTCAGTTCACTGCGTGGTTCACTGTCACACCACCAACAAGCCCCTTTGACTAGGAGTGCATCTTCAACGATCAATGCTCAACTCTTGCATCTGCTAAGCAAAACCTTGCAAAGAAGGCCATTCACTATCTTATGGCTGTCTACAATTTCGAAGTGGTTGATGCAAATTACAACCCTTCCGACTCAAAGTCCGGTGCTGTTCTCTGCACTTTAGAAAGAGAGAGTTACTTGACCTTGAAGGAACGTGTTTTAGGAATTCAGGAGTTGCTGGAACCTTCGTTGTTACTTGTGGAGCAGGATTGTATCACTCCTTGGGCTTCGGCGTACCGAATCCCTTCTATTCTGTATGTCCCGCTCCCCCTACAAAGCCCAAAGCAGACCTCACTATTTCAGGGCCGTCCTTTATTGCTGCATCAAAGACTGAATTGCCAGTTTTTTTCTCGGTCCCTTCTGAGCTCGACTTTGTCTTCAAGCGGCAGAAAAACGCCTAGGTTGTTCCGGCCCTTTAGTCCTAATAGGTAGATGCATAGTGCATAATTACCTTCTTAGTTTGTGCACTTAATAGGCCATGTCTTTTTCTAGGTCATGTGTTTTGCTATCAGGCACTTATGATGCCTTTGCTGCCCGCCTTTGTCACTGACAAGCCAGGCTATGAACATTCGGGTCTATGTAAGCTTTTGTGGGTTTCTAAGGGCCTTGGGGTTTTTGTAAGGGGTTTGTGTAATCTATAATGTAATTCTCCGAGGCTAAAATGAAATGAAACAAGTCCCTTTTGAAGTTCTGTGTTAACCTTTATTTTCACTTCAATGTTACCTAATTTGTGAAATTTTGAAATCGCACAATGTTGATTGGGAATTTGTTATTTGCTTCTGATGTCTATACTTTGTTTGAATTATACAACCCTTACTTATAGAGGGTTTTTAGTTTGTATTTTAAGTGTATGAAATGGATTTTTTGATCTCACTCAAGTGAAATTGCCAACGTAGCTGGATTTAATACTGACTAAAGTGAAAGTGCCAACGTAGCTAGATGTAACACTGGTTTTTCTGATTATCTCCTTCAGTTAGAGGAAGATTTTTGCATAAAATAAGTGCTCTGATATAAATGTTAAGTTTTTGCATACCAAGTGAACGGATATAAGTGTTGATTCGATTCACATGGTTTAAGAAGTTCCAATGATGTCATTTGTGATTATAACCAATGTTACTTCGTGCAACCAAATAGGGTAGCTCTTCTAATTAGCTCTTGGAACTTCACTTAGGTATTTTAGATATAAAATGATTTTCCTTGTTTGTTTGCTGGTTCACTTCCCTTACTGGTTTATACTGATCTGTACGTGTTCGTGTTCTAACTGCAGGTCACCACTTGGCTTGTTTGTTTGGTGTTTGAACATGGTTGTCTGAGCTTCATAAATCATGGGTAATTTCTTTCCTTTTTGATGTTTACCATGCCGTGGTTCCTTGTCTGTTCAGGTGTTACGTGTATATGCCTGACATGTCTCCTGTTTATTATATGGTGCCTACATATTATGCTCACAAGAGAGGCTCTTGAGCTCACCACCCCCCGGTGCAAGACGGAACAAACGTCAACGGCCTACTGAAAACACGAATAGTCATGCCTCGCATAGGTAATGCGTCCACTACGGACAACTGCTCACATTTTTATCATTCCAACCCTTCTAACACGAATTGTGACCAATTTAGCGAAGCTGGACATATTAGGCCAGGCCCATCGAGTCAACATGGAACACAATGTCACCTGCCCAACCTAGGAAGTAAGGCACCTATATCTCTCATGTTGCATACACTTACCAGACCCCTAAGCTTAACCCCATTAGTTTACTCCATCACTGCAGGGCCTGTTCCACATCCATCATCACAACCAGCAGACACTTTTCCGTATTACTCAACACCCTCGGCACCTAGTACCGTGAGCCGCATGCGCCCTTCTCCAAACCTCACCCCGCCTGCGCAGGCCCTTACTCTTACCAGTCCACATAGGTGCTGCTATCATGTCTTTCCCTTTTGCATCTGCATTGCATGGAAACAACCTAAATCCTTGTTTTGTCGTCTATAGTGGGTTGGGTGAAACTGGCCTGGGCCCATCCCACAGACCTCGGAAGGAGCGCCGAGTAACACGGAGAGAAAGTAAATATATTATAACTCAATTCACTTATATTTGTTGACCTTCATGGATTGAATCCCTAACCCTTACGGTCATTCTGTGAAAACCAGAGGTCCCTCTAGCGGTTATTGGTGAGCATATTCCCCACAAACCATTAGCACTGCCTCAGCCTCAATATTTCCCTAAATGCAATGCAAAGAAGTTTGCTTATGAGTCCTTGCATTTCTGTTGCGGCAATGGAGAAGTCGAGATAGCTTCCAATGCCTATCCTGACAAACTTGTGCGGCTATTCACTTCTCAAGATGAAGATGCCTTGCATTTCAGGAAGTATGCACGACTATATAACAATATGTTTGCATTTAGTTCACTTGGTGGGGGGGGGGGGGGGGGGGTTGATGCAAAAACTCAAAAAGGGATCTATGTCTTTAAACTACATGGCCAAATTTATCATTACGTTCCTGATTTGCTCCCTGGTAATGACAACCCTAAATATTTGCGACTTTATTTTTATGATGCCCAAAATGAAGCTGAAAACCGATTAGGATGTTTCCCAGAGTTACGTGAAGATGTTATCAACATCCTCATGATTGTTACCCAAAGGAATCCTTACGCTAGATTTTTCCGCTCTTTGAAAGAGATAGAAATCAGAGAAAACACACATATAGTGCTTAATAAAAACATAGTACCTGACCAACGTGTGTACAACGCTCCTACATCTGATGAGGTTGCTGTCATATGGCCTGAAGTCACCTCCTCAAGTGAATCTAGCAGCCCGTATATTGTTGTTTCCGAAAAGTCCAATGAGTCTCATAGGATTATGCATTTTTATGGCTGCTATGACCCTCTTCAATATCCATTCTTGTTCCTGTGTGGTGACTGTGGTTGGAATCAGGGGCTGAGGAAGATGTCCACTGGTGGAAGACACCAACAGCGAACCCAACAAGATCCAGTCGTTTCTTGTGCTGTACACACTGCTTAAGAACTCTTGTCGGAGGAGGCCATACGTATGTTTTGTATTGTCTGCCCATTCTACTGTATATGCTCACCTATGATTCCTTTAGCAATTGTTCGGTCGTTTTAACCTATCATTTTTGCTATTCAGTTTACGATCATTCTTTTCCGGCCTTTGATCTCCACATGGTCCATCTGTTGTTAATTTGTTATAATTTTGTAGCATATACCATCGTTTGCTGGATATTTTTGATATACAAATAGTAGGCCACTCTTAGAGCTTGCTGTTTCATCTCTCTGCATTTTACCTGTTTGGTTTAATACGGTCTAATTCAGATATCCAGTGATTGTTTTTATAATGCTATGAATGGTGATAATCGTGCATAGTTGTTCCTTGGTCATTCAGACATGCACATAGTTTCAAAGACCTTATCTTGCTTCTGTCCCATTCCCTCTGAAAAGTGCAAGTTCTGGATGGCTATTACTAAGCCTTCTATTGTTGCATCCTTTGATTTTGAGATACCAACCTTTTTTTCGGATACATCTGAACTTGAGTGTTCATATTGGTGAGTTGTCATCTGTGCAACTTACTGAACTTTTCAGCCCTATAATTCTTATGCTACATGGTTCGATATACAACCCCATATGTGGTAAATGAACTTCCCCTGAGCATACATATAACGTTCTACCTATAAGATTGCATGCATATTCTCTTAATAAATCAGTATACATCATTAGTCCATAATTGTTTGGTGCATACCTTCTTTTGTTCCTTGTGTTTACAGAGTGACATAATGTCTACTATCCATTTCAGACATAGATCTTAGCATGCCGTGCTGATGTTTATTCACAAGTCATTATAACTTCACCTACTTACATGGCATTGCAATATACACCCTTTGCTTTTCCTCTTGTTTACAGTTTCTTATCTTCCATACGTGCTCCTTTTGTTTGCAGGTGCCAATGGAGGCCATACTAAGGCAGATAAACATATCTCAGCAAGAGAATACTATGTGTATAAACTCCAAAGCCGGCCAAATAATCTGCTTCTCAGAGCTGGCCGTTGTTTACAGCAATATATCGTGGATATGTACGTGAAGATTGAAAACACTCGGCTATATTTTTTCCGAAGGAACCAGGCCACTATACGGGGAGACCTATACCAAGGGATCCTGGACACCGTAGAGAGCGGGGAAACAAATGCAAGAAATATGGGGCATCGTGTTGTGCTCCCCCCAACTTTTATTGGTGGACCTCGGGATCTTAAAAAAAGGTATTTAAACGCAATGGCGCTGGTGCAACGATGTGGGAAGCCAGAATCGTTTGTCACAATGACGTGCAATCCTAATTGGCCAGAAATAAAGCAAGAGTTGGGCATCGGAGAAGAAGGGCAAAACCGACCTGATCTGGTTTCGAGAATATTTAGGGCCAAGTTGCTAGCCCTTAAGAAGCAGATAATGGAAAAGCACGTGTTCGGGAAGGTTGCTGCAATGATTTACGTGGTTGAGTTTCAAAAACGGGGACTTCCTCATGCACATTTCTTGATCATTCTCAAGCCTAAATTCAAAATTAAAACTACTGCTGATTATGACAAGTTTGTATGTGCTGAAATCCCCTTTGTGGACAACCCCCGGCTCAGGAAGATCATCCTCAAACATATGATGCACGAGCCTTGTGGCCACCTAAACCCCCAATTCCCTTGCATGAAACACAAGGGCTATACAAACCGTTGTAAAAGTGGGTACCCCAAACAATTCTGCCATGAAACGACAACCATTAAAGATGGTTTCCCGTTGTACAGGAGAAGGGACACAGGTGATGCAGTTTCCATCCGCAAGGCAGATCTGGATAATAGGTGGGTCATTTCCTATAACCCGTATCTATAATCTCTGTTTGATTGTCATATAAATGTTGAGGTTTGTTCAAGCATCCAAGAAGTTAAATACCTCTACAAATATGTGTACAAGGGTCATGACATGATCTCGTTCAATGTCGTGCAACCTGGTGAGCAAAGGTCTGTGGATGAGATCGACCAGTTCCAATCGGGTAGATGGGTATCTCCTTGCGAGGCTGCATGGAGGATTTTTGGGTTTGATTCGTATGAGATGCATCCGGCTGTCCTTCCACTTCAGGTCCACCTACCTAACATGCACACAGTTCAGATAAGGCCTCATGAACGCCTTGATGCGCTTGTTGCAGCTGATAGACATTCTCGGATTCCTCTGACCGAGTTTTTCCGGGCAAACGCTGCCACACCAGATGGCACAGGCTACCTGTATGGCCAATTCACAGAAAAATATAGATGGGATGGTGCTGCAAAGCAGTGGCTCTTGAGGAAAAACAAAACCGTTGTCGTCGGTAGGCTGGCTTTTGTTGCTCCATCTGAAGGGGAACGCTATTTTCTGAGGTTTGCACGTCCCTGGCCCTAAGTCATTTTAAGATCTCTTAACAGTCGGTGGGTATAGATGCGCAACTTTTCAAGAAGCAGCCCTTAAACGCAACTTGCTTGAGGAGGATGACGTAGTTGATCTTTGCTTAGCTGAGGCGTGTGCCGTACAAATGCCTATTGCTCTGCGTAGCCTCTTCGCGACTGTCCTGATTTTCTGCCAACCAAGTAACCCTAGTGCGCTCTGGCTAAAGTACTATGCTGCACTGTCAGAGGATTATAACTGCCAGTTCCCAGATTCAGAGGGTAAGGTCAGGCAACTCACAGCCATATCAGTTGAGCAATGTTTGGAAGAAATGGGTAAATCATTCAAAACTTTTGGCCTGGACCACTTGATTAAGCCTTCAGATGATGAGCTTTCAAGAACACGAGACATCATTGATTCCCTCGATGCACCAATATATGACCACTGCATCCGCTGTCGTGAAAGCCTAAACCCGGCCCAGAAAGAAGCATTCACCTGCATCATTGAGCATGTGAAACAAAAGAAAGCTGGTGCGTTCTTTATAGATGGCCCAGGTGGAACAGGGAAAACCTTCTTGTACAACGCCCTGTATACAGAGATTCGACTTATGGGTCTGATTGTGCTTCCAACTGCTACATCAGGCATAGCCGCAGCCAATATACCATCCGGAAGAACGGCGCATTCCAGGTTTAAGATTCCCATCGATACTAAAGCTTCCCTCGCCTGCGATGTGCCCAAACAAGGTAGCCTGGCTGCATTGATAAAGGAGACAACGCTGATCATATGGGACGAGGCTTCAATGGCCAGGAATGAAAATGTTGAGTCCCTGGATTTACGGCTTAGGGACTTGTGTGATGAAAACCAGCTCTTTGGAGGTAAGCTTGTTGTTTTTGGGGGCGATTTCCGACAAGTTCTTCCCGTTCTGCCCCACAAAACACAATAGGAAGCAGTAGGTGTGAGCTTAGTGAGTTCTGAGTTGTGGCCTCAGTTAACAAAGTTTCGTCTGACAGAGAAGATACGAGCCCGAGAAGATCCACACTTTTCAGCGTTCTTGCTTGCCCTGGGAAACGGAGAACTACAGACTGCTGACAATAGCTATGTCCAGCTACCGAGCGAAGTAGTTCAACCTCTAGAGCATGGAAGGGACCCGATCACAGACCTGACCTCACTTACATTTCCCGAGTTAGACCTCCACAACTTTACGTCAGACATATTTACAACAATAACAATACTGACTCCAATGAATGATTATGTTGATTCCATCAACAAAAAACTTATTAAGAAATTCCCAGGCCAGCCTATTGTGTATAAAAGTTTTGACATGATGCTTGATGATAATTGCAATGTTTATCCTACGGAATTCATCAATACATTGTGTCCCATTGGGATGAGCCCTCATGAGCTCGTCCTAAAGGAGGGAAGCCCAATTATTTTGCTCCGGAATATATTGTCATTATCCGGCTTGTGCAATGGTACGCGGCTAATCTGCAAGGGGTTTTTCCCCAACCTCATTGAGTGTGTGATTCTAACTGGCCACCACAAAGGGAAGCATGTTTTTATACCGCGTGTAAAACAAAGGCCTTCGCCCTCCTCTAAACATCCAATTCTCTTTCAGAGGAAACAATTTCCCGTGAACTCAGCTTCGCAATGACAATCAATAAATCTCAAGGCCAAACATTAAGTCAGGTAGCTATTTACCTGCCCCGTCCATGTTTTTCCCATGGCCAGCTGTATGTGGCCTTGTCCCGTGCAAGGCAAGAGAGCCAGGTCACTGTCATTCCACCGACCACTCCACAACAAATAAGTGGAACACATGTTGAAAATGTCATATCTTATGAGGTACTGCAGATGGATGGAATTATCTAAGCTACTGCACGTACATGTAAGTTCTTCAATTTATATGCTTAGTATACTTTGTTGCATGATCGATTACTTTGTATGTCTTACACTTTTGACTTGCTGAATATCTCCTTAGGTGTAGTTTGGATAAACTCCATGAACGGGTCATACACATGCCTTATAACCTCGAGCTCACCTGGTGCAACTCAAAGAGGTAATGAACGTTCCTGCTACTAATACTGTCATTAAACACTGCCTTATTTTAATCATTATTATGCTTCTAGAATTTTTAGAAAAACATTGGGGAAGTAAGGTGCTTGGTGGCACTATGTGCCATATTTGTTTAGAATTTGCAGAGTAGCAACATGATTATTGGTTTACATAACTGATTACAGTCATTCTCATTGTTAGCTAAACCGAATGTTCTTTTAATCCAATTTGGCTTTTTCACAGGAGTTGTAAGTATCATTATTTGGAGTGACAATTGTTTAAACTTGCTTTTGGTTGTTTTTTGAAATTTCTTTAGTTGCTATTGTGATCGAGGGAGTGCGCATGTGATAGGGAAGAACTAGGAGTACTTAAAAGTTGGGAAATGGGGAACAAGAGAGACTGGAAGAGAGAGGGAAGAGGACGCTTTTGAAGGCCATTCGTATAGTATTTTATCTAAAATTATTGATACATCCTCAAGATGTATCGAATTACTGGGAGTACGTGTTTAATACTTTAATCTACTTCATTTACATTTCATAAAGTTTAGAAGAGAAATGCACTTCGTTGTCAATTTGATAAACCGGAGCAGCCACATCAACATATTGGACTCTTCTTTGAAATCTGGAACCTCTGTAATACTTCTGCGAGCATTTTGACAAGAATAGCATGTCTGCACTTGTTTTAATTCTCATAGCCACTATTTAATTTGATCTAGAGAAGTTTTACAATAAAAAAAAACTTAAAGGATAGATGCTTATGAGTTTTGTTCTTATCAGCATAATAAGGACACATATATTAGTGTCTCCAATACAAATAAATTCCAATCTATTTCAGTTTTGCAGTCTATCTTTGACTGCAAGCCATATAATTTGTGCTTAGCCACAGACATTCTACCCCAAACTGAGAACCTACAGAGGATTTTCTGGTGATTACCAGTTTACCACTCAACATATTGATCATAAGTCTTCTTAATAGAATACTTATGACATTTAAGGAACTGGTTCAGAGGTATCCCAGCAGTTAGCTTTCATGTGCTTTACACAGATGCTTCCGTTGCCAGCTAGCAACTGCTGGAACAATATAATTACTCCAAATTTTACCTTTTAGGTAAATTAAGTGCACCCACGTACTTGACCCATGAATTGTCCTGGTTCTTTTCAGTAGCCCAAATATCTTTTCCCCACATCTATATATATGGTTCCATAGATGCAGATACCTAATTCATAGAACAAAATGATATGAGTAAAATTTCATGTGAGTAAAGTTTCCCGTGGTTTTGTTAACTAAAATTTTGTCTTTAGGGACATTAATGGATATGTAATGTTTATTTTATGTTGTATAAGAAGTTTCTAAGCCTACTTTCACTACTTAGTCAATTGTCTCCCACTTCTATGCTAGCATGGTGGCCACTTTATTTTGAGACGGATAAGAACATTTTCAAGAAGCATTGTTGCATTGGTTAAATCATGGTGAAAGTTAGTTTTGACGAGTTGATAATTGTGATGAATATTTGTGGATCGACGAATTAGTATACCTTAGCGGTTCTTTAGTTTTTCTTAGAAGTTGCATTTCCTTGCATATATAAATTAGGGATCAGTAATATTTGTTGGCTAAAGGTTAATGGGAAGTAGTCAAGTAGAACTTCCCATAAAATATATACCACTGTTGGGTGTTAAAGGTAATGGTGTAATGCTGATAGCATTGCAAATATTGTTTTGATGAAACTTCAGAGAAAGGAAGAAAAGATGTTAGGTTGGTTGCTTATAGAGTATAGGTATTGTTGGTTTCTTATAGAGTATAGGCATTGGATTGGTGATTGTGATTATCAAACATTTGATTTGATTTTACACTAAGTTGTACGAGTTATTTTTCCTGGTGGCCAGACTGTTGTACAAGATATTCAGAGTTTATCAGCAATAACAGTTCCTTCAATTGCCTAACTCACCAAAGTACAGCTAAGTTGAATACCTTGTAATCATGATGTTGCACTTCCGAGTAATATTCATGTAAAGTCATTTACCTTGTAATCATGATGTTGCACTTCACGTTCATTTTGTGCCTATTTGAAGTGAACCTGGTGATCCAAACATGAATTGTTCCCCCTAACTACCATGTGTTATCTGTGGTTCAGGACTCGGTCAATCGAACGAAATTTTGAAGGTTGTCACATGTGGTTTAAGCGTCGCACTTTTGAAGGCATTTCTGTCGTGCCCAGCCATTGCTGAATAGGCACCGTATATTTGATGACGTTGCCAGGTATATTCGGGTTTGTATTGTCAAGCCATTATGCGCAAGGTTTTTTGTTTCCTGCTGCCTACTGTGCTCTTATGAGTTTAGAGTTTTTGTACCTTCTTTGTATAAGTTATATCCTTCATTCCTATTTTGGGCTGAACTTCTTTGTTACAAAAACAAAAAATGTGTATAAGACCTTTTGCATCATATGTTATGTAGTACTACCCTGTCCATTACTTTAAAACTTTTACACTGTTTGGTAAACTGGGGAAAAATTAGCCCCAAAAACCGGCCTAAATGGGTACAACACATGTGTGCTGGCTGATATGAATTGCAGATTTGCTAGATAGAGTACCTGTACAACATATAATATTGCTTCATTAGTACTTCATAGACTACTAGAGCATGGTACATAGAGTGTGCTGAGGTTGGTCAGCCAAATGTCATGGTATGGCTGTACAGTGTTATGAATAGTGTACCAAGGACAGGTTACTGTTAACACCACTCCTCTGCCCTTTTCCAGTCAAGATCTAATGGTTCACCACACATTTCCCACTTCCCCTATATATATTTGCTCACTTCTTTGCTATTATCCAGAGGATAAACACTTCACTTCCATAAGAAGCAGCAAATTCTTCTAACTGTCAGGTACAACAAACTTCTTCCATTTTTCTCCAGTTTATTTTTGCATACATAAATGTCTTTCTGTCTATTCTTCCCATGATTGTTCTGCATTTATTTGTCATTCTTTTACTACATAGTCACATCTATTAAATGATTTAAGGCAAGAAACATGCAAATATTTTTCATGCTTAGTTTCTTTGTTCATCTAATATACTAACATCCTTTCTTCCATGCTGTGTATGACTAAAGATGAAACATGAACGTGTATTCTTGAGTGAGCTGAACTCTACCAGCAGGGCGTACAAAGTGAAGGTGAAGGTCATCGAGAAAGGCCGTGTTACCAAATCTCATAAGAAAGGGGTTCTGTTCTAGCACATCCTTATGGAAGATGACAGGGTATGACACGCGTTTATTTTGTCAGCTTCATACATACTTTGGATTTGGTAATTTAAATTGCATTTTTAAAGCAAAGCATATGAAATACCTTGTGGTTAATTCGAGTGTATCTCATGCTAAAATTGACAACATCACTGCTTCTTTAAATGGTACATACAAAGACCTTGCAAATAATAGCTACTTTTTGTGAAAATCACTAATAATGTAACAACATTACAAATAGCGGGAGTAGTATGAATAAGTATCAGTATTATCAAATTTGAATTGAATGATCTAGATTGGGTTGAAATTGGAGTCATATGACAGAATATGTTTGGTGTACAGAATATGTTTGGTTTAAGAAAAAAAGACTGATTTGTTACTCCCCCCGTTTTTTTCTTAATAAGTGCATCGTAATGTCCGATTATGGAACGAAGTGCACTTATTAAAATATTGAGGGAGTACTCCGTAGATCGATCCTAACAGAAGGTACTGTAGAAAATCCTTCTGTGACATGCTGTCCGGAAACTCAGTTCATTTTTGATGTAGGAAATACCGTGCCATAAGGTTAATCAAATAATCTTTGTCTCTAGACTTTAGTCGGTTGGTTGGAAACTTACCTTACTCCCGAGGGTGCATTCTTCTTAGGGGGGAAAGTTTACTGGTTTCTGCAGGGATCATGTTCAGAAAATGTAACCACCTAATTTACGCAACTTAAGTCTGAAAGGGACACTGGTAGATATCTAACATGGGTTCAGAAGCAGTCTGATAAAATTGCAGCAAAAATTGAATAACATTGACATAACAGCCTCATTTAAGTAAGTTAGGTCTGACAAAAATGATTCAGTAAAATTGTAGCAACATTTGATTAACAGTCAGAAGAAGCATACACTATGACATTATTTGCAACAAAAATGATCAAGGAACCAAACAATTATTCTTTTATGGCCCCAGACTCCCAAGCTTAATCCCAAAATAAAATTAAAAAAACAAGAAAGGCGTGAATCATTTGTAATGGGCTGACTCACTTCACAAAAGACTTACTCCACTAGATCAATAACAATCTGAGAAAGCCATATAGTTAGCCAGTTATGTAATCAAATAGACATTCAATTTAAGAGTACTTTATTACGGTCACATTGAGGTCGTCCCGGATTACTTGTACCGTTTCTAAGGTCATCCTGGATTACTTGTACCGTTTTTCTCATAAGGTCGTCCCGGATTACTTGTACCGTTTCTAAAAATGGAAACTTTTTTACTATTATATCAATCAGTAACACAATATGTGAGAAAGCCAGAGCTTTGCAAAGAAATTCAGTAGCATGATCATAATGCAACTATGCATGATTAGGACCTAAACATTTAATTGCCTTTTTTTCCCCCCGATGGAGCTTATTTGAACTTATATTCATTGCGAGTTGAGTTTTTGAAAGGTGAAGATAATGCCCTCGAAAAGATACTTAGTAAACCTTACTTTCCACATAATGTACCTCCTTAATATACTGCTCTCTGCACGAGCTAGGTTGTCTTTATGTAATCATGCGTATGGTATTAAATTTGGCAGATGAAGTTTCTCTATTTAAGAAAGACGCTGCACTTTCAATTAGAAATTATTGCCTGATTGTCGTTAATAACAGATTGCAATTTGGATTCTTTATATTCCTTGACTTGACACAAACATAGATTACCTCAACATACACAAACCCTACAATTTTGTAATGGTAAACACACAAATAGCCTACATATAGCCTACACTATGAATGTTTCTGTGCAGACTAATAAGGCAGTTGCTTCACAGGGGAACAAAATGCGCGGTGCGCTGTTCGGAGATCAGATTGCAACATACAAATATTCCCTCCAGCACAAAGGGACTTATGAAATTGCAGATGCTCTAATCCGGTCTGCGGACCAGCAGTGGAAACGAAGCGAATTTGAGATGGACTTTCAAATGATCTTCGGTAGGCAGACAGTTGTTCAACATGTTGATCCTGAGGCAGGTCCTATTGTGCCAGATAACCTATGCCTAGCATCTGTGCCAAGGGTTGGGGACCCGGATGACAGATTTGGTAATGACCATCTAAAAGCTTATCCATGCACGCTTTCCATACACATTACAAGCAATGCATTAGCTCACCTCCCACCCACCCCCATTCCCACTCTATTTGTTTGTTTGTAAACAGAAGTTCTTGGTGTCGTGCTGTATGTTGAGGAGGAAGCTAGGTCAGTTGACATAGCTCAGGGGCACCAGGCCTTGGTCCGCGAGATTGTCATCTCTGACCACAGGTAACGTTTCCCTGACACATCCATCACACTCACTAATAGTTGCCACTAAATACATCACTATTAAACCTAAATGACCATAAACCTAAAATCAGCAACATAAATAAAAATGACCATATACATCTAAATGACCATAAACCTAAAATCGGAGTGATCTTATTCGTTGACCTATATATATATACCCAATATGAAGGCTCTGAAATAATAACATAATCTGAAGATGTTATTGGCATTGAATCTTATTCGTTGACCCCTCCTTGTTCACAGCTCTGACCAACCAATGGTCATTTCTGCTTGGAGTGATCTTGCTGGGGATGAATGTGATGCACTGTCTACTTACTTGTGCCGAAAAATTCAGTGTTGTTGGCTTTACTTCTCTACGCGCTACTTCACACAAAGGTACTACAATCCCAATACAAGGTTTGCAATTCATGTGTCACCATAGCCAACCATTTAATATGTTTATTATCTTACGTAGGATTCTCCCTCTCAACAAGCATCTCTACTTTGATTGACCGTGACCCTAAGGGAGACAGGCCAAATGCGCTTACTGAATGGTAATACAACATCCCATCTCTTACCCTTTGGCTAAATGGATGGATTTCTAGTACATAGGTGCACTCATTTCCACTACCTTTTTGCAGGGCTCTAACGCACCAGGACATTCTCTCCGACAGGTAGGCTCGAGTGTTGGATGTCAGGAACCCCTCTCAAGAAAGGGTGATCATGACCCTTGATGTTCTGAACTGAAGAAGGCATGTCCCTCTTACTTTATTGGTTTTAGTTAACGCTTGGTTTATTTACTTAGGTTATCATCACTACTTTTCAAGAAGACCTTGCAAAGGATTTGTTCTCAGGTCATTTATCCTCTCGATCTTTGGATGAGCTTTGCTCAAATAACCTTCAACCAAATATTTGTAAACATTTAATGAAACCATGCTGAAACACAAACTCAATCTCTGCGTTTAAAAAGTATTTAACATCATGTGTTAATGAAACCATATTATAAATCCTTGAATGCAAGTCACACTCACACTAAACACATTGTTACTGGGCTCATAAAATGATCAGCCACATCCACTTGCGTATTATCTATACTTACATATTCCTCACACCCGAATGAACGTGCCCTAGCATATGATGCATATAAATGTCACACCATCTGATGTGGCCTAAACTAAAGAGTGCCACATGACTGTATTATGATAGCCCAGAAAGGAGGCTCAAAGGCCCACCAGCAGGCATGCCTCGAATCTATATATAGCCAAATGCCCGCATCCAGATCAAAGACCCATCGCTTCGGCCATGAGACCTATTTGCTTAAAAGGATCCTGATCCATTATGTCTAAAAGCCCAAAGCTTGCAGGCAAGCCCAACATTCAAAAGGTCCAATAGGACTAATCAAGCCTCCTACTATCGGACACGTGTCCCGATCATATAAAGCATCCAATCATGCAGCCAGAGTTTAGGGATCAATTCCCAAGAAACCCTAGCACTATAAATAGTGCAGATCCCTAGGTAAAAGCGGCAATCAATTCATTCTCACCTACCTTCAAACTATTTCTGCTATGCCTTCTCTCTAAAATTACTTCTCTCTCTAGCCCATACTTACTTAGGCATCGGAGGGAATATTCCTACGGGAATATTCTTGTTTTGCAGGTTGCCAGAAGTTCGTGCCAGCTCATACTTGATACCTCTGAGGAACGCGTGACACGTCATCACCGTAAAATATCCCACAACATTTGGCGCCGTCTATGGGGAGGTATAGTATCATGGCCGAACCACAGTCTGAAGGAGAGCATGTTGAAGGAGAAGAGAGACGGCCTCGCGAATGGAGTCAACGCCATATAGAAGAAGCCAATCGAGTCGCAAATGCCGGTAACACACCACGTCGAGTGCAGGAGGCTGAGGTGGTTGTAGAGGAAGAACTAGTCCTGGAAACATCTCCACCGGGCGGCCACCTAAGCCCCAGTGTCCGAGATGCCGTGCTGGATGAGAATTTGGACTTGCCAGTCTCAGTGGGATCGCTGCGCGTGATTTTAGGAGGATTCCAACAGAAAATGAATCAAACCTTTCGACAGCAGATGAGTACCACATTGCAGGATGAAATACGAAAGAACATGTTAATCTATAACACTGAAAGGACGGCCCCGCAGAGGCCCCTCACTCTGGGCGTCAATCGGATAAACAAAATGCCACTTAGATCCAACGTTTGGAGAGCTGGAGAAAGCTCCCGTCCACAAGCTAGCCGTCTTCCAGTCCCCTGGAAGAACGCTCGGAGATTGACCGCGACCATCAAGTTTTTCTGCCTCGGAGAGACCAAGCAACGCGACCACCATCTAGGGGAAACCCCCCGGCCATCTTGTGACCCTCCTCGACGCCAGGAATACTATGAAGCTGAATCTGAATTATCAGACACTGGGTCCACCCAGTAATGGAAGATCCTCCATTTTACCCCTTTGCTCGAGGGCAGACCCAGATGACGCCTAACATAGTAAGCCTGCGTCCCCGTATGGTCTCCAGCCGCCGTGAACCCACCTATCACATCCAACAAGGGTTTAATAAGCTGACGCTAAGGCACATTAGTACTCCCTTCTCTAAGGACATAATGAACGCCCCGAAAGAACCCAAGGTTAAAACTCCCACCATTGGAGCCTATGACGGTACTACCGACCCAAATATGCACCTAGTTGCATACTGTCACCACATGTATGTTCAAGGAACCAATGAAGACACTTGGTGCAAATACTTCCCTGCCACTCTTAAAGGAGTAACGTCCAAATGGTTTGAGCGATTTCCCCCAGGATCAATTGCCTCTTTCAACGAGCTGCAAACCCTGTTCTCCACCAGGTTCATGGCACACAAGGAAGAAAGGAAAACAAGTATGCATTTGGGACGCATTCAACAAGGAAAACATGAATCACTAAGAAGCTATGTGAAACCTTTCAATCTAGAGGCCGGGCAGATCCCAGACCTACCCGACGGCGTCTCTTTCGATAATTTTACTAGGGGATTAAAGAATAGATCATTCCAGTTTGACTTAGTTAAGAAGAGTGTTAGGACTATGGCCGAAGTATTGGATGAGGCTGAAGCGTTTATCCACGCAACAGAAATATGCAGCGCGTCCAAAGATGGAAAGACTGGTGAGGCAACAAATTCCTCAGGAAAGAAGGACAAAATAGACCGAAAGGCTCTACGAGTAAATGGTACTTGGGCTCTTTCAAAAGAGCATGATACCAATTCTCCGGGACACAAGAGAGAACGTCCACAAGAAAGAGGATATTTCAAGTACAACACAGATCTCCTCACAATACTGAAGGACGTCGGGACCCGGTTTGACCTTGAACGGCCTTTTCCCATGAAGTCTCATGCTGAGAGTCGAGACCCTAAGCTGTATTGCCAGTTCCACGAGGATATAGGGCATGACACCAAGAATTGTAGAAGCCTAAAGAGAGCCCTAGACGGCCTGGCCTCCAAAGGACACCTCAAAAACTACTTGCAGAGGAGCGCTCACGGCTCGGGGAAGAACCAGTACAAAAAGAACAAATCACCCGTCTCACCTACAGAGGGAAACCACAACGAAGGGGGGTTTGTAGCCGTCATATCTGGAGGGCCAGCCGCTGGAGGACCCACCATGAGGGGACAGAAAGACTATGTCCGCCGCCTAGGGCAAGTAATGCTGTCAGGAAAGTCACCTATGGACCCATTCCCTCGGATAAAGATATGTGAATCGGATGGAGGACAAGTAGCCACTCCGCATGATGATCCTCTTGTGGTCGAGATCAAAATCTCCAATATGAGAGTGAAGCGTATCCTGATAGACACTGGGAGCTCGTCCGACATAATGAGCATGGAGTGCCTCAGCCGCCTAGCCCACGACCCCAAAACCATAGAGAGCATACACTATCCCATCATTGGTTTTGGAGGAAGCATCATACATCCCGTAGGCGTCATCAATTTGCCGGTACGGTTCGGGGATCGAAAAGATGGATGGAAGATGGGAGTAAATTTCCTAATCGTCAAGGACTTGATAGCATACAATGTCATCTTGGGACGTCTCACCCTGAACAAAATTAAAGCGGTAGTCGTCACCCATCTCATGCTCCTGAAGTTTGTATGTGATAATGGGGCGATAGGGACTATACATGGAGACCAACAGCAGGCAAGAGACTGCTACCTCACAACCCTCAACCCGTTAGCATGGAAGAAAGATTTGGCCGAAGCAAGGAGGCAAGAGAAAGCATGAGGAGGAACTACCTACCGCCAATGAGAGTATACCAGTCAAGACAGAAAAAAGTGGCTAAAAATAGAATGTCATTAAGATAAGTTATGTAACTCGAGCCTACTAAACGGCCTAACAATTGTGCAAGAGCCCACAAGATGGCCTGTAATGCATGCCTACAAAGCAACCAATTTAGTTTTGCTACTTAGTAAAATGATAAGATCTATGATAATGTTTCCCTATCTGATGAACTCATGGCTCAATAAAGTCGCAAAAAAATAATAATTAAAGAATGAAATACCACCACATTAAAGAGCCCTAAGGGGTGACGTCATGAGTGGCTAATTGAACGATGGCCTGAAAAGTGGCCTGAATTGATAAAGACGTAAAAAACGCAAAGCAAGACTCAACAAGAGCAGTTATTTAAGATGACGTCTTCTCCTTTGAAGGCGTCACAAAAAGACTAATCGGGTGACGACATGAGAAGTGGCCTAGATTAGCGCTCCAAATTAGGCTGATCACCTAAAACACCGGGGTAACCGTCCACAAATGGACCAAAAAGAGTGTTCCTAAGAAATCAGTAATAAACTAAAATGGAATAAAAAACAAGTGCACAGGAGGCACAAAATATTCATACATGCGCACAAGGCGCAACAAACCCAAATAAATAATGCCAAAAGGCATCAATGTTATTACAAGCGCCCGCGACGCCATCCAAACCAACTAACAAAGACCATCTATGAATGAGGGGCTGTGGAGCTCCCGTCTCGAACATCCTGGTCTTCAGGGGAATTCACTTCCTCTTCCTCCACGTCCTCATCCTCCCCCTCGCTAAAAAACTCAGGAGGATCCAGGCCAAGGCGTCTAGCTGTCGAGACGGCCATCTGGTACGAGATTCGACGTTTAAACCAGGAGAAGTCTTTCCCATCCATTAACTGATCTCATGCCCGCCGAGAATTCTCCAAAATGGACTCTTCCCCAAGCTTGAAAGAGCTAGCGGCTTCCCCCTGTACGGATTCAATCTCATCCTGGGTAGCCTTGAGCTTCTTCTCCAAGGCGTCCACTTTGGAAGAGAAATTGGTCACTCGCTCTGAGACCGAGGAATACTCCTTTCTTAGCGCGACCAACCTCTCCTCATGCTCCAGCAACTCCTTCTCATAGTCCTGGGCTTCTTCCTCAGCCTTCTTCAGAGCGTCTGCCTCGGGCTTGATCTTCTTGTCCGCATCCGCATTGATCAACCTAGCTTTCTTCTCAGCATACTTCTCATGATTCTCAATCTTGTCTTTATGCTTTAGCATCTCTTTATGCATGTCAAAGCGGTAGTGCCTACCCTCGGCACAACGGATGAAGAGCTGCCGTGACCAAAAATAGAAAAGATAATAATATACATCTAAACTTACATCAAGTACGAGGGACTGCATGGCCCCAAAATACCCCAGATCAATTCCAGGAAGCGAGCTCACATATTCCTCAGGAATTGCATCATAGATGTTCGAAAGGATCTTATCCTTTTCTTCTGAACTAAACCCGCCTGATGGGGGAATGTTCGCCACTTCAGCACGCCGCATCCGTTTGAACATGTCAACTGAATCAATATCAAAATGTCAAATATTATACCAAAACTACCAAGTTATCATGACGTCCTAAGTACTAAGACACTAACCAGTCGATGGAGCTGGTGGAGGCATGGGGGCGTCCCCAGCAGAAGGACCTTCGGATTCCTTGCCCTTCCTCTCTTGACGAGGAAGTAGTAGCTCCTCCAACATTCGCAGCAACACCTGGGGCGTCAACCTGGTCAGAAACCACCTCGTCAACGGCCGCTTTGGCCGAAGAACCTCCTTCGGCGGTCACCTTGGGAGATGCTTCTTTGTTCTCAGGTGGAAGGGTGGACGCCTGAGGAGGAGGGGTTCCTTCTTCCCCAGCCAGAGGGGCAGACGACCTCACCAGTGACGGTTTCGCTGCAGCATCATCAGTGCCCAGCTTCTTGAAAAAGGGACGCTTGGGCTTAGGAGCCATCGCCGAAGACGCAGTACGTTTCTTCGTAGCCGATGAAGTAGGCTCCTGAAAATGAAACGGATGAACAACCAAGCATAGACCTTAAAGGAATACAGAAGTACATCAAAATTGAATAGGACATACCTTGGCAGCATCACCAGAGGCACCCTCGTCGGACTTCTTTGAAGAGTCCTTCTTCTTAGCCTCCACGGCCTTGAAGATGTCATCCGTATACACCTAGGACAACCAGGTAGGTACGTCCACTAAACCCTTGTCTTCAGGGGACAGACGATTCATGGTAAAACCTACACAAAACCAAGAGGGTTAGTAAAAGAAAAGAAAACCAGGCTTTAGTGAAAAGTCTACGAGAACTACCTCTATTCAAATAGGGACAAAGTCCAACGACCGCGAGGAAGACCATGTTGGTAAACTGACCCACATAGGGAAGCCAATTATTGGGCACCCACGCATGACTCTTCGAGGACAACCGATACATTTCGGCCTGAAATAAAGGCTTTATGAGCCTCCAATCCCTTGACAAAAGACGAGGGTAGGCGTCTGAAGGAAATAATGCCCTTGGTCCAAGTATGCATTCTATGTTAAGTCTAATAAATGCGGTTCAGTATTAATTAACAAGTTAATAATTCAGTGAGATCAAGTGAGCTGAATGCCTAGCTAGAGGCCGCTTCAGTTCAAGTGGAATTAATGATATTAATCCACAGCTTACTCTTGACTGAACCCGTAGGGTCACACAAATAGTACGTAAACGGATCAAGTATTTAATGGCATTAAATACTCCATCTATGAATATTCGGAACCGACGGATCTTGGTTTCAGTGGGAGCTAAGATCGTCACAGGCAAGAAATGAATACTCCGGAAACGATGATATTGCCGGAAACGGAAATATGGATCGTATCGGAAATATAAATATTATCCAAGTCGTAGATGTTGCCGGAAACGGAAACATGGTACGTATCGGAAAATATTATCGGAAATGGAAATATTGCCAGAATCGGAAATATTGCCGGAAACGGAAATATTGTCAGAATCGGAAATATTACCGGAATCGGAAAATAATTCCGGAAACGGAAATATTAAATATTTGTTCGAAACGGAAATTAATTCCGGAATCGGAAATATTAAATATTGTTCGTATCGGAAATGAATTCCGGAATCGGAAAATTTAATCGGAAGCGCATCGTACGAATAAGCATCGGACGAGGCCTGCCGGACGAGGCCCAGCACGAAGCCAGGCCATCGCCCAGCAAGCCAAGAGCGCCGCACAAACAGCCACGCCAGGCCCAGCGCAAGGCCAGGCCCAGCAGGCTGCGCAGCGCGCACAGCGCGCACAGCACGCGCAGCGCGCAGCGCGCGCGGGCGCTGCGTGGGCTGCTGCTCGCGCGCACGCATGGCGCCCATCGTGGCTGCCGTGCGTGTGTGTGCAAGTGTTTGTGTTCGTGCACGTTTCCTAAAACATGCAGAGTTCGGTTAATGATTAAATTCCTAATTCTATTTGATAAATTAATTAAATTAGAGTTCTTGTAGGATTCTAGGTTTAATTAATTTGTATCTGAATAGGATTTCGATTCCCTTTCCATACCCCTATAAATATGAGGCTAGGGCTCACAATTTATAACAAGTTTAAAAAGGTATTCAAAAGTGAGTTTTTTGAGAGAAAATTAAAACACACAACTTGCTCATAAAAGTGCCGAAATTTTCTAGTACCTTAAGGGCGATTCTAGTTGGTCAATCTTAAGGCGGATCCGGACGTGCTGTGGACTATCTACGGAGGGACGACACTTGGAGTCCTAAAGACTTGTTCTTGTTCGGTTCGGGCGCAGCTAGGGAGGGCACGCAACAAAGAGTATGCATCTAAATTATGCTATATGATTATGTGTAAATAATATGTTGTCATGGGTTAATGGTTGTTTCCGCATGATCTATGTAATGTCATATGTATCATAACCTAACAGTGGTATCACGAGCCCCTTATTATTTTCATAATCTAAATTGCATGAACATGGTTAAATATTACAAATTTGCAAGAATTAAAAGGGGTGATTAATTTTCGTAATTGTTAATTAATTGCAAATTGCGTTTATTTAATTATACGTACGCAGTTTTTCGGCAGTTTCTTCGTTACTCATCCGAATTGAGTGATTTTTGTGTCAATTCCGCATGTAAAAGGCATTCTAAAATTTTGACAAAAACAGTATTTTTCTGCCGAACCCAGAATTCTCAAATTCGAAGCCTAACTATGACTTTTCGAAGGTTTTAGTTTTTCGAATGCAAAATTTCGTAAATTTAAGATGTTAAATTAAATATTTGCGATTCTTGTTGATAAATCTTGAATTTTTGATTGACCTACTGCATATGTTTAACAAGTTTGAATGCGTAGTCTTGTTAATTATGCAATCTAATTTGTAATTATGATTAATTTGTTGAAAATTAGAATAATTTAGAATTAATTTGATTTTCATAATTAATTGTAATTTAATTAGAAACCTATGATTAAAAACCACCATAAAAATTGTAAATTTATGATAAATTTTAAATTTTTTATGACCTAGACTTGAATCCATAACAATCGGAAATCAATTGGATAATAAATTTTCGATTTTTCGCCCTAAAATTATGAAATTAATATTATTTATTAATTTGTCATTAATTTTAAATATAAATTTTAAATTTTTATGCGATTCGTTCATAAAACTTGCACGCACGAAGCAATGGACGCTTCGTGTTACCCTTAAGGGGTGTTGTATAATGCGGGCATGCGACGACGAGTAAGGGAGCTCGTCGCCCGTGCGGCACGAATGCAATGAGCAAGGGCGTAGTGCACGAGCACAAGGCAGCAGCCCTGCCTTGTGTCGTGTGCCACGAGCAATGGACGAATGGGCATGGGCGAAGGGCGAGCCAAGGCAGTCGCGTGTGGGCAGCAAGCGAGCTGCGCCACAACGCGCGCTGCCTCGCACAAGAGCGCGCAGCCTCGCGCGCAGCGAGCGCAAGCTCGCGTGCCACGAGCGCTGCGCCCAGCATTGCTCGCGCGCACAACGAGCGAGGACTCGCGCGCACAGCCAGCATTGCTCGCGCGCACAGCGAGCGATGTCGCGCGCCCAGCGAGCGATGTCGCGCGCCCAGCGAGCGATGTCGCGCGCCCAGCGAGCGATGTCGCGCGCGCACTGCGAGCGATAGCTCGCGTGCGATGAGCGCTGGCGCGCGCAGCGAGCACCAATGCGTGCGGAGGCTTGCGATGGGGATGCAGCAGCTATGCGACGAGCGCATGGGCTGCGCGCACATGGCCAACAATGGCTGTGTGCGTGCGGCCCATGGGCGTGCAACGCGTAGGGTGTTTGCGTTACGATTAAAGATCGTTTTGAATGTTTAATTTGAAAATTTCAGTTCACGTAATTTTAATTAATTTTAAAATTAATAATTTAAATTATTTTCTTGGATTTTAATTTTGAATATTGTAATTATAATAAATTTTATTTATTCTAATTATTTTACTAAAATTAAAATCATGAATTAATTTAAATACGACTGAAATTAAATTAAACTTTTGGATTCAATTATAAATTGATATGAGCTTTAAATTTTAATTAAATTTGTATGTTTCCGGTTGGACTAGAAATACATTTTTATGTTTAAAATTAGTAAAGCATATAAATTTATTGGTTTAAGTGGGAGCGCTTTTTAGTCATAAACTCTTGATTAGGTCTACAAATCCTTAAGGTTAAAACAACTTGATTAGAATTAATAAGGACTGAATAATTGGTAGATTATTGGTGCCCTTGATTAATTGCTGCAAATGTTTACATGATGCATAATGTGTTTTACTAACCAGCTATGTGGGCCATTCATGATAATGAATGGGTGAATGGTATATATTGTATATGTACTGTTTTGCAGGTTATGAAGTGACTAGTATGGCCCAAATAGGATAGAAAATATGGTCTGCGTACCATTAATTTGAATGTAATTGGTCTAAAGTACCAAAGTTATTTTTCAATTCAAATATGGTCTGCGAACCATCAAATAGTTGTAATTAGTTATAGCTTATCCTATTTGAAGAAAATGGTGCCTCCCACGGAGATTTTCAAGACGGACTTTGAAGTCAAAGCTTCAAGATGAAGTCGGGCCATACTAGATCACATTTATCTTATGCATGCTTTAAGTTATTTATTGTTTTAAATATGTCTTAAAATGCATGAGATCAAAAGCTTGATTATGTTGCATGATTAAGGATTTTAGTTCACTTAAAATCTAACCAACATAGTAAGAGCCTTAAGTTCCAAACTTAAAAATTGAGTTAAAAGGTGCCATGCCAAAATATACACTTGCTTGGATATCCTTTACATCAATCTAGTAATAGTTTTCGCTCAGCGAGGTGTTACTTATTGGTCCTAAAGGGGCAAGGTACACAAATAATTGTGAGTACATGTTAGTTTTGGTGAAACTCAACGATATAAGTAAGGAGTCCTTTTATGTCGTGGCAAATTCGATAGGTTTACCTAATAAGTTCTTAGACATACCTATCAACCAAGAATAGTTTCTAGACTATTAGCAAAAGGATTTTGCTTACCTAAGATGTTCTAGGATTAAGTCGACAAACTGTGCTTAGTTCTTCAATGATTTTAGGATCTTGGAATCATTTTATTCACACCTGCCGGAACACATAACTTGAATAAAATGCTTAATAAACATTGAATTATGCATGTATGCTAGAATTTAAGTTTATTAAGAGAAACTGTGAATGGTTATTTATTTGTTTATTCTTTTCAATTGTAGTTTTTAATATGGCAAACAACAATTCATTCAACATTCGATCAATTCTCGAAAAGGAGAAGTTGAACGGGAAAAACTTCCTTGACTGGCAAAGGAACTTGCAAATAGTTCTTATGCAGGAAGAAAAGGAGTATGTCCTGGATGAGGCGATGCCCGAAGCTGCAGGCGACGGGGTCACTCAGGCAGCCCTCAATCGTTGGATTGATGCCAACAAGGATGTGAAATGTCTAATGCTCGCCACCATGAGTGCGGATCTGCAGAAAACGTTCATCAACTCAGATGCTTTCACAATCATCAGTGAGTTGAAGAACATGTTCCAAGATCTGGCTCGAGTCGAAAGATTCGAGACTCATAGGCAAATTCTTGAGACCAAGCTTAAGAAAGGCGAGCCCGTAAGTCCACATGTTCTCAAAATGATTGGACTCATTGAGAATATGAGTCGGCTGGATCAGCAATTTTCTCAGGAAATGACTATAGACACCATCCTACATTCTCTTCATAGCGGGTATGATCAGTTCAAACTGAACTACAGTATGAATAGTCTGGACAAAACGCTCACTGAGCTTCACGGTATGCTGAAGACCGCTGAAAAGACGCTCAAAAGTGATAAGCAGGATGTGCTTATGGTGCGTGGGGGCAAGTTCAAGAAATCTGGAAAGAAGAGGAATGCTAAGAAAGGTGGCAACAAGGCCAGCCCAACTAAGCAAACTGGCGCCAAATCTGCAAAGAGGAAGGTCAGTCAACCCACTTCTGAATCCGAATGCTTCTACTGCAAGAAGAAGGGGCATTGGAAGAGAGATTGCTTGAAGCTAAAGGAAGATCAGAAGAACGGAACAGTCGTTCCATCTTCTGGTATTTTCGTTATAGACTGTATACTTGCTAATTCAACTTCTTGGGTATTAGATACTGGTTGTGGCTCACACTTATGTTCCAATCCACAGGGACTAAGAAGAAGTAGAAAGTTAAGCAAGGGTGAAGTCGACCTACGAGTGGGAAATGGAGCACGGATTGCTGCATTAGCCGTAGGAACTTACTATTTGTCGTTGCCCTCCGGGCTAGTTTTGGAACTGGAAGAATGTTTCCATGTTCCAAGTCTTACTAAAAACATCATTTCAGTTTCTTGCTTAGATGCTAAGGGATTTTCCTTTTTAATAAAAGACAATAGTTGTTCGTTTTATTTTAAAGAGATGTTTTATGGATCTGCTAGATTAGTCAATGGACTTTATTTATTAGATCACGACAAACAAGTATATAACATAAATACCAAAAAGGCCAAAAAGGATGATTCAGATCTCACCTATCTGTGGCATTGTCGATTAGGCCATATAAACTTGAAACGCTTAGAAAGACTTCAAAGGGAAGGAATTCTAGAACCATTTGACTTAGAGGATTATGGTAAATGCGAATCATGTTTACTTGGCAAAATGACAAAGCAACCTTTCTCTAAAGTCGGAGAAAGAGCAAATGAACTATTGGGTTTAATCCATACAGATGTATGTGGACCAATGAGTACAAATGCTAGAGGTGGTTTCAGCTACTTTATCACTTTCACTGATGACTTCAGTAGGTATGGTTATGTCTACCTAATGAAGTATAAGTCTGAATCCTTTGACAAATTCAAGGAATTTCAGAGTGAAGTAGAGAATCAATTAGGCAAGAAGATTAAGGCACTGCGGTCTGATAGAGGCGGTGAATATCTGAGCTATGAATTTGATGACCATCTGAAAGAATGTGGAATTCTATCAGAATTGACTCCTCCTGGAACACCACAATGGAACGGTGTGTCAGAACGGAGGAACAGAACCTTGCTAGACATGGTCAGGTCAATGATGGGTCAGGCCGAACTTCCATTAGAATTTTGGGGACATGCACTAAATACAGCTGCACTCACTATAAATAGAGCTCCGTCTAAAGATGTCGAAAAGACTCCATACGAATTATGGTTTGGAAAGCCTCCAAATGTGTCTTTTCTTAAGATTTGGGGATGTGAAGTATACGTCAAACGATTAATTTCAGACAAACTTCATCCAAAATCTGACAAATGTATCCTTGTGGGCTATCCAAAGGAAACAAAGGGGTATTACTTCTACAATACATCTGAGAACAAAGTGTTTGTTGCTCGAGATGGTGTCTTTTTGGAGAAGGATCACATTTCCAAAATGACAAGTGGGAGAAAAGTAGACCTCGAAGAAATTCGAGTCGAACAACAAACTCTAGAGAATGCTCAAAATGACATTCAGGATGAAACTCAGAGATCTTTAGAAGAATATGGTGAGAATCATGGTCAATCTAGAAATGTTACCCCGCGTAGATCGCAAAGATATAGATCTCAACCGGAAAGGTACTTAGGTATTTTGACGAACGAGAGCTATGACGTTCTATTACTTGAAAGTGATGAACCTGCGACTTACAAGCAAGCTATGACGAGCCCTAGCTCCAAGCAGTGGCAAGAAGCCATGCAATCTGAATTAGACTCCATGTCTGAAAACCAAGTATGGGATTTGGTCGATTTGCCAGATGGCTACCAAGCCATTGGAAGCAAATGGGTTTTCAAACTGAAAAAGGACAAGGATGGGAAACTTGAAGTTTTCAAAGCTAGATTGGTCGCAAAAGGTTACAGGCAAGTCCACGGTGTGGATTACGATGAAACCTTTTCACCAGTTGCAATGCTAAAGTCTATTCGAATAATGTTAGCAATCGCTGCATATTACGATTACGAAATATGGCAGATGGATGTCAAAACTGCTTTCTTAAACGGCGTTTTAACAGAAACTGTGTTTATGACACAGCCTGAAGGTTTTGAGGATCCAAAGAATGCTAAAAAGGTATGCAAGCTAAAGAAGTCAATCTACGGATTGAAGCAGGCATCCAGGAGCTGGAATATACGTTTTGATGAAGCAGTCAGTGACTTTGGTTTCATCAAGAACGCGGACGAATCTTGTGTATACAAGAAGGTCAGTGGGAGCAAAATTGCTTTCCTAGTATTATATGTCGACGACATATTGCTTATCGGAAATGACATTCCTATGTTGAACTCTGTCAAGATTTGGCTTGGGAAATGTTTTTCGATGAAGGATCTAGGAGAAGCACAGTACATATTGGGCATCAAGATTTACAGAGATAGATCTAAAAAGATGATTGGACTTAGTCAAAGCACTTATATCAATAAGGTGCTTGATAGGTTCAAGATGGCGAACTCCAAGCGAGGCTACCTACCCATGTCTCATGGAATGACTCTAAGCAAGACTCAGTGCCCAAAAACACTTGATGAGCGTAGACGAATGAATGGGATTCCATATGCATCATTGATTGGTTCAATAATGTATGCTATGATATGTACACGCCCGGATGTTGCGTACGCACTCAGTGCTACGAGCAGATACCAGTCAGACCCAGGAGAGGCGCATTGGACTGCTGCCAAGAATATTCTGAAGTACCTGAAAAGGCACAAAGATGACTTCCTGGTCTATGGTGGAGATGATGAATTAATTGTTAAAGGCTATACGGACGCAAGTTTCCAAACCGACAAAGATGATTTTAGATCACAGTTTGGGTTTGTCTTCTGCCTCAACGGAGGAGCAGTAAGCTGGAAAAGTGCTAAGCAAAGCACCATTGCGGATTCTACAACTGAAGCGGAGTACATTGCTGCACATGAAGCAGCAAAGGAAGCTATATGGCTAAGGAAGTTCATAGGAGAACTTGGTGTAGTCCCCTCCATTAAAGGACCAATAGCCCTGTATTGTGATAATAACGGAGCTATTGCACAGGCAAAAGAGCCTAGACACCACCAGAGAGTCAAGCATGTACTTCGTAGATTTCACCTTCTACGAGAGTTCGTTGAAAGAAAAGAAGTCGAGATAAGCAAAATTGGAACTGTTGACAACATATCAGATCCATTAACTAAACCTCTGCCGCAGGCGAAGCACAACTCGCACACTGCAGCTATGGGAATCAAGCATATTGGAGAATGGCTTTGATGTCTCTGTTTAATGTTTTAAAGTTTTAGAGTTTAAATCTTTGTAAAACATTATTGGTTAATCATTCACAATAAATGAAATGAATTCATTTTTCCATTTAATTTGTGGTTTATTAAATGATGAGTCCCTTCAATTTGACGAATATTCAAGATAGACTGCCAGGACCAGTTCTGTGACTAAGAAATGTCTATCAAGTGAACTTGAATGTCAAAAGTTGAAAATGGTCCCTAGTCGGAGTTTTCTATAAAATTGGACGCATAGAAAACGTTAGACGACTAGAATGCAAGATGACTAGTAGTTCTGTTTCTTGAACTATGTGGACATGGCAATGTCATAATCATTTGCATAGATACTTACTTTGGGAAGACTAGTATCGGACAAGACCTATGAAACTTTACTGTAAGAGATGAAAATCTGTCATGAGTAAATTTCATTAAATTATTAGACACTAAATCCTCAATACCTGAGTGATTTGAGATTACTTGTTTGAGAACTGGTTGCTTTGACGTTGACCAACCGTCGCACCGTAAAAGGAGGCTATAAAGGCAACGCTCAGGTAATCACCTATCAAACGAAGTCTAATCTCAAGATCGCAAGATTGGGATTGTCCTCCCATAAATCGGGATGAGATGCTTAAAAGTTGTACAAGGCCACTCGGAGAGCTAGAAACTGTGAAATGCATGGCCGTGCTCGGATGAATCATAGGCTATGATTATCTGTTTATTTGATCAGTTGAACTCTGAAACCGAGGAACACCTCTGGACGTAATAAGGATGACAACTCTTACCTTATGTTCAAGAGCAAGCATCGAGCGACAAAGGAATTAGGAAATGCACACTTGTCCCTAAGGACAAGTGGGAGACTGAAGGAAATAATGCCCTTGGTCCAAGTATGCATTCTATGTTAAGTCTAATAAATGCGGTTCAGTATTAATTAACAAGTTAATAATTCAGTGAGATCAAGTGAGCTGAATGCCTAGGTAGAGGCCGCTTCAGTTCAAGTGGAATTAATGATATTAATCCACAGCTTACTCTTGACTGAACCCGTAGGGTCACACAAATAGTACGTAAACGGATCAAGTATTTAATGGCATTAAATACTCCATCTATGAATATTCGGAACCGACGGATCTTGGTTTCAGTGGGAGCTAAGATCGTCACAGGCAAGAAATGAATACTCCGGAAACGATGATATTGCCGGAAACGGAAATATGGATCGTATCGGAAATATAAATATTATCCAAGTCGTAGATGTTGCCGGAAACGGAAACATGGTACGTATCGGAAAATATTATCGGAAATGGAAATATTGCCAGAATCGGAAATATTGCCGGAAACGGAAATATTGTCAGAATCGGAAATATTACCGGAATCGGAAAATAATTCCGGAAACGGAAATATTAAATATTTGTTCGAAACGGAAATTAATTCCGGAATCGGAAATATTAAATATTGTTCGTATCGGAAATGAATTCCGGAATCGGAAAATTTAATCGGAAGCGCATCGTACGAATAAGCATCGGACGAGGCCTGCCGGACGAGGCCCAGCACGAAGCCAGGCCATCGCCCAGCAAGCCAAGCGCGCCGCACAAACAGCCACGCCAGGCCCAGCGCAAGGCCAGGCCCAGCAGGCTGCGCAGCGCGCACAGCGCGCACAGCACGCGCAGCGCTGCATGGGCTGCTGCTCGCGCGCACGCATGGGGCCCATCGTGGCTGCCGTGCGTGTGTGTGCAAGTGTTTGTGTTCGTGCACGTTTCCTAAAACATGCAGAGTTCGGTTAATGATTAAATTCCTAATTCTATTTGATAAATTAATTAAATTAGAGTTCTTGTAGGATTCTAGGTTTAATTAATTTGTATCTGAATAGGATTTCGATTCCCTTTCCATACCCCTATAAATATGAGGCTAGGGCTCACAATTTATAACAAGTTTAAAAAGGTATTTAAAAGTGAGTTTTTTGAGAGAAAATTAAAACACACATCTTGCTCATAAAAGTGCCGAAATTTTCTAGTACCTTAAGGGCGATTCTAGTTGGTCAATCTTACGGCGGATCCGGACGTGCTGTGGACTATCTACGGAGGGACGACACTTGGAGTCCTAAAGACTTGTTCTTGTTCGGTTCGGGCGCAGCTAGGGAGGGCACGCAACAAAGAGTATGCATCTAAATTATGCTATATGATTATGTGTAAATAATATGTTGTCCTGGGTTAATGGTTGTTTCCGCATGATCTATGTAATGTCATATGTATCATAACCTAACAACGTCATCCCTAGACAAATAGCGGGGCCGGTAATTCCATCGTGAAAGACGCTCTGAAAGTGGGAGGTCCTCCATTCGGATAACAGACCACTTTTTCCTCCACCACACCCAACTAGAGGTCTTACCCACTACCGTCTTATCCCCATCGGCTATATAGGGTGAACCATCCCTGGGGAGAGCGAGAGGAAGGGGCAATATCTACAAGCCTAATAGAAGCAGGAAAAGAAGGAGTGACGTCACTCAATGCACACTTAGCAATATACCCAAAGACGTTCGCCCAAGAGTTAGGGGTTAGCTTGGCTAAGCCAATGTCATAACCTTCCAAGACGCCCATTACAAAAGGGTGCAGAGGAAACCTAAGACCCAACCTAAAAGCGGCCGTATAGACAGCAACCTCACCCAGAGAGAGTCGGTCTACAGTACTATGGGGACGAGGGCATCTAAAGCTAAAACCCCAGGGCAAGAGTAAGAAACGTTAAAAGTCACGTCCCTGCTCCCTCAGATAACTTAACCATTTCATGCTGGGGAGGATGTTAGAAGGGAGAAAATCCACATCCTCTTTCCCACGAACCATGGGAGGAAGATTTTTTGCAAACTCCTCGTCAGAAGAACTGGAGGAATCATCCTCAAAATCTTCACGCGGGACACGAGGACGGCGAGCCACACTCTTTCTTCTTCTTGAAGAACGTGCCGCCCTTAAAGCCCCGTCTCCTGAATGATGGGAGGAGCTAACTCTACCTCTATTTCCTTGGGACGGGCTCGAAAAAGGAACCCTGTTGTCCCTCTCTCGCGGCGCTGCCCATGCACCCACATTGACTGTCTGCCTAATACGAGCCATGCTGTCCTGCATAGGGAACAGGACGTCTGACTTTAGAAAAAAGGAAAAAAGAGCGCATCAACTAACAGGACGCCTCCCTAAGAGATTAAAACATCAAAAGCAAAGGAAATTTCATAAGCATGCAGAAACAAGAAGTTATTGAAAATACTAACCAAAGAGTGATCAAACTGATGAACTGATTTAAGCAAAATTGTCCAAGCTCCAAGAACACCCAATGCAAACACAAGAAGATCTTCGACAAGGAATTCACTTTCTCTCTCTACAAAAATCACTTCGAAATAACAAAAGGAAAATGAGAGAAAATAAGCGATTTCTGCAGGTTTTAAAGGAGAAACCAGGCTCTGAAAAGCAACCACACGTGACACTCCACCATGTCAAGAAGCCTACCCCACATGGGCGAGGGGCACCCTCCTTGAGGGGAAAATGATGTGGCCTAAACTAAAGAGTGCCACATGACTGTACTATGATAGCCCAGAAAGGAGGCTCAAAGGCCCACCAGCAGGCATGCCTCGAATCCATACATAGCCAAATGCCCGCATCCAGATCCAAGACCCATCGCTTAGGCCATGAGACCTATTTTCTTAAAGGATCCTGATCCATTATGTCTTAAAGCCCAAAGCTTGCAGGCAAGCCTGACATTCAAAAGGTCCAACAGGACTAATCAAGCCTCCTACTACCGGACACGTGTCATAATGCTACTATGCATGATTAGGACCTAAACATTCAATTGCATTTATTTCCCCCGATGGAGCTTTTTTGAACTTATATTCATTGCGAGTTGAGTTTTTGAAAGGTGAAGATAATGCCCTCGAAAAGATACTTAGTAAACCTTACTTTCCACATAATGTACCTCCTTAATATACTGCTCTCCGCACGAGCTAGGTTGTCTTTATGTAATCATGCGTATGGTATTAAATTTGGCAGATGAAGTTTCTCTATTTAAGAAAGACGCTGCACTTTCAATTAGAAATTATTGCCTGATTGTCGTTAATAACGGATTGCAATTTGGATTATTTATATTCCTTGACTTGACACAAACATAGATTACCTCAACATACACAAACCCTATAATTTTGTAATGGTAAACACATAAATAGCCTACATATAGCCTACACTATGAATGTTTCTGTGCAGACTAATAAGGCAGTTGCTTCACAGGGGAACAAAATGCGCGGTGCGCTGTTCGGAGATCAGATTGCAACATACAAATATGCCCTTCAGCACAAAGGGACTTATGAAATTGTAGATGCTCTAATCCGGTCTGCAGACCAGCAGTGGAAACGAAGCGAATCTGAGATGGACTTTCAAATGATCTTCGGTAGGCAGATAGTTGTTCAGCATGTTGATCCTGAGGCAGGTCCTATTGTGCCAGATAACCAATGCCTAGCATCTGTGCCAAGGGTTGGGGACCCGGATGTCAGATTCCGTAATGACCATCTAAAAGCTTATCCATGCACGCTTTCCATACACATTACAAGCAATGCATTAGCTCACCTCCCACCCACCCCCATTCCCACTCTATTTGTTTGTTTGTAAACAAATGTTCTTGGTGTCGTGCTGTATGTTGAGGAGAAAGTTAGGCCAGCTGACACAGCTCAGGGGCACCAGGCCTTGGTCCGCAAGATTGTCATCTCTGACCACAGGTAACGTTTCCCTGACACATCCATCACACTCACTAATAGTTGCCACCAAATACATCACTATTAAACCTAAATGACCATAAACCTAAAATCAGCAATATAAATGAAAATGACCATATACATCTAAATGACCATAAACCTAAAATCGGAGTGATCTTATTCGTTGACATATATATATATATATATATACCCAATCTGAAGGCTCTGAAAGAATAACATAATCTGAAGATGTTATTGGCATTGAATCTTATTCGTTGACCCCTCCTTGTTCACAGCTCTGACCAACCAATGGTCATTTCTGCTTGGAGTGATCTTGCTGGGGATGAATGTGATGCACTGTCCTCTTTTGCCGAAAAATTCAGTGTTGTTGGCTTTACTTCTCTATGCGCTACTTCACACAAAGGTACTACAATCCCAATACAAGGTTTGCAATTCATGTTTCACCATAGCCAACCAGTTAATATGTTTATTATCTTACGTAGGCTTCTCCCTCTCAACAAGAACCTCTACTTTGATTGTCCGTGACCCTAAGGGAGACAGGCTAAATGCGCTTACTGAATGGTAATATAGCATCCCATCTCTTATCCTTTGGCTAAATGGATGGATTTCTGGTACATAGGTGCTCTCATTTCCAATACCTTTTTGCAGGACTCTAACGCACCAGGACATTCTCTCCGACAGGCAGGCTCGACTGTTGGATGTCAGGAACCCCTCTCAAGAAAGGGTGATCATGACCCTTGATGTTCTGAAGCTGAAGAAGGCATGTCCCTCTTACTTTATTTGTTTTAGTTAACGCTTGGTTTATTTACTTAGGTTATCATCACTACTTTTCAAGAAGCCCTTGCAAAGGATTTTTTCTTAGGTCATTTATCCTCTCGATCTTTGGATGAGCTCTGCTCAAATAACCTTCAACCAAATATTTGTAAACATTTAATGAAACCATGCTGAAAGATAAACTCAAATCTCTGCGTTTAAAAAGTATTTAACATCCTGCGTTAATGAAACCATGTTATAAATGAATGCAAGTCACACTCACACTAAACACATTGTTACCGGGCTTATGAAATGATCAGCCACATCCACTTGCGTACTTGCGTACTATCTATACTTACATATTCCTCACACCCGAATGAACGTGCCCTAGCATATGATGCATATAAATGTCACACCTTCTGATGTGGCCTAAACTAAAGAGTGCCACATGACTGTACTATGATAGCCCAGAAAGGAGGCTCAAAGGCCCACCAGCAGGCATGCCTCGAATCTATACATAGCCAAATGCCCGCATCCAGATCCAAGACCCATCGCTTAGGCCTTGAGACCTATTTGCTTAAAAGGATCTTGATCCAGTATGTCTAAAAGCCCAAAGCTTGCAGGCAAGCCCAACATTCAAAAGGTCCAACAGGACTAATCAAGCCTCCTACTATCGGACACGTGTCCCAATCTTATAAAGCATCCAATCATGCAGCTAGCGTTTAGGGATCAATTCCCAAGAAACCCTAGAACTATAAATAGTGCAGATCCATTCATTCTCACCTACCTTCAAACTATTTCTGCTCTGCCTTCTCTCTCTAGCCCATACTTACCTAGGCATCGGAGGGAATATTCTTGTTTTGCAGGTTGCCAGAATTTCGTGCCAGCTCATACTTGATACCTCCGAGGAACGCGTGACACGTCATCACCGTAAAAGATCCCACAACACCTTCATTACAAAGTTCCATTACCGAATTCATTAACCATGACATCCGTTTAACAAAACACCACCACTTTGCAAGAAGAGCGCCGCTGGTTAAGATTCGTCGTCCCCGAGCTAGACTTTGACAGGGTGTATGCATACATAGGCTGCTCCAGCTACGGCAGGCGCACGGAAGTTCCAATAGGAAGCACATACACGTGCACAACCTGCTCACAGAAGGGCTCTGTTGCTTCTCCAAGGTTTGATCCACTCTGCTTTAACACTATGCACTTTACCATTCTTGATAGACTCCTTTGTAGAATCCATTCTTGGTAGACTCCTTTGTGTTACAAGAGACCAAATTTTGAGTTTTTATCTAAGTAGCTATGAATATTTTGAGGGTCATAATAATAAGAAGAATAAGAGGGAGTTTGAGAATAATTATGTAGATTGTTATACTAATTAGCTCTTTAATTTGTTTAAGCATATGATCTGGTTGATGTACCATTATTGCTCTTTTTTAAGCTTAATGTTAAGAAGATTATTGAATGTTATGTGTTGTGGGATCTTTTACGGTGATGACGTGTCACGCGTTCCTCGGAGGTATCAAGTATGAGCCGGCACAAAGTTCTGGCAACCTGCAAAACAAGAATATTCATGTAGGAATATTCCCTCCGATGCCTAAGTAAGTATGGGCTAGAGAGAAAAGTAATTTTAGAGAGAAGGCAGAGGAGAAATAGTTTTAAGGTAGGTGAGAATGAATTAATTGCCCCTTACCTTGGGATCTGAGCTATTTATAGGGCTAGGGTTTCTTGGGAATTGATCCCTCAACCCTAGCTGTGGGGTGTGTTGCCCATTGGGGATTTAGGAAATGTGTCCTTTGGACAAACATGGATGGGCCTTTTATATTTTGGGCCTGGCTGCCAACGAAGGTGGGCTTCTAAAATAAGACTTTGCTCTTCGTTTCGTTTAGGTACCAAGGTCTGAGCCAACTTCCAGGCCTTGGACCCATGGGTCGCCTGGGGTGGCCTGTACTTGTCGTTTAGCCTCTTGGGCCTTATGGTGGAGATATTCTAGCCCACATCATTTGCCCTCATGAGGAGTGAAAACGAACGTTAGTTTTTACTGCTCTTGGGTTATCCAGTAGGGTGATGACGCGTGGCAGGGGTAATCATTTCTTACCCCTCTATAAATAAGTGAAAACTTTGAGTGATTTTCCCCCTCATTTCTAAAATCATTCGAGAGCCACAAGAGAAGGCGATTTCCGTCATCCAGAAACCACCAAGAGACACTGTAGCACCACCATAATCTTCAAAGTCTTGTTCTTGAAGTTCTTCATCGAGTTTCTTTGGAAGTCTTCTCCTCAATCCATCAGGTAACATTCATTTCGAGAAAACATGTTTGTTGATTTTGGTTATTCTTTGTTCTCTTCTTCCGTCTATGATATGGGGATCTAGTCAAAACTGAGGGTGGCGACCTGTTATTTTGACGTCTTCATTTCTCAAGTTATGCCCCTCGTCTTGAGCCAATTCTTCAACCTGTGCAGGATACCATGGTGCAAATAGGGGACGATCCATGTTTCGAGGGGGAATCTTCTTCCCCCATAGAGGAGGACGCTCCAACGAATGAGCGTGCCGAGTGTGCGCTAGCGGGCCCGTCCAAGAGTGAAGAAGGCCACCTTCATCCTTGCGACATCTTCCCTCTCCAGACGTGGCTGAATTATCTTACTGCCCAGGGAGCTGATTATGGGACGTCTTTGAACTTGGGTTCTGAATACAAGTTTTGCATGCCAGCCGGCATCGATTGTACCAGTTTTGGTTTGGTAGAAGGGGAGTTCGCCGTGTACAGCTCCTTCTTAAAACTAGGCATGAGGTTTCCTCCCCACCCTTTTGTGTTTTCCTTACTTTCCAAATTAATAAAGGCGTAAGATATTCTAGCCCACATCATTTGCCCTCACAAGATTCCTTACTTTTCAAATTAATAAAGGCGTAAGATTTCAGTGTGTTTTCCTTACTTTCCAAATTAATAAAGGTGTAAGATTTCTCTTAAAAAAAAATTGCTCTAACACAACAAGCACTAATAATATTTGCAAAAACAAAATAAAAAAATATAAGGAAGCGGCCCACTTTGGGCCCAATAGCAAGGCCCACTCGGTCTTGAATCGTGACATCAAAACCAATTCTCGAAATCCACAAAATAAACCGTACCTCCAAGACATAAAGGTCAATCCGTGCAATCATAAAAGTCAACCCATGCAACCCAAAGAAACCAAAAGGAAATCAAATCCAAACGATGCAAATGTTGCTAAAAAAAAAACATAACCCCCATTATCCACATCATTAGCAACACGCACCTCAACCCACCCAAAAGCCCTACACAAAGATCTTCACATCTTTCGCACCCTAACTCCATTTTCAAAGCCGTTTTGAGTCACGAATAGATAAAATTAATCCGGACGAAAATGCATCTCACGCTAACAGTCCAAAAAGCTTCCGAAATAGCGTCAAAATTGATTTCTGACGAATAAAAAGTAAAACAAAACAAAGAAAAAAGAAATAAAAGCAAGAAACATGTGAAAGAAAAGAAGCAACACGCCAAAAATCACCCCAGAAATCATTTTCAGCGCCCAGAGCTGGGCGCCGAAATCATTAACGCCCCAGTCTGGGCGTTGAAACTCTCTGCTTGCCGAAGTTTACCCAGAAGTGCTCGTCATTTTATCCGCACATACACGGAAAAATAACAAACACTTGGGGGGTACAAAACGTGTTCACGTATTCAGATATACATACCACAAAAAAACGATGCGCAAAATACATGTACTCAAAAAAAAATCATAAAGCAAATTTTGACTTACGGCAAAGTAGCAGATTAAAATAAACTTCGCCTCGACTATTCTGTCCGTTTCAAATAATATGTTTCCATCTCAGAACATACTTATCAAATTCGGCATCCTAGAATTCATTCTAGCTAGAACTACGCGCGACCTGATTCTAAATTAAAGTTATTTAACACGGATACGTAGACAATCCTATTTATGGGTTCGGTCCAATCAAAAAATATATAATGTACATAAGTGTTGGAAATGAGAGAATAAAAAAAGAGAAGCAAAGTGAGAACCAGAAAACAAAAAACCAGAAAAATAAAATCACGCCTTTATTAATACTTAGAAATAAATAAGAAGGAAAACAAAAGTGCTAAGAAATGAAAAACAAACACAACTGAAATAAATAAAGGGCACCTACACCCTAACAAGAACTACACTACTCGAGTTCTTCCGGATCATCAAACAAAGTTTCGTAGAGGGCAATGTTCGCAGGGTCCACCTCCACAGGCTTCTGCGCTGCCCCTATATCAATATCCATAAGAACAAGCTCCTTGACACTAACTTCCAAGGATGCCAAGCCCTCAGAAACATTTTCAGTTTGAACAGCTATAGCCCGCTCAGCCTCAAGGGCACAAACAATAGTAGGGGAAGAATTATCGACATCAATTCGATCAGCCACTGGTTCTACTGGGGGCTGAACTTTCCTAACCCATACATTATTCCGGCGACGATCTCCGCGAGAGCTTGCATTTCTTTTGGGAACAGCAGGCCCCTTCATGTTAGGTACCTTTTTAGGCCTAGAACTGAAACGGGGAGGAATTTCCTTTCGCTTTCGATCAGGACGAGCTTTCACAGTCTTAATGCCATTTTCGCGAGGGTTAGCAGGATTACGGTTTTCATACTTAGCCCTACCTCGAGGTATCAAAAGTTCAGCCGGCTCTTCATTTCGAGCCTTAGTTCTCACAGCCTTATCATCGGAACTCATCCACAACTTATAATTCTCGGAAAGACCCACAAAACCATCTATAGTCACGGTCCAACGCGGGAGGCCACCATAATACTTAGCCCACGCTTGAACCCGTGCTCGTGAAAAAACCGCTACTTTAGGTGGTACCGTATCAGCAAATGGGATAGTCTGCCTTAAGCCGTATTGTCGCATGACTCGGTAAGGAAAGATGTAAATCGGCCGAGATAATCCCAACAAAGAAACATGAACTAACGTCTCGGAACCCCCCATCATATTAGTCAAACCCCACCACGGTACCACCCACTTAATAGAGCATATGCCATGAGTAAAATAGGAGGCCCATTCGGCCTCGTCCTGGCCTTGGTGCAAATACTTTCGGTTGCCTAAAGCTATAGGGCGATAATGTTTAGGAACGGCAAGAGCTTCTAGAAGCCTAAGTCGTTCCATGAGCCAAGTCTGCAAAATAAAACGGGTACGATCAGAAAAATAATAAGGCATGGGACGCATTTTCAACGCCCAGGACCAGGCGCCAAAAATACCGAAGCCCAGCCCTGGGCGTTGAAAATCAGCTCCAGGCAGAGGCAAACAAAGAAAAAATAATTATATGCGCGCAAATAAACGATCAATTACCTGCAGCAATAGGGGGCTCCCCTTAAAATTTTCAGACTTGGCATCCTTCTTTAACTCATCCGCACCCAACAAGGTCTCGGCAACAATCAACGACATAATAGAATAGCAACTCTCCATCTGACTGATCAGGGGAATCAACCTTAAGTCACCAAACTCACCATTGTTATTCGACATTAAATAGTGGTTCAACAAGCAGAATACAAGTGCCCGGATATTCAATTTCTGTTCAGTCACATTTTTATTAGGCCAAAAGTGATGTTTTGCACGCTTCGCCAAATTAACCTTATCACCCACAATAATCTCAGCAAGCGTGTCATCATCTAGTCCTAGGAAAGCCCCTATAGTTTTTTTTACCCTCTTCAATAGTGCCAGGGGTAGCAGGAGTAGCATTGGTAGGATAACCAAGGATTGCGGCAAATTCATCTGGTAAAGGGCATACCTCATTGCCCCGAAAAACAAAAACATGGTGATCAGAATCCCAAAAGTTTAGGGCGGCATACAGAAAGTTATAATCAATGTTAATTTGTTGTAAGCCTAAAAGTGCCTCTAAGTGGTATCCTTTCAACAAAACCTTTTCTGTGGAATTAAGGGTTCTAAGCCAGCGCCTAACAACTCGTTGGAGGGAGAAAGGAGGAATCGACATGGAAAGAGTAGAAAAAAATAAGCTAGATAATTGTAGGAGAGAAGAAGTTGGCAGTGGTGAAAAAGAAAGACGTACTTAACCCCCTATATATACACGAAATCATCCTGATCCCATTCGGAAACGCATTGAGAAATCTGGAAAAATTAAAAAGGCTGCTAAGGTAGCATTTACAGCGCCCGAGGCTGGGCGCCGAAATATCTAACGCCTGGCCTGGGGCGATGAAAATGCAGCCCAAGGCCCAACTCTTCCAAAACGCGAACCAGGAAAATGCCTAAAACTGTGTTAGTAGACACGGGGCCCTGTTGTGATCAAGATCAAGCCCAAGGCACTTTTAGAGCCCAAATAGTGAAAGCAAATGTCGAAACTTAGACTCGTCTCAAAAAATATGTGTACATTTTTTAAAGCAATAAAAAAAAACATATAATAATCAAGGTCATTCTTCGGAACAAAAAAAAATCATTGCGTCGTTGGTTTCTCAAATTAAAAGCGTTTATTTGTCAAAAAGATCAATCCGGGCCGAAGTAAGCTCGATGTATTAATCATTGAAAAATGAAGCAAACTTTGTCGCCCGGAAAATGAAGTCGCTGTTAGGTTATGATACATATGAGAATTCATAAATCATGCGGAAAAAACCATTAAGCCAGGAATACATATTATTTACACATAATCATATAGCATAATTTAGATGCATACTCTTTGTTGCGTGCCTTCCCTAGCTGCGCCCGAACCGAACAAGAACAAGTCTTTAGGACTCCAAGTGTCGTCCCTCCGTAGATAGTCCACAGCACGTCCGGATCCGCCTTAAGATTGACCAACTAGAATCGCCCTTAAGGTACTATTATTTTCGGCTAAAATGGGCAAGAGTTATGGCTGATTTTTCTGCTTAAAAATCCTAGTTTTGAATACTTGAAAACTTATGTATAAATAATGACCCCTAGGCCCTTATTTATAGAGGTATGGAAAAGGAATTGTAATCCTACTAGGATGTGGATTTGTTAATTAGAACTTTATTAGGACTCTAAATAACAAAGCAATTCTAATAAGATTAGGATTTTAATCTTCGCACGAATCCCAATAGAATTAGGATTTCCGGCATACGCATCGCACAAGCCGTGCACCCGCGCAGGCCTTGCGGCCCACGACAAGCGCACAGCCCATGTGCGGTGCTGCGTGCGCGCGCGCGCCCTTGGCTGGGCCTGGCCTTGGGCTGGGCCTGGTCGAGGCGTGCGTTGCGTGCGGCTCGCTGGGCGATGGCCTGGCTTCGTGCTGGGCCTTCGTCTAGCGGGCCTCGTCCAATGCTAATTCGTACGATACGCTTCCGATTAAATTCCCGATTCCGGAATTCATTTCCAATACGAACAACATTTAATATTTCCGATTCCGGAATTAATTTCCGTTTCGAACAAATATTTAATATTTCCGTTTCCGGAATTATTTTCCGATTCCGATAATATTTCCGTTTCTGACAATATTTCCGTTTCCGGCAATATTTCCGATTCCGGCAATATTTCCATTTCCGATAATATTTTCCGATACGTACCATGTTTCCGTTTCCGGCAACATCTACGACTTGGATAATATTTATATTTCCGATACGATCCATATTTCCGTTTCCGGCAATATCATCGTTTCCGGAGTATTCATTTCTTGCCTGTGACGATCTCAGCTCCCACTGAAACCAAGATCCGTCGATTCCGAATATCCATAGATGGAGTATTTAATGCCATTAAATACTTGATCCGTTTACGTACTATTTGTGTGACCCTACGGGTTCAGTCAAGAGTAAGCTGTGGATTAATATCATTAATTCCACTTGAATTGAAGCGGCCTCTAGCTAGGCATTCAGCTCACTTGATCTCACTGAATTATTAACTTGTTAATTAATACTGAACCGCATTTATTAGACTTAACATAGAATGCATACTTGGACCAAGGGCATTATTTCCTTCAGTCTCCCACTTGTCCTTAGGGACAAGTGTGCATTTCCTAATTCCTTTGTCGCTCGATGCTTGCTCTTGAACATAAGGTAAGAGTTGTCATCCTTATTATGTCCAGAGGTGTTTCTCGGTTTCAGAGTTCAACTGATCAAATAAACAGATAATCATAGCCTATGATTCATCCGAGCACGGCCATGCATTTCACAGTTTCTAGCTCTCCGAGTGGCCTTGTACAACTTTTAAGCATCTCATCCCGATTTATGGGAGGACAATCCCAATCTTGCGATCTTGAGATTAGACTTCGTTTGATAGGTGATTACCTGAGCGTTGCCTTTATAGCCTCCTTTTACGGTGCGACGGTTGGTCAACGTCAAAGCAACCAGTTCTCAAACAAGTAATCTCAAATCACTCAGGTATTGAGGATTTAGTGTCTAATAATTTTAATGAAATTTACTTATGACAGATTTTCATCTCTTACAGTAAAGTTTCATAGGTCTTGTCCGATACTAGTCTTCCCAAAGTAAGTATCTATGCAAATGATTATGACATTGCCATGTCCACATAGTTCAAGAAACAGAACTACTAGTCATCTTGCATTCTAATCGTCTAACGTTTTCTATGCGTCCAATTTTATAGAAAACTCCGACTAGGGACCATTTTCAACCTTTGACTTTCAAGTACACTTGATAGACATTTCTTAGTCACAGGACTGGTCCTGACAGTCTATCTTGAATATATCGTCAAATTTGAAGGGACTCATCATTTAATACTAAACCAAGATTAAATGGAATATGAAAATTCATTTCATATATGATAAATGTTCAACCCCAATGTTTTACAACCATGGGCCTCGAACCCATCTTTAAAACGTTTCATGGAATTCAAAGCTATGCTTGATTTCCAGTGCTACAATGTGAGTGTTGCTTTCTCACTTGTTGCATAGGTTTAGTTATCATGCTTTGCCAATCTTAATATCTTTTTCATTGAATGATATTCGAGATAGGATGATAAGATCTTTTGAGTTTGTTTATTATGTGATCTAGTCTTTCTTACTTCGATAGTGGTTCTACGCATTTTGCAATGAAGAGCCATCAAGTTAGCAGACATGTGATCCACCAAAGTTCAATGAAGAACTCATTAATATAAACAACTCTGTTTTATTGCTTCTTAGGCAATAAGTACTTCAACTGTTTAGGTTGCTAGTGATTCTTTGTTTGGATTTACTTATCCAAGCAGTTCACAGACATGTGGAAGACTTTCCAGCTGTATCTTAGAACATAGAAATTAATATTTTAATTTCCCACGCAACAACTCATGGTCTCCAACCCATGTTGCCATTTTCAAAACACGATGCTCTATAGCTCGTCCTTATCAATGGTTAACTCCAAAGGGTCTTGCTTGATCCTTTGCCAGTGTTTATGCGTGTAGCATCAATATTTAGCATATATTTATTTCCTTGAATCAAGAACTATTCCTATGTACCTGTTCAAGTACCATAAGTATTCTTGATCTCAATCAAGTTGATCTTTACTTAGATCAATAGAGATTGGTATATGTTCGTCATGGCTAAAGTCATACGATACGTTTTTGGCGATCCTCATATTATATCATACATGATCAATTCTTTTGCAGAATAATTCCCAATTGAATTCTATTCATGTAACTTTAGCTTATCTAGTTTCAGTAGATACTAAATTCAGCTAAATTCTTTGACATATAATATAGGTTAAGAATCTTATTTAGATCCTTTGATGTTTAACTTAGTAAATGCTTATACATAGTTTCAAACATCCTTTACTTAGATTTATTCACATGGGTCGAATATCTCCAATGGAGACTTTCGTGTTTGATTTAGTAAATGCCATTACTTAATCTAAAACAATATTATAAGATCTTTGTAAATAGATCTTAATACCCAATATGTACTAAGTTTCGCCATGGTCCATCATTGATGAATAATTTCAAATCTAAGTCATTAGCATTTGAATGTTATTTCACAATAGAGAGATATGTGTGTGATACACATAGGACCAAATAAGTTTTTATGTACTCCCACTAAACTTCTTATACATCTATAAGAATCATGTATATTTTATGAAACTAAAATGCTTATTAGCTTCACTTAAAATACAGTTCCAATTCCCAATTGCTTGCTTAAATCTGTACTTAGATTTTATAAGCTAGCTTTCCTTTTCAAGCATTTATTTGGATCCACAAATTCTATGACATACCATGTACATATTATATTCCAACATTTGATTGAGGAATACGTTTTGTCATCCAATTGCTATATGTACCAATATGCAATCATTGCTTGAATTATAGACTTAAGAATTACGATTTTGCATGAGGTTTCAACACAATCCATGCCATGAATTTGCTTGTAACCTTTAGCAACTAATCTCTCTTTGTGTGTGAACACAATTTCATGTTTGATGGTTTTTATCCTTAAAACAAACTTGCAACCAATAGGTGTGAACCTATTCTTGCAAATCAACAAAATTTCAATTTTGTCATCAAAACATTGAGTATGTTTTATGGCCTTTAACCAATTAAACATATAGTCTATATATGGCCTCTAACCATTTTAGGGAATCTATATTTCGTCATAGCTTTCTTACAAGTCACAAACTCATTAATCTATATGATAATAGTTTGACTGCAAGTTGTAGGTTTCTTCACTATTTAATAGAAGAATCTCATAGTTTCATTGACCTGATCTCTATGTTTCTTCACTATCTAATAGAAGAATCTCATAGTTTCAGTGACTTGAATTCTATGCCTACTTGGGTATAGAACATCAAACAATAGAATATCAACAGGCACTTTGAGAGTCCTTTGAATATTCTATTCTCTTTGAAGCACTTGTAAAGTCTTCTAAGAGATGTTTATTCTTTAAAAGCCACTTCTAAAGTCCTTAAAGAATACGTGTTCGGATTTTCTAAAGAACTTCGAAAAGCCTCCAGATTGTCCGTTAATGTTTGTTGTTCGCCTCGAAGACTTTCGAGGTCTATTTTCTCCCACTTGTCATTTTTGAAACGAATTTCCAAAAAGGACATTATTTCGAGCAAACAAACATTATGTTCTCAAAAATTCGTGGTAGAAACAATACCCTTGTGTTTCATTTGAATAAATCATAATGAAACATATATCTATATTGAGCCTTAGTTTGTCGAATGACAAACACTAAGCTCCCACTGAGTTTTGCAACTCTCTAGATATATTTTATGAAAAGTTATTCTGAAATTACTTTTCAATAGCTTTGACGAATTTGGTTTAGTTTGGTGGTAGTTGAGCATTTTGTTTTAGAAATTATAGGAAAAGTCTTTATGATCCATCATTGATCGAATCAAGTACTAATTGACTTCGATTATTCCAACATAGATATGCCATATCTTATGGAGCTAGATCGTGAATTTTACTACACAATCATTGATGATCATTCTTGATTTAAGTAATCATCAACATGATCTAACCTAGATCTTTATGATTTCTTACCAAGTGGGATTTATACTTCTGAATCTTTGAACTAGCCAAACCGATTCACACTTATATCACATTGAGTAAATAAACCTATATTCACTCAAATCTGTGTGAAATAATAAAGTCATAAAATCTTTCTTTAGCTTTGAACTCTATTGTCTAGGCGTTCTAACAATAGTTCATATCTTTTGTTACTTTCAACAAGTAAGACTAGTCGTCTTAAATTGATCTAGAAATCAATGAACTTTCAAAAGTCCATCAAAATAGAGCTTTTGAATGTTAATTTGTTGATATGGTCTAAGCAACAATGCCAAAGATTAGTGGAACTCAAATCAAGGGGTTGATTTGAACCTAGTAAAGTTCTTTAAAGAGTTGTTTGTTTTAATCAAGCATATTGACTCAACCTGTAATTCACCATTTCATTCAAATAAACAAACAAACATTGTTTTTGTTTTTCTTGAATGTGAGTCTTTCTGTGTTTGAAAACAGAAATTTAGGTATGTTGATTATGGAACAAAATAGCCATTAAGTTCCAGCCTTTGAAAGGACTTAAAACAAACTAGATGACCCTACAACTAATGTAGCATTGCCATGCTTCATTTCCCACTTGTAGGTCATTAGTGTATCCTAGCTTCCATTGTTTGAGTTATTACCGAAGTAAGAACCTCAAGCGGTATATGATACCAAGGAAGTTTGATTGCTAGGTCACTTTTCTTTAAACATAAACTTATAGGTAGAAACGGAATCGTAAATTCCTTTCACCTGTTCCTCGTTTTCCTATTTCTTGTACCATTTCTTATAGTCTTAAGAATTGAATTCTTTAGTGTTGAATTTTATACTTTGTTAGACATGTCCAATGTCACCAACAAGGTTCTTTACCATTTTAATTTATGTTGAATATTTTGTTTCAACTAGATGATCTTACTAGAAGCTTCTAAAGTTCTCTAAGCATCGATCTATTCGAATGTCTAGGGACTAGACTCATTCGAGAATTAAATGGACAAAGATATTAGGTTGTTAACATTGGTAAAGCTGAGCGTATTAAACTCAATGCTTTATGATCTCAAAACTACAGTGTATTTTGAATTCACAAGCACCAATTGGTTTGCCATTCGATTTTGATGTTCGAAAACAACCATAAAAGTCGCTATAAGAAACGTACATTTTAAATTGCTCACTTTCTCTCATTTCCGTGAATCGTTCTTGGATTCACTACCAATCGAGGAAATTTACTGTTACCTTTCTAAAAGGATTTACTGCAGTGCAAGATATTTAATTATAAACAATAATTAAGACATACATTGAAGCATGCAAAGTCTAAACATTTATCATGAGTAATAACTTGAAAATTAAAGCAATCATGCAATTTTAACAAGTTATTAGCATTTTATTCGAATTTATTGTTCCGGCAGGTGTGAATAAAATGATTCCAAGATCCTAAAATCATTGAAGAATTAAGCACAGTTTGTCGACTTAATCCTAAAACATCTTAGGTAAGCAAAAAGCCTTTTGCTAATAGTCTAGAAACTATTCTTGGTTGATAGGTACGTCTAAGAACTTATTAGGTAAACCTATCGATTTTTCCACGACATAAAAGGACTCCTTACTTATATCGTTGAGTTTCACCAAAACTAACGTGTACTCACAATTATTTGTGTACCTTGCCCCTTTAGGACCAATAAGTAACACCTCGCTGAGCGAAAACTATTACTAGATTGATGTAAAGGATATCCAAGCAAGTGTATATTTTGGCATGGCACCTTTTAACTCAATTTTAAGTTTGGAACTTAAGGCTCTTACTATGTTGGTTAGATTTTAAGTGAAGTAAAATCCTTAATCATGCAACATAATCAAGCCACAATCTTATGCATTATTAAGACATATTTAAAGCAATAAATAACTTAAAGCATGCATAAGATAAATGTGATCTAGTATGGCCCGACTTCATCTTGAAGCTTTGACTTCAAAGTCCGTCTTGAAAATCTCCGTGGGAGGCACCATTTTCTTCAAATTGGATAAGCTATAATTAAAACTAATTACAACTATTTGATGGTACGCAGACCATATTTGAATTGAAAAACAACTTTGGTACTTTAGACCAATTACATTCAAATTAATGGTACGCAGACCATATTTTCTATCCTATTTGGGCCATACTAGTCACTTCATAACCTGCAAAACAGTACATATACAATATATACCATTCACCCATTCATTATCATGAATGGCCCACATAGCTGGTTAGTATAACACATTATGCATCACGTAAACATTTGCAGCAATTAATCAAGGGCACCAATAATCTACCAATTATTCAGTCCTTATTAATTCTAATCAAGTTGTTTTTAACCTTAAGGATTTGTAGACCTAATCAAGAGTTTATGACTAAAAAGCGCTCCCACTTAAACCAATAAATTCATATGCTTTACTAATTTTAAACATAAAAATGTATTTCAAGTCTAACCGGAAACATACAAATTTAATTAAAATTTAAAGCCCATATAAATTTATAATTGAATCCAAAATTTTTAATTTGATTTCAGTCGTATTTAAATTAATTCATGATTTTAATTTTAGTAAAATAATTAGAATAAATAGAATTTATTATAATTAAAATATTCAAAATTAAAATCCAAGAAAATAATTTAAATTATTAATTTTAAAATTAATTAAAATTACGTAAACTGAAAATTTCAAATTAAACATTCAAAACGATCTAATCGCAACGCAAACACCCTACGCATTGCACGCCCATGGGCCACACGCACACAGCCATCGCTGGCCATGTGCGCGCAGCCCATGCGCTCGTCGCATAGCTGCTGCATCTTCCTATCGCAAGCCATCGCACAAGTGGTGCTCGCTACGCGCGCGCCAGCGCTCGTGCTGCGCGCGCTCCAGCGCTTGATGCACGCGAGCCACGCTCGCTGTGCGCGAGCAATTGCGCGCTGCGCGCGATCAGCGTTGGGCGCAGCGCTCGTGGCACGCGAGCTTGCGCTCGCTGCGCGCGAGGCTGCGCGCGCTTGCGCGAGGCAGTGCGCGTTGTGGCGCAGCTCGCTTGCTGCCCACGCGCGACTGCCATGCCTTGCCTTCGCCCATGCCCATTCATCCATAGCCCGTGGCCCACGACACAAGGCAGGGCTGCTGCCTTGTGCTCGTGCACCATGCCCCTGCTCATTGCATTCGTGCCGCACGGGCGACGAGCTCCCTTGCTCGTCGTCGCATGCCCGCACTATACAACACCCCTTAAGGGTAACACGAAGCGTCCATTGCTTTGTGCGTGTAAGTTATATGAACGAATCGCATAAAAATTTAAAATTTATATTTAAAATTAATGACAAATTAATAAATAATATTAATTTCATAATTTTAGGGCGAAAAATCGAAAATTTATTATTCAATTGATTTCCGATTATTATGGATTCAAGCATAGGTCATAAAAATTTAAAATTTATCATAAATTTACAATTTTTATGGTGGTTTTTAATCATAGGTTTCTAATTAAATTATAATTAATTATGAAAATCAAATTAATTCTAAATTATTCTAATTTTCAACAAATTAATCATAATTACAAATTAGATTGCATAATTAACAAGGCTAGGCATTCAAACTTGTTAAACATATACAGTAGGTCAATCAAAAATTCAAGATTTATCAACAAGAATCGCAAATATTTAATTTAACATCTTAAATTTACGAAATTTTGCATTCGAAAAACTAAAACCTTCGAAAAGTCATAGTTAGGCTTCGAATTTGAGAATTCTGGGTTCGGCAGAAAAAAACTATTTTTGTCAAAATTTTAGAATGCCTTTTACATGCGGAATTGACACAAAAATCACTCGATTTGGATGAGTAACGAAGAAACTGCCGAAATACTGCGTACGTATAATTAAATAAACGCAATTTGCAATTAATTAACAATTACGAAAATTAATCACCCCTTTTAATTCTTGCAAATTTGTAATATTTAACCATGTTCATGCAATTTAGATTATGAAAATAATAAGAGGCTCGTGATACCACTGTTAGGTTATGATACATACGAGAATTCATAAATCATGCGGAAAAAACCATTAAGCCAGGAATACATATTATTTACACATAATCATATAGCATAATTTAGATGCATACTCTTTGTTGCGTGCCTTCCCTAGCTGCGCCCGAACCGAACAAGAACAAGTCTTTAGGACTCCAAGTGTCGTCCCTCCGTAGATAGTCCACAGCACGTCCGGATCCGCCTTAAGATTGACCAACTAGAATCGCCCTTAAGGTACTATTATTTTCGGCTAAAATGGGCAAGAGTTATGGCTGATTTTTCTGCTTAAAAATCCTAGTTTTGAATACTTGAAAACTTATGTATAAATAATGACCCCTAGGCCCTTATTTATAGAGGTATGGAAAAGGAATTGTAATCCTACTAGGATGTGGATTTGTTAATTAGAACTTTATTAGGACTCTAAATAACAAAGCAATTCTAATAAGATTAGGATTTTAATCTTCGCACGAATCCCAATAGAATTAGGATTTCCGGCATACGCATCGCACAAGCCGTGCACCCGCGCAGGCCTTGCGGCCCACGACAAGCGCACAGCCCATGTGCGGTGCTGCGTGCGCGCGCGCGCCCTTGGCTGGGCCTGGCCTTGGGCTGGGCCTGGTCGAGGCGTGCGTTGCGTGCGGCTCGCTGGGCGATGGCCTGGCTTCGTGCTGGGCCTTCGTCTAGCGGGCCTCGTCCGATGCTAATTCGTACGATACGCTTCCGATTAAATTCCCGATTCCGGAATTCATTTCCAATACGAACAACATTTAATATTTCCGATTTCGGAATTAATTTCCGTTTCGAACAAATATTTAATATTTCCGTTTCCGGAATTATTTTCCGATTCCGATAATATTTCCGTTTCTGACAATATTTCCGTTTCCGGCAATATTTCCGATTCCGGCAATATTTCCATTTCCGATAATATTTTCCGATACGTACCATGTTTCCGTTTCCGGCAACATCTACGACTTGGATAATATTTATATTTCCGATACGATCCATATTTCCGTTTCCGGCAATATCATCGTTTCCGGAGTATTCATTTCTTGCCTGTGACGATCTCAGCTCCCACTGAAACCAAGATCCGTCGATTCCGAATATCCATAGATGGAGTATTTAATGCCATTAAATACTTGATCCGTTTACGTACTATTTGTGTGACCCTACGGGTTCAGTCAAGAGTAAGCTGTGGATTAATATCATTAATTCCACTTGAACTGAAGCGGCCTCTAGCTAGGCATTCAGCTCACTTGATCTCACTGAATTATTAACTTGTTAATTAATACTGAACCGCATTTATTAGACTTAACATAGAATGCATACTTGGACCAAGGGCATTATTTCCTTCAGTCGCACTCCTCGATTTCATCAAAGTAGCATACCACTACAATGGTCGCTCGCACTTACGAGCATGATCCCAAACACGATCAAGGACGTTATAAAATACGCACTTTTCTTGGCAAAGAGCGACCACCAAGTACGAATGCTTGGGGGCTTGAAAGAAAGAAAATATATGATGCAAGTTGAAACAACGCTTCTGGGCTGTGTCCCGTGCTTGGACAAATTCAAAAGACGGACTCGACCTCAAGGCAAAGGTCTCCGTTAACATTTGCATATGGTCCCACCAGTCATTTCGCAAGGACCCAAGTAATGGCATAACTAGGCCAGTTCTAAACGGTGACATACATCCTATGGGCCGCAAAGACTTGTTCAAAACCATGAAAGGCAGACGGCCACGAAACGATGGTCCGTTTAGACACGTTGCCAACCCACATCCAGGTTACAACTAAACCCGAGCATTTCTCGAGAAACTCGCTCTTACAAGAATGAATAAAAAATTCTCAAGGATAAATGAAATAGGTTCTGGCCCACCTCGATCAGGCAGGATCGCGTCAGAACCATGCGAGTCCCAAATCAAAAAACAAATTCAAGTTCGCCCACCTTAAGCGGGCGGGGTCTGTGTCACTAAACGCGCAGGTTATCAGTTTTCGAAAATAAAATATTCAAAAACAAAAACAGGCTCGCCCACCTTCAGCGGGCGGGGTCTGCGCCACTAACCGCGCAGGTCCTTACTTCTTTTTGGATTCGTATTCTAAAGATCTATCTTTCCACAAACTCTTTCCCTATAAATATAGCCTAAAAACCGACGTGAACATAACACACATTTCCATAACCTGAGTATTGACTCTAGCCTTAAGCCTAGCCTCACGATGCGAAATTGATCCGGCGTTCTGTCGCAATCGACCCAAAAGTCGAACAGAACGCGTCCTGCCCCTTGTAGCTGATGATTTAAGCCTAAATACTAGAACACTGCTTGGAAAACCGAGATTCGTTAAATAAAAGGAGAAATAGCAAAGCCAAGTGGTTAGTTTTCAGAGAACCGTGACGCACCTCTCAAGGGTGCGTTGTAATGTGTCCCTCATATGATTTAATCGCTTTCATCACCCTTTTATAAAATTGTCGAACTATTAACTTGATTGATCGATCACGCCTAATAAGATAGTACCTTGGACAATTGAATTATCATGCTAGGTACCTTAAATCAATCTAAATAAGATAATCACGATCGATTTAGTATTATGTGTTGCATATTGCTAAAATCAATTCAGAATAGTTTAATAGTTTAAACGCATGTCCCTTCAATTATTTATGCTGAGCTAGTAAGGATAACCTGCCTCTGGAGTTATCGATGAGCACTCCACTCGGTAGTTACAGTCCCCCGAACTCTCAATCTCTGCCCTGCGGGTGTACATTGAGCGATCCCCACACCAGGGATCACAAGGGAACCTATGGCTGTCGTGGTCGAACATAATTGCACACCCTTTATGTCACGGTAACCAGGTTTTGTCAGTTTTTTTCATTGTCGTTAAAAACTGAATGGCGACTCCTATATTACTAGTCGATTGGGTGTAAACTCACAGGAAATCCAATTACACTTGTTCTGACAACGTCACGCCCACGAGGGACGAGGTCACGCATTGTTATGTTATGATACATATGAAAATTCATAAATCATGCGGAAAAACCATATAGCCAGGAAAGCATATTATTTACACATAATCATTTAGCATAGAATAGATGCATACATGTTGTAGGGTGCCTTCCCTAGCTGCGCCCGAACCGAACAAGAACAAGTCTTTAGGACTCCAAATGTCGTCCCTCCGTAGATAGTCCACAGTACGTCCGGATCCGCCTCAAGTTAGACCAACTAGAATCGCCCTTAAGGTTACTAGGAATTTCGGCTAGTGTTTGCAAGTGTATGGCTGATTTTTATTTCAAAAACTTACCCTTTGAATACTTCAATCGTCCATATAAATTATGACCCTAGGCCCTTATTTATAGAGGTTTGGAAAGGGAATTGGAATCCTAGTAGGATACGATTTAATTAAACTTAGAATCCTACAAGGACTCTATTTAATTAAATAATCCTAATAGGAATAGGAATTTAATCATCAAACAAATCCTATACAATTTAGGTTTCGTATGTGAACACAAACTCTACACGAGCATGACCCACAAGCGTGCAGGCCATGCCCGCGCACAGCCCACACGGCTTCTCGGCCCACGCGAGCCGCAAGCCCACGCGAGCAGCAGCACAGCTCGCACCCCATTGCTGCGCGCGCTGTGCGCGCTGCCATGGCCTGCTGGGCCTGGCCTCGCGCTGGGCCTGGCGTGGCCCTTGGCTGTTCGTATGGCGCGTTTGGCTTGCTGGGCGATGGCCTGGCTTCGTGCTGGGCCTTCGTCCGGCAGGCCTCGTCCGATGCTTATTCGTACGATACGCTTCCGATTAAATTCCCGGTTCCGGAATTCATTTCCGATACGAACAATATTTAATATTTCCGATTCCGGAATCAATTTCCGTTTCGAACAAATATTTAATATTTCCGTTTCCGGAATTATTTTCCGATTCCGATAATATTTCCGATTCTGACAATATTTCCGTTTCCGGCAATATTTCCGATTCCGGCAATATTTCCATTTCCGATAATATTTTCCGATACGTACCATGTTTCCGTTTCCGGCAACATCTACGACTTGGATAATATTTATATTTCCGATACGATCCATGTTTCCGTTTCCGGCAATATCATCGTTTCCGGAATATTCATTTCTTGCTTGTGACGATCTCAGCTCCCACTGAAACCAAGATCCGTCGATTCCGAATATCCATAGATAGAGTATTGAATGCCATTAAATACTTGATCCGTTTACGTACTATTTGTGTGACCCTACGGGTTCAGTCAAGAGTAAGCTGTGGATTAATATCATTAATTCCACTTGAACTGAAGCGGCCTCTAGCTAGGCATTCAGCTCACTTGATCTCACTGAATTATTAACTTGTTAATTAATACTGAACCGCACTTATTAGACTTAACATAGAATGCATACTTGGACCAAGGGCATTATTTCCTTCAGTCTCCCACTTGTCCTTAGGGACAAGTGTGCATTTCCTAATTCCTTTGTCGCTCGATGCTTGCTCTTGAACATAAGGTAAGAGTTGTCATCCTTATTATGTCCAGAGGTGTTCCTCGGTTTCAGAGTTCAACTGATCAAATAAACAGATAATCATAGCCTATGATTCATCCGAGCATGGCCATGCATTTCACAGTTTCTAGCTCTCCGAGTGGCCTTGTACAAGTTTTAAGCATCTCATCCCGATTTATGGGAGGACAATCCCAATCTTGCGATCTTGAGATTAGACTTCTTTTGATAGGTGATTACCTGAGCGTTGCCTTTATAGCCTCCTTTTACGGTGCGACGGTTGGTCAACGTCAAAGCAACCAGTTCTCAAACAAGTAATCTCAAATCACTCAGGTATTGAGGATTTAGTGTCTAATAATTTTAATGAAATTTACTTATGACAGATTTTCATCTCTTACAGTAAAGTTTCATAGGTCTTGTCCGATACTAGTCTTCCCAAAGTAAGTATCTATGCAAATGATTATGACATTGCCATGTCCACATAGTTCAAGAAACAAAACTACTAGTCATCTTGCATTCTAATCGTCTAACGTTTTCTATGCGTCCAATTTTATAGAAAACTCCGACTAGGGACCATTTTCAACCTTTGACATTCAAGTTCACTTGATAGACATTTCTTAGTCACAGGACTGGTCCTGACAGTCTATCTTGAATATATCGTCAAATTGAAGGGACTCATCATTTAATACTAAACCAAGATTAAATGGAATATGAAAATACATTTCATATATGATAAATGTTCAACCCCATTGTTTTACAACCATGGTCCTCAAACCCATCTTTAAAACAGTTCATGGAATTCAAAGCTATGCTTGATTTCCAGTGCTACAACGTGAGTGTTGCTTCTCACTTGTTGCATAGGTTTAGTTATCACGCTTTGCCAATCTTAACATCCTTTTCATCGAATGTTCTTCGAGATATGATGATAAGAACTTTTGAGTATGTTTATTTTGTGATCTGGTCTTTCTTGCTACATTAGTGGTTCTACGCATTTTGCAATGAAGAACCATTAAGTCAACAAACATGTGATCTTCCCAAGTTCAATGAAGAACTCATATAAACAACTCTATTTTATTGCTTCTTAGGCAATAATTACTTTTACTTCAACTGTATAGGTTGCTAGTGAAGCTTTGTTTGGATCTACTTATCCAAGCAGTTCACAGATATGTGGAAGACTCTCCAACTATATCTTAGAAGATAGAAATTATTATTTCCCACGCAACAACTCATGGTCTTCAATCCATGTTGCCATTTCAAAACACGATGCACTTTAGCTCGTCCTTGTCCATGGTTAACTCCAAAGGGTCTTGCTTGATCCTTTGCCAGTGTTTATGCGTGTAGCATCAATATTTAGCATATCTTTATTTCCTTGAATCAAGAACTATTCCTATGTACCTTTTAAGTACCATAAGTATTCTTGATCTCAATCTAGTTGATCTTCACTTAGATTAATAGAGATTGATATATGTTCGTCATGCCTAAAGTCATACGATACATTTTTGGCGATCCTCATATTATATCATACATGATAAATTCTTTTGCAGAATAATTCTCAATTGAATTCTATTCATGTAACTTTAGCTCATTCAATTTCAGTAGATACTGAATCCAGCTAAATTCTTTGACATATAATATAGGTTAAGAATCTCATTAGATTCTTTGATGTTTAACTTAGTAAATGCTTATACATAGTTCAAACATTCATTACTTAGATTTATTCATATGGATCGAATATCTCCAATGGAGTCTTTCGTGTTTGATTTAGTAAATGCCATTACTAAACAATATCATAAGATCTTTGTAAATAGATCTTAATACCCAGTATGTACTAAGTTTCGCCTTGGTCCATCATTGATGAATAATTTCAAACCTAAGTCATTAGCATTTGAATGTTATTTCACAATAGAGAGATATGTGTGATACACATAGGACCAAATAAGTTTTACGTACTCCCACTAAACTTCTTATATATCTATAAGAATCATGTATATTTTATGAAACTAAAATGCTTATTAGCTTCACTAAAATACAGTTCCAATTCCCAATTGCTTGCTTAAATCTGTACTTAGATTTCATAAGTTAGCATACCTTTTCAAGCATTTATTTGGATCCACAAATCCTATGACATGCCATGTACATAGTTTTCTTCCAACATTTGATTGAGGAATACGTTTTGTCATCCAATTGTCATATGTACCAATATGCAATCATTGCTTGAGTTATAGACTTGAGCATTACGATTATGCATGAGGTTTCAACACAATCCATGCCATGAATTTGCTTGTAACCTTTAGCAACTAATCTAGCTTTGTGTGTGAACACGATTTCATGTTTGATGGTTTTTATCCTTAAAACAAACTTGCAACCAAAAGGTGTGAAACTATTCTTGCAAATCAACAAAATTTCAATTTTGTCATCAAAACATTGAGTATGTTTTATGGCCTCTAACCATTTAAAACATTTGAGTCTATATATGGCCTCTAACCATTTTAGGGAATCTGGGTTTCGTCATAGCTTTCTTACAAGTCACAAACTCATTAATCTACATGATAATAGTTTGACTGCAAGTTGTAGGTTTCTTCACTATCTAATAGAAGAATTGCATAGTTTCAGTGACCTGAACTCCATGTTTCTTCACTATCTAATAGAAGAATCTCATAGTTTCAGTGACTTGAACTCTATGCCTACAAGGGTATAGAACATCAAACAACAGAATATCAATAGCCACTTAAAAGTCCTTTGAATATTCTGTTCTCCTTGAAGCACTTGTAAAGTCTTCTAAGAGATGTCTATTCTTTAAAGCCACTTCTAAAGTCCTTAAAGAATACGTGTTCGGATTTTTCTAAAGAACTTCGAAAAGCCTTCGGAATGTCCGTTTATGTTTGTTGTTCGCCTCGAAAACTTTCGAGGTCTATTTTCTCCCACTTGTCATTTTGGAAACGAATTTCCAAAAGGACATTATTTCGAGCAAACAAACATTATGTTCTCAAAAATTCGTGGTAGAAACAATACCCTTGTGTCTCATTTGAATAAATCCAATGAAACATATATCTATACTTGGGCCTTAGTTTGTCGAATGACAAACACTAAGCTCCCACTGAGTTTTGCAACTCTCTAGATATATTTTATGAAAAGTTATTCTGAAATTACTTTTCAATAGCTTTGACGAATTTGGTTTAGTTTGGTGGTAGTTGAGCATTTTGTTTTAGAAATTATAGGAAAAGTCTTTATGATTCATCATTAATCGAATCAAGTACTAATTGACTTCGATTATTCCAACTAAGATATGCCATATCTTATGGACCTAGATTGTGAAATTACAACACACAATCATTGATGATCATATTTGGTCTCAAGTAATCATCAACATGATCTAACCTAGATCTTTATGATTTCTTGCCAAGTGGATTTTATACTTCTGAATCTTTGAACTAGCCAAACAGATTCAACTTATATCACATTTGAGTAAATAAACCTATATTCACTCAAATCCATGTGAAATAAAGTCATAAAACCTTTCTTTAGCTTTGAACTCTATCGTCTAGGCGTTCTAACAATAGTTCATATTCTTTGTTACTTTCAACAAGTAAGACTAGTCGTCTTAAATTGATCTAGAAGTCAATGAACTTTCAAAAGTCCATCAAAATAGAGCTTTTGAATGTTAACTTGTTGATATGGTCTAAGCAACAATGCCAAAGATTAGTGGAACTCAAATCAAGGGGTTGATTTGAACCTAGTAAAGTTCTTTAAAGAGTTGTTTGTTTTAATCAAGCATATTGACTCAACCTGTAATTGACCATTTCATTCAAATAAACAAACAAACATTGTTTTTGTTTTCTGAATGTGAGTCTTTCTGTGTTTGAAAACAGAAATTTACGTATGTTGATTATGGAACAAAATAGCCATTAAGTTCCAGCCTTTGAAAGGACTTAAAACAAACTAGATGACCCTACAACTAATGTAGCATTGCCATGCTTCATTTCCCACTTGTAGGTCATTAGTGTATCCTAGCTTCCATTGTTTGAGTTATTACCGAAGTAAGAACCTCAAGCGGTATATGATACCAAGGAAGTTTGATTGCTAGGTCACTTCTCTTTAAACATAAACTTATAGATAGAAACGGAATCGTAAATTCCTTTCACCTGTTCCTCGTTTTCCTATTTCTTGTACCATTTCTTATAGTCTTAAGAATTGAATTCTTTAGTGTTGAATTTTATACTTTGTTAGACATGTCCAATGTCACCAACAAGGTTCTTTACCATTTTAATTTATGTTGAATATTTTGTTTCAACTAGATGATCTTACTAGAAGCTTCTAAAGTTCTCTAAGCATCGATCTATTCGAATGTCTAGGGACTAGACTCATTCGAGAATTAAATGGACAAAGATATTAGGTTGTTAACCATTGGTAAAGCTGAGCGTTTAAACTCAATGCTTTATGATCTCAAAACTACATTGTATTTTGAATTCACAAGCACCAATCGGTTTGCCATTCGACTTTGATATTCGAAAACAACCATAAAAGTCTCTAAAAGAAACGTACATTTTAAATGGCTCATTTTCTCTCATTTCCGTGAATCGTTCTTGGATTCATTACCAATCGAGGAAATTTACTGTTACCTTTCTAAAAGGATTTATTTGAGTGCAAGATATTTAATTATAAACAATAATTAAAACATACATTGAAGCATGCAAAGTCTAAACATTTATCATGAATAATAACTTGAAAATTAAAGCAATCATGCAATTTAAACAAGTTATTACATTTTATTCGAATTTATTGTTCCGGCAGGTGTGAATAAAATGATTCCAAGATCCTAAAATCATTGAAGAACTAAGCACAGTTTGTCGACTTAATCCTAAAACATCTCAGGTAAGCAAAAGCCTTTTGCTAATAGTCTAGAAACTATTCTTGGGTGATAGGTACGTCTAAGAACTTATTAGGTAAACCTATCGATTTTGCCACGACATAAAAGGACTCCTTACTTATATCGTTGAGTTTCACCAAAACTAACATGTACTCACAATTATTTGTGTACCTTGCCCCTTTAGGACCAATAAGTAACACCTCGCTGAGCGAAAACTATTACTAGATTGATGTAAAGGATATCCAAGCAAGTGTATATTTTGGCATGGCACCTTTTAACTCAATTTTTAAGTTTGGAACTTAAGGCTCTTACTATGTTGGTTAGATTTTAAGTGAACTAAAATCCTTAATCATGCAACATAATCAAGCTTTGATCTCATGCATTTTAAGACATATTTAAAAGCAATAAATAACTTAAAACATGCATAAGATAAATGTGATCTAGTATGGCCCGACTTCATCTTGAAGCTTTATCTTCAAAGTCCGTCTTGAAAATCTCCGTGGGAGGCACCATTTTCTTCAAATAGAATAAACTATAATTAAAACTAATTACAACTATTTGATGGTACGCAGACCATATTTGAATTGAAAAACAACTTTGGTACTTTAGACCAATTACATTCAAATAAATGGTACGCAGACCATATTTTCTATCCTATTTGGGCCATACTAGTCACTTCATAACCTGCAAAACAGTACATATACAATATATACCATTCACCCATTTATTATCATGAATCGCCCACATAGCTGGTTAGTAAAACACATTATGCATCACATAAACATTTGCAGCAATTAATCAAGGGCACCAATAATCTACAAATTATTCAGTCCTTATTAATTCTAATCAAGTTGTTTTAACCTTAAGGATTTGTAGACCTAAGCAAGAGTTTATGACTAAAAAGGGCTCCCACTTAAACCAATAAATTCATATGCTTTACTAATTTTAAACATAAAAATGTATTTCTAGTCTAACCGAAAACACACAAATTTAATTAAAATTTAAAGCTCATATAAATTTATAATTGAATCCATAAATTTAATTTAATTTCAGTCGTATTTAAATTAATTCATGATTTTAATTTTAGTAAAATAATTAGAATAAATAAAATTTATTATAATTACAATATTCAAAATTAAAATCCAAGAAAATAATTTAAATTATTAATTTTAAAATTAATTAAAATTACGTAAACTGAAAATCTCAAATTAAAATTTCAAAACGATCTAATCGCAACGCAACAACCCCACGCAACGCACGCCCATGGGCCACACGCACACAGCCAACGCTGGCCATGTGCGCGCAGCCCATGCGCTGCGTCGCATCGCTGCTGCTCACCATCGCAAGGCATCAATCGAACACGCGAGCTGGTGCTCGCGGCGCGCGCCAGCGCTCGATGTACGCGAGCCATCGCTCGCTGCGCGCCCCAGCGCTCGATTTATGCGATCCATCGCTCGCTGCGCGCCTGCCTTTCCCGCACGCGAGCTTGCGCTCATCGCACGAGGCAGCAGTATGCGAGCTGGCGCTCGCTGCGCGCGAGCCATCGACGCTGTGCGTAGCGCTCGTGGCACGCGAGCTTGCGCTCGCTGCGCGCGAGGGCCAGCACGCTTGCGCGAGGCAGTGCGCGCTGTGGCTCAGCACGCTTGCTGCCCACACGCGACTGCTCGTGCCTTGCTCTCGCCCCTGCCCACACGCCCATTGCTCACAGCCCACGACACAAGGCAGGGCTACTGCCTTGTGCTCGTGCACCATGCCCTTGCTCGCGGCATTCGTACCGCATGGGCGACGAGCTCCCTTGCTCGTCGTCGCATGCCCGCACTATACAACCCCCCTTAAGGGTAACACGTAGCGTCCATTGCTTTGTGCGTGCAAGTTATATGAGCGAGTCGCATAAAATTAAAAATTTATATTCAAAATTAATGACAAATTAATAAATAATATTAATTTCATAATTTTAGGGCGAAAATCGAAAATTTATTATTTAATTGATTTTCGATTAACATGGATTCAAGTCTAGGTCATAAAAATTTAAAATTTAACATAAATTTACAATTTTTATGGTGGTTTTTAATCATAGTTATCTAATTAAATTATAACTAATTATGAAAATCAAATTAATTCTAAATTATTCCAATTTTCAACAAATTAATCATAATTACAAATTAGATTGCATAATTAACAAGGCTAGGCATTCAAACTTGTTAAACATATACAGTAGGTCAATCAAAAATTCAAGATTTATCAACAAGAATCGCAAATATTTAATTTAACATCTTAAATTTACGAAATTTTGCATTCGAAAAACTAAAACCTCCGAAAAGTCATAGTTAGGCTTCGAATTTGAGAATTCTGGGTTCGGCCGAAAATTACTATTTTTGTCAAAATTTTAGAATGCCTTTTACATGCGGAATTGACACAAAAATCACTCGATTTGGATGAGTTACGAAGAAACTGCCGAAAAACTGCGTACGTATAATTAAATAAACGCAATTTGCAATTAATTAACAATTACGAAAATTAATCACCCCTTTTAATTCTTGCAAATTTGTAATATTTAACCATGTTCATGCAATTTAGATTATGAAAATAATAAGAGGCTCTGATACCACTGTTAGGTTATGATACATATGACAATTCATAAATCATGCGGAAAAACCATATAGCCAGGAAAGCATATTATTTACACATAATCATTTAGCATAGAATAGATGCATACATGTTGTAGCGTGCCTTCCCTAGCTGCGCCCGAACCGAACAAGAACAAGTCTTTAGGACTCCAAATGTCGTCCCTCCGTAGATAGTCCACAGTACGTCCGGATCCGCCTCAAGTTAGACCAACTAGAATCGCCCTTAAGGTTACTAGGAATTTCGGCTAGTGTTTGCAAGTGTATGGCTGATTTTTATTTCAAAAACTTACCCTTTGAATAATTCAATCGTCCATATAAATTATGACCCTAGGCCCTTATTTATAGAGGTTTGGAAAGGGAATTGGAATCCTAGTAGGATACGATTTAATTAAACTTAGAATCCTACAAGGACTCTATTTAATTAAATAATCCTAATAGGAATAGGAATTTAATCATCAAACAAATCCTATACAATTTAGGTTTCGTATGTGAACACAAACTCTACACGAGCATGACCCACGAGCGTGCAGGCCATGCCCGCGCACAGCCCACACGGCTGCTGGGCCCACGCGAGCCACAAGCCCACGCGAGCAGCAGCACAACTCGCAGCCCATTGCTGCGCGCGCTGTGCGCGCTGGCATGGCCTGCTGGGCCTGGCGTGGCCCTTGGCTGTTCGTATGGCGCGCTTGGCTTGCTGGGCGATGGCCTGGCTTCGTGCTGGGCCTTCGTCCGGCAGGCCTCGTCCGATGCTTATTCGTACGATACGCTTCCGATTAAATTCCCGGTTTCGGAATTCATTTCCGATACGAACAATATTTAATATTTCCGATTCCGGAATCAATTTCCGTTTCGAACAAATATTTAATATTTCCGTTTCCGGAATTATTTTCCGATTCCGATAATATTTCCGATTCTGACAATATTTCCATTTCCGGCAATATTTCCATTTCCGATAATATTTTCCGATACGTACCATGTTTCCGTTTCCGGCAACATCTACGACTTGGATAATATTTATATTTCCGATACGATCCATATTTCCGTTTCCGGCAATATCATCGTTTCCGGAGTATTCATTTCTTGCTAGTGACGATCTCAGCTCCCACTGAAACCAAGATCCGTCGATTCCGAATATCCATAGATAGAGTATTTAATGCCATTAAATACTTGATCCGTTTACGTACTATTTGTGTGACCCTACGGGTTCAGTCAAGAGTAAGCTGTGGATTAATATCATTAATTCCACTTGAACTGAAGCGGCCTCTAGCTAGGCATTCAGCTCACTTGATCTCACTGAATTATTAACTTGTTAATTAATACTGAACCGCACTTATTAGACTTAACATAGAATGCATACTTGGACCAAGGGCATTATTTCCTTCACGCATTAGCCTCGTGCTTTTTCGACCCCCTCACAGCAGTGATATTCCCCCGAAGTACGCTGAGACTCTTCCCGAGGCGGCCGAGACTCAGCTTGCTGCCATGCAGTCCTCTGTGCTGGATGTAAGTTTTATTGTCCTTTTCTTTTAGGAGAATGTTTTTGTTTCGATATTTACGCTTGCCGTTTTGCAGATGTTTATTCTGCTTGATTCCCTGAAGAAGTGACGCACTTCCCTGGTGCATGAAGAGGCTAGACACCGCCTTCTTGCTATGCAGTGCGGAGATCAGCATTTTGCTGGACTAGAGGAGCTTCGACTCAACAGGAGGGAGGAGATTGACGCGCTGACCAAGTCCCTGGCTTCTCAACGTGCTGAAAATAAGCAACGTCTTGAACAGATTTATCAGAACTTTTCTCAGATTGAGGATCTATCTGAGAAGATAAAGGAGAAAGAGGATGAGTTTTCTCATCTTGACGCCAAGTTCAAGGACTTGGAGGCACAACTGGAGGCGGCTCGTAAGGAAGTGGCTACGTCCAAAGAGGTGCGTAGCTAGTCTGCCGTGCTAGGTGAAAGGACGATCCGAGGGGGCATTGAGCTTGCTTGGAATGCAGAGTTTGGCAGTATGCACCCTTCAGCTGGTTCGAGAAGTTCATCGATTATCAGGTGGAGGTGGAGAAAGCCTTGAAGGAAGGACGTCCTCCTCCTGAATTTGTGATGACGAATGAGGCATTCTAGGCGCCTTATATTTTGTTTTTTTCTTGTTTTTGCGACGCCTTGCTTGATGGCGCTATGTGCATAATTTATAATTATGACTGACTTATTGGAATGATTAGGCGTATTTGGAACGTTTTTTTTCTTTGTTTTATCTTATTTGCCGTTCCTGTTTAATATTTATGATGTTGGTTGGCTCAATATATATATAGCCGACGCCCCTAAATAGGTACGACAATTATTTGCCTTGGTTCTTATTGCCCAGGTCTTTAGCTACTTCATATAGCTATTGAAAAATGTGTATCCCCTGTGTTCTAGGTGATCAGCCTAGTGAGGGTGCTAATCTGGGCCACTTCTTAGGCCTTTAAACGACTAGTCTTTAATTCTTAAGAGAATGTTATTGTCTGTGCCTCTTTAAAGGATTGGATAACGTATTTGACATCAGTAAAGATTCCTTAGCAAGGCCGGCTTGCTGGGAGATTTTTCATTTAAAATTCATTAAGCCGTGCTACATGATGCGTCTATAATGTGGACGTCTTCATTCTTACAAAGTGCTCATTCATTAATCAAGATAATATAGATGTCAATTTTTAGAAAAAGTATTTCTTCAGGTTATTCGCATTCCAAGTACGTAAAATTGGACGCCCCTGCATATCTTGAATTCGGAAAGTCCCGTCTCGAACTTCTTCATAAATTTCGTATGGACCTTCCCAGGTAGGGGTGAGTTTCCCTTGTTCATTAGCACGTCCAACGGCTTCCATCTTCCTTAGCACAAAATCTCCAACTTTTAAGATTCTTCTAGAGACCCTTTTGTTGTACTCTCTAGTCATCCGGAGTTTGTATAGTTGCTGGCGTAGAGCCGCGTTCCCTCTGGTTTCTGGTAGGAAATCCAAGGCCGCTTTCATCATTGCCCAATTGGCATTTTCATCAAATAGCATGACGCGCAGAGTTGGTTCACACATTTCAATTGGTAGGACGGCTTCAGCTCCATATGCTAATAAAAATTGTGTTTCTCTTGTGGATTTTTTTTCCGTTGTTCGTATAGACCATAAGACATTGGGTAACTCGTCGGCCCACAACCCTTTTTCTTCATCAAGATTCTTTTTCATCCCTTCAGAGATGATTTTGTTGAATGCTTCCACCTGACCATTTGCTTGAGGGTGGCCAACTGACGCAAAACATGCCGTGACGCCATGATCAGCCAACTAGCTTTCCAACTTGGGTGTCTTGAACTGTGGCCCATTATAAAAGACAATGGCCTGAGGCACGCCGAATCTTGTAATGATGTTTTTCCAGATGAAGGCTCTCACGTCCTGTGCCTTGGTGTTTTTCAGGGCTTCAGCTTCTACCCATTTGGTGAAATAGTCGACAACAACTATCACATAGAGTAGTCCCCCTAGGGCCGTCGTATAAGGGCCTAATAGGTCCATCCCCCATTTGGCAAACGGTATAGGACTGGTGATGGGTGTTAGCTTCTGAGCCGGTCGTCGAATTATATGAGCAAACCGTTGACATTTATCACACTGCTTAACCAAGTCAAGGGCGTCTTATTTGAGAGTGGGCCAATAGTATCCAGTTCGTAGAGCTTTTTCTGCCAAGGCCCTCCCCCCTATGTGAGAGCCGCATAATCCCTGATGGAGATCTTCCAGTACTTCATGCCCTTTCTCTGGGGTTACGCAACAAAGAAGAGGCCGTGAGAAAGCTTTTTTGTATAATGTCCCATTCCATACCTCGAACCAGGTGCATTTCTTTTGTAAACTTTCCGCCTGCTTGGGATCCTCAGGGAGCACCCCATTCATTTTGAAATTGACTATATCGTCCATCCAGGTGGCCTTCCGGTCTAGGATGTCCGTCCTCAAGACATCAATGCTCTTGGTCTGTTTTACCTCCCAAAATACATGACGTGGTGTGTCGCAAGATGCTGAGCTGGCCAACTTGGATAAGGCGTCTGCCTTGCTGTTTTCGGACCGTGGTATATGTTGTATTTCGAAGCTAGTCAGCTGCTGTACTTCTTGGCGGACTTTTTCCAAGTATTTCATCATGGCGTCGTCCTTAGCTTCATATTCTCCCTTTACTTGGCTGACAATTAGCTGTGAGTCAGATAGGACCAGGACCTCTGCTGCTCCAGCTGCTATGCTCATTTGGATTCCACATATCAAGGCTTCATATTCAACTTCATTGTTTGACGCCTGAAAGTTGAAGCGCATTGCATATTCATAGACATCCCCTTCTGGTGATTCACAGATGATGCCGGCTCCACACTCATTTTGGGTGGCGGAACCATCCACATGGACTACCCATTGGGTCTTTTCATTTTTCAAGTGGACTGGCCTAATCATTTCCGCAATAAAGTCAGTAAAGGCCTGCCCCTTTATGGCCTTCCGCAGCTCATATGAAATATCAAATGCATTAAGTTCAATGGCCCAATTGAGCATTCTCCCGGACGCTTTCAGGTTGGTAAATGGCCGTTTCAGAGGTTGATCGGTGTATACTATCAGCCGATGAGCCATGAAGGAAGGGCGAAGCTTCTTGCTAGCCAAGAACAGAGCGAAACCGAATTTTTCAACAGTTGGGTACTTAAGCTCGGCGTTCTGTAGCATGTAACGAAGTAGACGGGTAGTTGTATTCCATCCATGTCTGTAAGTAAGATGACGCTTAGAGCGTAGTCTGAGATGGCAAGGTAGAGGCATAGAACCTCCCCTGGAAGAGGGTTGACTAGCCGCGGCAGAGTGTGCAGATGCTCTTTCAAATGAAGGAGAGCGGCCTCTGCCTGTGGCGTCCATTCGAACTAGGTCCCCTTTTTGATGGTACTGAAGAAGTAATGACACTTATCTCCAGCTCTAGACAAAAATCGTCGCAAGGCAGCAAGGCAACCAGTCAAGCGTTGCACATCTTTAACTATCTTTGGGGACGTCATAGTGATGACTGCTTGTACCTTGTCAGGATTGGCCTCATTGCCCCTCTCGTCAATTAGAAAACTGAGGAACTTGCCAGAAGTGACTCCGAAAATGCATTTCTTTGGATTGAGTCTCATTTGGTAAGCCCTAAGGGTCTCGAAGGTCTCTCGCAAATCGCCGAGGTGATCCGTCCTTTGTTTGCTTTTTACAATCATATCATCAATATAGGCTTTTATGTTCCTCCCCAGTTGTTTTGCAAAAACTGTGTTCACCAAGCGTTGAAAGGTAGCTGGTGCATTTTTCAGGCCGAACGGCATCACCTTGTAACAGTACAGACCTTGCTCAGTGACAAATGAAGTCTTTTCCTGGTCTTCAGGCCATAAGGGGATCTGATAAAATCCAGAGTAGGCGTCTATAAAGCTCATCATGGCGTGCCCCACCGTTGAATCAACGAGGCGATTTATCTTTGGCAATGGAAAGCTGTCTTTGGGGCAGGCTTTATTTAAATCTGTATAGTCGACGCACATCCTCCACGTCCCATTGGGATTGGGCACTAGTACTACATTAGCTACCCAGTCTGGATACTGACATGGACGTATTAAGCTTGCGTCCATCAATTTTTGCACTTCAGCGGCGGCAGCTAAATTTCTTGCCTCTCCATGATTCCTTTTCTTCTGTCGTACTGGTTTCATGGCACTATCTACGTTCAGTTTGTGCACGGCTACTGCCGGATTAATGTCTGGCATCTCTTCTACCGTGAAGGCGAATATCTCTTTGTATTCTCTTAGCAGCTGTACCAGTACCGCTGCCATGGGATCGTCAGGCGGAATTCCAATGGGAACTGTTCGAGACGGGTCCGTTAGGTCTAGGAATATATCATAGTGTTCTCCCACTAGCTTAGGACGTCTGTCCGCACTATGTGCCATAGGTGTCTCTTTGAGTTTACGCTGGCTTTTCAGTGGCTTCAACTTTTCGTTTTTCTTCGGAGAAGCCCCCCATGATGCCGGTTCCAACGTAGTAAGGTAACAATCTCTGGCCAGTTGTTGGTTTCCATAGAGGGCTCCATTGCGTCCATTGCTTCCCACAAACTTAACTTGCAGTAAATGGGGGACAATTACGGCTTTTAGGTCATTGAGTGCTGGACGACCGAGTATGATATTAAACGAGGTGAGGCTTGCTACAATCGTAAATCGAGTGACACCTTCTTTGGTCACTGGAGGGGTGCCAATGGAGACAGGAAGCAGGATGGAGGCAGTGGGGCAGACGACACTTCCCTCAAATCCTACTAAGGGCATGAATACTTTTTCTATTGCTCTGGCATCATGCTTCAATTTCTGCAGGCATTGCAGACTGATTATGTCGGACGAGCTCCCCGTGTCTACCAGTACTCTTTTCACTCTGAGATTAGCCACCTTAATTTCTAGGACCAAAGGATCATCATCATATGGTGCTCCCGCCTTTCGGTAATAGATAAGACGAACTTGATTGCCGTCCTTCCTTAGACGGTTCTCCTGCCGCAATCCCTCCTGATATCACTGCCACGAATCCTTAGTCTGAATAACTGTTGCTATTGGTGGAGGGACTCGACTCCTCGCTTGCATCTGCCAAACGGAGGTACCGACGTAGGTATCCTTTAGCCGCGTAGCCATTCAGTATCTTTCTCAACATCCGACAGATTTGAGTGTCGTGCCCCTCCTCTCTGTGAAAAGCACAGAACGGGGCCTTTTGCTTTGAGGCATCCGGCCGTCTGGGGGACCGCTGTTCTATTCCCAGATTCCGTCCCTCAGCCAAGAGAATATCCTCAAGAGCCGTGTTGAATATAAACAAGTTTCCTGTTGACGGCTTCCTTCGTTTCCTTTTTACTTCATTGCCTCTGCCACTTTTTTTTTCTCGTGTGAGGTTCACATGCCGTCTTCTAGGAGTTTTGGGGGAGTGATAATCCTGAGATTTGCAAGTTGGCTGCCGTGAAGGTAGGCTCGTCCACCTTCCCGGACGCTCTTCTCTTACATGCTAACTTTCTTCCTCCGGACGCTGTCCCTTCCGAGGTGGATCATGGTCATTTGCTACTGGCTCCACCACTCTGCCGCTACCCTGCACCGGGTTGGCTTTGCTGAAGGATCTGGTGATTTCTTCTTGGAGGACGTGCTGAAATCCCTCTTGCCATTCATCCGCAATGTTCTGATGGAGATCGTTCAACAAGTACCGCAGGGACCTCGCGGAGGCCGATCGGCTGGTTGAGGCGTCACAATGATTTCTAGTCTTGTTTTTAACAGGGAGCTTCCCTCCGTTGGTAGCAGACCGTGCTCTATCCGCGCTTTCCTCAGATTGCTGTTCGGCCATGATACTATACCTCCCCACAAACGGCGCCAAATGTTGTTGGATCTTTTATGGTGATGACGTGTCACGCGAACCTTGGAGGTATCAAGTATGAGCTGGCACGAACTTCTAGCAACCTGCAAAACAAGAATATTCCCGTAGGAATATTCCCTCCGATGCCTAAGTAAGTATGGGCTAGAGAGAGAAGTAATTTTAGAGAGAAGGCAGAGCAGAAATAGTTTTAAGGTAGGTGAGAATGAATTAATTACCCCTTACCTTGGAATCTGATCTATTTATAGGGTTAGGGTTTCTTGGGAATTGATCCCTCAACCCTAGCTGTGGGATGTGTTGCCCAATGGGGATTTAGGATATGTGTCCTTTGGACAAACATGGATGGGCCTTTTATATTTTGGGCCTGGCTGCCAACGAAGGTGGGCTTCTAAAATAAGAATTTGCTCTTTGTTTCGTTTAGGTACCAAGGTCCGAGCCAACTTCCAGGCCTTGGACCCATGGGTCTCTTGGGGTGGCCTGTACTTGTCGTTTAACCTCTTGGGCCTTATGGTGGAGATATGCTAGCCCACATCATTATGCTCAACATTATTAATTATATGTGAATAAGATTATACTTAATTAGTTGGGTTGAATTTTACACTCAAGATTATTAATTATATGTACATAAGCAACTACCAAAGTTGTGGATTCTAACAATAGTTTTTGAACAACAACTTCACCATCAGATTCATCATTGATGTCCTTCGTATATTACTTCATTTAAGGTTCTGTTTGACTGTATCTTATTGCTAGAGGAGTATTTGAGTGGTTTAGCATCTAGAACATCGATATTATGGCCTTTTAGAAGTCTTGTTTGGTAATGAGCTTCATTGAGAAGTCGGTGTACATCCCGACTCTAATACAGACACAACTTATTAGAAGTTTGGCCACCCAATTACTACTCATTTTTAATCAAGATGCGCTACTTATGTGAAGCATCTCCCAGTTAACACACCAATATCCTGTTGAAATTGAACATAACATTTCCTTTTGTGCATCATAGTGTCTTTACTCTTTAACCTACAACATACAAGTTCAAAATTCAGATTCAACTTTACATTTGTAGGTAGTATTCATTAGTTCATTTATTATTCAAAGTTAGTTTGCAATCAAACATGTTCTAAACTATTTCCGTGTATCATTGACGTCCTTCGTAAGGTTCTGTATGACTGTATCTTATTGCTATGGCCTTTTATAAGTCTTGTTTGGTAATGAGCTTCATTGAGAAATCGGTGTACATCCTGACTCTAATACATACACAACTTATTAGAAGTTTGGCCACCCAATTACTACTCATTTTTAATCAAGATGCGCTACTTATGTGAAGCATCTCCCAGTCAGCACATCAATATCCTGTTTAAATTGAACATAACATTTCCTTTCGTGGAATATAGTGTCTTTACTCTTTAACCTACAACATACAAGTTCACAATTCAGATTCAACTTTACATTTGTAGGTAGTATTCATTTGTAGTTAGTTTGCAATCAAACATGTTCTAAACTATTTCCGCGTACTATTTACGGTCGGGAATTTCTTTGCGTTTTTTGTAATTGTTTTCCGATAACTTGGGGGACCGTGCAGTTCTCTTACGGACCTCTGCCCACATATATAAATACAGGGTTACCCTTAACTGCGACATTTCTAATGGCACCGGCGAGCTTTCGGTGACCGCGTTCACTGTTGATTCTGAAAGGCTTTTTAGGATGCCTGCTGCAGACCTCTTCCGCATCAAACACACAGTATGTCTTTTGCATTTTCAAACCTACATACATATGCTTCTTTTGTGGGCGGTTTCCTTGTTTTATGATGCATAAACCAAGAAACATACCCTTTACATGCATGTCATTACAAGATGACCTTCCAATATGTTATTGGGTTATGCAACCTGGTTTTTGAGCTATGCATACTTCTTGTATTTCAGCGTGATGGCCCAGCTATTGAGGTTGCGAAGGAGATGATATGTACTAAGCATGTCTTGGTTGAGGTTGGGCCAACAACGGCCCTATCCAAGAGCAACGCTCTATAGTGGTGCCTTAAACAGGTGGCATTGGAAGAGCCCGAGCCAGAGGACGTTGCTGAGGACATTGCCGAGGATGTTGCTGCGGATACTTTGGAGCCCACACATGCTGAGGATGCTTTGCAGATGCATGCTGAGGATGCTTTGCAGGACACGCATCCTACAGATATATGCTTTGGAGCACGTGCATGGTGCGCGAACACCACATAAAGCCCTCCCTTTTGTGTGTGTACATGGTCTATTAGGAAACTATTATGTGTGTGTGAAAGTTAAGTAGTTCCATAACCATGTACACTTTTTGTAAGAAACCATCGTTTATGGTCCATGACTTTCGTAGCTAACCTATCTTGTGTGGTGAGGGTTTTTTAAAAGGAACATACAACACTTGTGATTTTATGTTCCTATGAAATACCCAATTGCATCTTTTGGACCCCGTACGGAATATGTATTATGGGTGTGTCTGTAACCTACATTAAGTAATTATTAATGCTTATTATTTTGTCTAAGTCCCTGCTGTTGAGGATTATGCAAGTAAACATCCCAGCATTATGACATATATGTAGAAATATTACAGCAACAACATGGCAAGATATGTGATGTCCTTCAGAAAGGTGCCTTTTGCTACCACTTCTGTATTACTGAGTCTTCTGTCTTACTGATTCTTGAGCATTAAACTTATCAGGTTTGGTTAAATCAGAAGCATTTCTGTTTGACTTCTACACTACTGACTCTTACAAATGGTGGTTACTTGATTCTTCATGATAATAGGTGCTTGACTCTTTCCTTTGTTGGGAATCCGAGTCTATTGTAAGTGTGTTCAAAGGTCTTGACAACTTGAAGGACATGTATTTTGCTTCACTGCTGTATTCAGTTACTCTGCATTTATATTATCATGGACTGCTTTGTATTCAGCTTTGCCTTTGTAGGTAGTATTCATTAGTTCATGTATTATTCAAATTTAGTTTCCAATCAAACATTTTTCTAAACTTTTTCCATTTACCAATTAGGGTCGGGGTTTGATTTGTGTTTCCGTAATTATTTCCCGATAGCTTGGGGGACCGTGCACTCTAGCGCACGGGCCAACAACTAGTATTGAAAAAGCTAGGGTTTAACGGAAAAAAGAAGAATATAGAAAAAATGACGTGAAAGAGTTCTAGTAAATTAAAACATAAGGGAAAATAAAAGCATAAAGGAAATAAATTAATCCCTTGAGGTATTTAAATGCTTCCTAAATTCTAAACAAAAAAAGGAAATAATAATAATAATTACATAAGTTACGAATTAACTGAACGATCACGAAATGAACGCAACGAATCCGCGCGGAAATCAGATAGGCGCAGAAACCAGCGGGCCCGCTGGTGGGTCGCTGGTTTTCGCGCCCAAGGGGAAGAGCCGGGCCAGCGTTGTGGGTCGTGGGCGAATCGGATAGTCGAGCCACCTTGTTTATGTCATAACTCTTGTTCTACAATTCCTATAGGGACGTGTGATCTGTCGTTGGAAAGCTCTTGAAGCCTACTTTCTAGCCCAATCAAAATCTTTTCATTCCGACATGTAGAATTTGAGATATCATCAAAAGATTGAACGGTTGCCCGTTTTGATGCTCAGAAAAATAGTGTTTAGCTTTGTTCTTGACTGAAAATTATCCCTAGAGACATGTAATGATCCCCGAGTCAACATCCCATCCGTTCATCATCCAAATTAACTCATGACACTCCGAAAGCATCTAAATGGCCGTAAAATCACCTGAAACATTAAAGAAAACACAAACGGGGCGTCATAGAGTACGACAACGATAACTTATGCAAATGTGACCCTAAATGCAACTAAAATGATATAAATGCCTAATAATGCAACCTAAATGTGCCTAAAATACCCTATACAAATATGACTAATCAAATTCCCCCAAGCTAGACTGTTGCTTGTCCCCAAGCAACACTAAATCAAAGATAAAGATACAAGACGCACATGACTTTCATAAAACCATGGTAAGACCAACCCAACTCTCGAGCAAACAATCAAACAGAGTTATTGAGACATAAATCTAGCTCGGATACAAATAGAACCACAAAGCATCATGATCCACAATTGAAACAACCAAGCTTAGCCACAAACTATTCTCAATCAAGCTAGTCGTCGCCGCATACCTTGTAGAATATAAATATATGATGCAACATGGGGTAAGATGACAATAGCAAGAAACAATTTTCATTCAATCACAAAACAAACATGCCGATCAAGAGGTCTTTAGAATAAGCTTGTAATGGGGCTAGGTAAAAAGAAAAGGGTAGGGTATAATTTGGAAAAAAGTGAGAGTAAGGTCCAACTTGGGGAGCAACGGTGAACTATATGTGTCGACGTGATAATGCCGAAAATCCAACTCCATCGAACCATGAAACTCAAACAATCAACCAAGTTTAACCAAGGGGAAGAACATAATGTCAATGATCTTTCTTCAATCCCCTTTCCTTGCCTTCAATTATATAAGAACTAAAGACATATTTTTTTATTTTTCTTTGATTTTTCTCCTTTTTTTATTTTTATTTTTCTTTGATTTTTCTTTTATTTTTCTTGAGACGAAATAAATAGATGAAAACGAAAGTACAAAAATAAATACTAATGCTAACTGTTACAGGCTTGGGTGCCAACAATAATATACACTATTTCCGAACCACAAATCCAAACATAGCCTCGAACCACGATCTATTGTCTTACTGTGCCAATCAATCAACATTAATGAAGCCATTACAAACACCGAAGCTCCCCCAAACTAGACTCGGGACAAGTAACCAACGGGGCTAAAAGGGCTCAATTTTGTGGAGTCAAAAGAATAAACGGACAAGGCTACAACATGGGTATGAAAGGCAGGAACTGATGTTTCTAAATTCGCCTGAAGGCTTCCTAAGAGAATGGCCTCTGTCATACGCGACATGCGTGAGTTGCAACTAAATTACTAATGAATCTCAAGCCAAAATCATAAGATAACAAGTCACATCAATCACGCAAACACATAGTAAGGTGACCTACAAGATAATTGGCTAGCTATTCTTGACACGAGACCAACATCTTACCGCATACCATTCAATTGGTCTACACAATACCAAGAAGTTATCAATGTATAGCACAACCGACTGAATTTCAGAATCATAACTAAGTTCAAAAGAAGCTCAAGAGAGTCAAGTAAAGTCTGAACAAGGTTTGAAAGTCAAATACACAATGTAGAGTATGAAGACATATGAATGCAAGTAAAAATGCAACTAAATTGAACAATAACACTAGGAAAGAAGTACATTTTTTCCGTTGCACGTAAACTCCCACCCCTAATGGATGGTACAAAGCATACAACACCTAAAAAGACAATGAAATTATATTAGAAATCGATAAAGATAAATATCCCTCCCCCAAGCTAAACAAAACACAGTGACCTCACTGTGAAAATAGCAACAAAATAACTCAAACAAGGGAGAGAGATGGAAAGTTCTCACTCGTGATGAGCCTCGTCGGCCGAGTAAGACTCGGTAGGACTGTCGACAGTAGAAGCAGTGTGACCAGAAGCTTCAAACTGACGACGCAAAGAGTCAATCTCCATGCCCATTGCCTCAACCTTCTTGTCAAGGCCATCAAAGTTAGCCCGAATATCCTTGGAGAACTGAGTAAAAAATCTAGGAGCGTTTGGAACGCTTCCATGGTGACCGGGGCAAAGCTCGGTGTCGCAAGATCATGCACCTCAGAGGGGTATGAGGGCTCATGCTCCGAGGTAGTGGAATCATGTTGTTGGAGATCGACACTTGCTTGTATAGTGGTCGTTCTGTCGGTAATAGGAGTGAACAATAAAGCATTAGGCAAACCAAATCGCGTAGCGGGATTAGGGAGGAGTGAATAAGGGACCTTGCATGCGGCCTCCGTTGCCCTTTAATATACCACATATATGTTCTAGTTCCAAATGCCGATAACCAGTCGAATTTTTCCAACCTTTGATGAGTAAGGGAAGCCATGTTTTTCAACGTTGCAAAAGAAGACAAGGGGACTCCTACATGCTCCGCAAAGAGAGTGACACATGCTCCCCAAAGAGAGTGACAAAAATCACTATAGTGATGTTTTCCTTCTTCTTTTTCACTCTCGAATGAACGCATCAATGCGGAACTTCCCAAAGTCAAGTTGACCCATTTTGTCTTTGTCACCATGCACAAACCACCATAGAATCTTGAAATCTTTAGTTGTGAGATTACCCAAATCTTTCCTTGCATAAAGCACCTGTGTGATGATCCGATGCCAAAGACGAATAACCGGATTCACAAAGGAGAAGGCCTTTGAGAGACCAACTCTCCAATCATCCCGACCCGTCACCTCCTTCCAAAAGGCTTTGGAAAAGAATTAATGACCATTCTTGTCTCCGTCAATTGACTCGAACTCCGTAGGACCGATGGTCCCATCACATGGTCATCCAAAAATCTCATTGACCTCCGTCGAAGTCATAGTCCTTTCCGCCCCATCAAGGTAAAAAGACATGTCACCTGTCTCCGAAATAACCTCAGTAGAAGCAAGAAACTCAATCACCAATTCCGGATAAATCTCGGCTTTCAAATTGAGAACCTTGGACCATCCATATTTTCTTGCAAGACCTTTCAAGCAATCATCTATCCCTATGGCTTTAGCATGCTCGGCCGAATAACGAAGAGTGGGCATGATGCTCCGACCTTGTAAGGCTAAGAAAGTCTCTTGTTGAGTTCACTCAACCATGGATATTTGGGACACGTAGAAGGCGATGGTGGGGTGGGGGGTTGTTTGTTTGAAGTGGATGGAGTGGCTTTAGATGATGCTTTGGTGGATTTCTTTGGTGGTGGCTTGGCTCTTGTTTTGCGGGTAGGATTACGCTTCTTTGCAATGGATTTTTTAGGAGCAAGTGGGGATGCGGTGGATTTTGGGTTAGAGCTAGTTGGTTTAGTTGTTCTCACAATGCAACAACCACAATTCAAAGTACTCCAAGTCTCCAATCAACCAAAACGGTGCACAATTCAAGATTCAACGATCAATCCCAACAAAGAGTTCACGCAATAACAATAATCTCCCAATGCCAATAATTCAAATCGACAACCAACCAAAGTCAACCAATCTCAACAAACAATTCAGAAAATATTCACCAACAACGACAACCATTCGATTTCAACAACCAATATTGACATCAAAATTCCAATTTCCTTTTCAAAAAGTGATTCAAGTGAATAAATTTTAGAAAACTTGAAATTTTAAAACCTTTTGTGCACCACAAAGACCAGAATTTGGTTGCGAACTCACGTGAATTCCGCAAATGAGCCACAATACTACACAATTTGTTAATGCCCACAAAGAATAAAAAACCCCCAAATTAATTTCAAAAGTTAGGGTTTAAAATTCATGAACAAAATAATGGTGGAGGTGGGAGATGGAGAGGTGAAGAGGAGGGAAGGTGGTGGGCTGGAGTGGGGTGGGGTGGTGCGCACACCACTGCGGTGATGGTCGGCGTTCCGCCGGTGGGGTGTTGGTGGTGCGACAGGGCGGTGGTGCAGGCGGCGGGTGTTGGAATAAAAGGTGCGAGGGGATGGGTGATGGTGAACTGGTGGTGCGCGGGTGAGCGAAGTTGTGTGGGGTGGGTGGGGTGGGTCGCCGTCCGCCGGTGGTGCAGGTGGCGCGCCGGCGGTTGGTGTTGGTGGACGGTAGAGGGGACGGTGGAGAGAGAGAGGGAAGTCGAAGGAGGGAGAAGGCTAGGTCGCGGGTGAAGGAAGTGGGTTGAAAGAATTTTTATTTTTTTATTTTTGAATAAGGGGAGGGTGGCAAAACCACCAGGAGCGCTGGTTCGCCAGTGGGCAAGGCATAAACGACATTTGCGGAGGAAAAAACGCCCACCGGGCTCGCTGGTAGGGCGCTGGAAAGAGATGCAGCCAGCTAGCTCGCTGGGCTAGCGCTGGAATGCGCGAGTGCAGCTCGTTCGCTGCATTATTGTGGCTTGCAAAAACTTGTAGATGCATCGGATTTCCGGAATTAACTTGATCTTGCACCTATAATTCTGAAAAAATAATAATTCAAGCACCACTAAACTCAAAAGTTAGAATCGTTAGTGAAACTAAATACACAAAATAAATAAATAGATAATTAAATACGATGAACGAAAAAATAATCTAAAAATAAAATAGAAATATGACTTCAAGTGAACTCGAAAATAAAATATTTTTGTTCTTTTGTTCTTTTGTTGTTTATATTATTTTTCTTCAATAAATTAACCAAATAAATAAATAATAAATAATAATATAGAAATAAAATAGAAATAATTGAAAAAAATTGAAATGAGGGAGAGTTAGAAATCGGGTTGCCTCCCGATAAGCGCTCGTTTTAAGTCATTAGCTTGACTCCAAGCCTCAAAAATCAAGCGTCGATGGGTGGATCGGAGAGATAGATCGTCTCCAATTTTCCAATAAGCGCTCCTTCAGTGTATAGCTTCAAACGTTGACCGTTCACTTTGAACTTGGTGCCATTTTCACTAGCAACCTCAATAGCTCCATGTTCCTTGACTTCAGTGATAGTAAAAGGTCCGGACCATCTAGACTTAAGCTTTCCTGGAAAAAGCCGTAATCGCGAATTGTAAAGCAAGACCTTATCACTGATGTTGAACTCTCGTTTTTGGATCATCTTATCATGAAACTTCTTCGTTTGCTCCTTGTAGAGCCTATGATTCTCGTATGCTTTAAACCGAAGTTCATCTAGCTCATTCAATTAAAGAAGTATCGCTTCACCGACTGCCTCTAGATCCATATTAATCTCTTTTACAACCCAATTAGAGAGATATTCCATTTCAACCGATAAATGACAAGCTTTGCCATACACCAACCGATACGGAGTTGTCCCTAACGGAGTCTTGTAGGCCGTGCGCAACGCCCACAAAGTGCCATCCAACTTCAACGACCAATCTTTTCGAGACTTATTGACTACCTTTTCAAGAATTCTCTTGATCTGTCGATTAGAAACTTCAACTTGGCCACTCGTTTGAGGATGATAAGCCATGCCAACCTTTTGAGTAACTCCGTGCTTCTTCAGAAGAGTCTTAATATTCCGTTGATGAAAATGGGAACCCCATCACTAATCACGACCCTTGGGACTCCGAAGCGTGGGAAGATGATTTTCTTGAAAAGCTTCTTAACGACCTTAGAGTCGTTGGTTGGTGATGCAATAGCTTCCACCCACTTTGTAGCATAATCAACGGCAACCAAGATGTACCGATTCCCACATGAAGAAGGGAATGGTCCCATAAAATCAATGCCCCATACATCAAATGGCTCAACCTCAAGAATTCCATTCAGTGGTAGCTCTTACCTTTTTGAAATGTTGCCCGTTCGTTGACATTCGTCACATGCATTGCAGAAGAAACGAGCATCTTTGAATATAGAAGGCCAATAGAAACCACTTTGAAGAGTTCTATGGGCGGTCAGAATAGCACCAAGATGACCACTAGAAGGTAAACTGTGGCAATGTTTAAGAACATCGTGGGTATCCAAATCTGCCACACACCTACAAAACATACCATCGGCACACTTCCGATACAAATGTGGATCGTCCCAAAAATTCTGCTTAGCATCATGGTAGAATCTCTTACGTTGTTGATATGTCAACTCTGGAGGATGGGAGCCACCAAAACAATAGTTTGCAAAGTCCGCATACCATGGGGATTGAATAGACACAGAGAATAGATGATCGTCAGGAAATGAATAATTGATAAGCTCATCTGTGGTAGATTGAAACTTCAACCGAAAGACATGATCTACAACAACATTCTCAGCACCCTTCTTATCCCGAATCTCCAAATCAAACTCCTGGAGAAGAAGAATCCATCCAATAAGCTCGGTTTGGCCTCTTTCTTGGCCAAAAAATACTTTAGGGCGGCATGATCAGTGTGTACAATGAATTTCGAACCAACAAGATACGTCCGAAATTTTTCAAGAGCATAAACAGCCGTAAGGAGCTCTTTCTCAGTAGTAGCATAATTTATCTGAGCTCCATCCAAGGTTTTGCTTGCATAATAGATGGCATGCAATACCTTGTTCTTTCTTTAGCCAAGCACTGCTCCAACAACATAATTACTAGCGTCGCACATAGTTTCGAATGGCAAATCCCAATCCGGAGGCTGAATAATTGGAGCAGTTATCAATGCTTTCTTGATCCAGTCAAAGGACTCCAAACAAGCATCAGTGAACTCAAACGTGGAATCCTTGAGAAATAATTGAGTGAGGGGTTTCGCAATTTTAGAAAAATCTTTTATGAAACAACGACAGAATCCCGCATGACCGAGAAAACTCCTCACTCCCTTGAAATTCACGGGAGGGGGAAGTTTCTCAATCACCTCAATTTTTGCTCGTTCAACTTGGATGCCACGCTCAAAAATAAGATGACCAAGTACCACTCCTTCATTGACCATAGAGTTGCACTTTTCCCAGTTCAATACCAAATTCACTTCAGAACAACGTTTAAGCACTTTAGAAAGATTATGCAAACATACATCAAAGTCAGAACCATAAACACTAAAATCATCCATAAATACCTCCATGATATCCTCTATGAAGTCAGAAAAAATGGCCATCATACACCTTTGAAATGTAGCAGGGGCGTTGCACAAACCAAACGACATTCTGCGGTATGCAAAAGTTCCATAAGTTCTCCTGGTTGTCGGTGTGAATGGGAATCTGAAAGAAACCTGAATATTCATCCACATAACAGAAAAAGTTGTGTTTTTCTAATCTTTCTTGCATTTGATCAATAAAGGGGAGGGGAAACTGATCCTTCAAGGTGGCCGTATTCAACATTCGATAATCTGTACACATACGCCAACCTGTAACAACACGAGTGGGGATAAGCTCATCCTTATCATTCTTACCAACCGTTGTCCCTCCCTTCTTGGGAACGACTTGCACCGAGCTCACCCACTTAGAATCTGAAATGGCATAGATGATGCCCGCATCAAGTAGTTTCACTACCTCTTTTCTCACCACGTCTTGCATATTAAGATTCAAACGATGTTGTGGATGAATGCGAGGGCGGTGATCTGCTTCCAAATTAATTCTATGCATACAAAAGTCGGGACTAATGCCTTTGAGATCGTCAATGCTATACCCGGTTGCCTTTTTGTGCATACGGAGCACGGCAGAAGCTTAGAAAGCTGGCTATCGTCGAGTGCAGCATTAACGATCACAGGATAATCCTCATTATCATCAAGAAATGCCTATTTAAGGTGAGATGGTAATGGTTTTAGTTCTACCTTTGTTACATGTGGCTCGGAAATAGAGCAAACATTTTCTAATACCTCAAAAACAGCGACCTTCTCAGCTTCAATTCCATCTAAATCCGAGATCAAGGAATCAATCTCATTATCTCCTTCTTCTTTCTGGGCCTCCAAGGTGAGAACCGCCAACAATGGATCATCATACAACATTCTAGGGACATTGTCTAGAGAAATCTCTTCTACAACATCAATCCTGCAACAAGTATTATCAAGCATAGGAGACTTCACATCATTGGTTAGATTGAAAGTAACAGTATCATCACCAACACTCAAAGTAAGAGATCCAGACTTTACATAAATGACAGCACATATAGTACATAAATATGGCCTACCCAAAATTATGCGTATTTGACTATCCTCCTCCATATCTAGCACCACAAAATTAACAGGAATGTATAATTTTCCCACCCGGATAGGAACATCCTCTAAAATACCCAAAGGATATTTTATAGAACGATCTTCCATTTGCAAAGTGATTTTTGTGCATTTTAGTTTTCCCATATTCAACCTATTACAGATTGAAAGGGGCATGACAGACACACTTGCACCTAAATCACATAATGCTTTATCAATGAACAATGCACCTACATGACAGGGGATGTAAAAACTACCTGGATCTTTAAGTTTGGGTGGATACTTATTTTGCAATATGGATGCACTCTTCAGTTAGAGCGACTCTCTCCATACCACCATAATCCCTTTTCTTAGTGATCATATCTTTCAAAAATTTTGCATAAACAGGAACTCGAGATATTAACTCAGTAAAAGGGACCGTTACCTCAAGATTCTTGACCACTGCCAAGAACTTACCAAGTTGTTGATTGACTTTAGTTTTCTGCATCCGGTGAGGGAAAGGCAACTTAGGCACAATAGGGAGAGAATCAGAAATCTTCTCCTTCCCCTTATTTGCGCCAACATCATCAGCATTATCAACTTCCGGGACTTGAGGCTCTACATCAATTGCTTTCTCTGGTCCATCTGTGTTCTCCTTAGCAAGAGTTGCATCATCAGTGGGCATCGGGGTTCCATCATATTTAGTGCCACCTCTATGAGTGATAGCATTGGCACTTTCTCTATTCTGGGGCGGAGTAGGTTGCCCTGGTAGTGTACCCGGTTGCCTCTGAGTTAGAGTGTCAGCAAGTAGAGCAACTTGATTCTCCAACATTCTATTCTGATTCTTCAACTCTTTGATGCTCTCATCATGGTTCTTTTGAGCTATCTCTGCGGTCTTCTTCATATTTGTAATGAGCTTATACAGATCACCCATGTTAGGCTCAGGAGTAGCACTGGTCTGAGGGGGTTGTTGATATCCTTGATGCGGGGGCCTATTAAACCCCGGGGGAGAATTATGTGAGGCTCCTTGTTGAAACGGAGGCCTAGCAACATGTGGTTGAGGTGGATGGAACTGTGGTTGTGACCATTGTTGCTGGGGTTGAGGATTCTGAACATTGTTGCTCAGATATGAGAAATTTGGATGATTCCTCCAACCCGGATTATATGAGTTGGAATATGGGTCATTGGGTTCTCTCTGTTGAAAAGCACTCACTTGCTCCATTTGCGTAGTATCCTGCGAACTATAAGAGCACTCATGACCAAAGTGACCTTGGATGCCACATACTTCACAGTAAGAAGTTGTCACTGGAGATACACTAGACATAACATTGATACTCATTGGGGGAGTACTAGACTGGGGAGCCTTCAAAGAATCGATCTTCAGGTTCAAGGCTGCCACTTGTGAGGACAATAGAGAATAGGCATCGACATCCATCTTGCCCTTCTTAGATGTGGTTCTGGTGGTGCTGTAATGATTGGCAACTAAATTGGCAAGAAAATCATAACCTGCATCCACTTCTTTGTCAAGAAAAACACCCCCAGCAGCAGAATCAACTGTGTTCTTCGTATCATTTTGCAAACCATGGTAGAAAATTTGAACCAAGAACCATTTTTCAATGTTCTGATGCGGACAAGACCTATGCAATGACATGAATCTATCCCAGGCTTCTCTAAGTGACTCTCCAGGTTCTTGCGTGAATGTAGTCAACTTGTGCCTTATTTCAGCAGTCTTGGTGGGTGGAAAGAATTCTTCTAGAAAGGCCTATGAGATAGCACTCTACTCTGTCACCTTGACATCATTAAACCATGTTTGAGCCTTATCACGAAGGCTAAAACCAAACAACATAACCTTCAATTGGTCTTGAGTGACCCCTTGATGCTTGATAGTGTCACACAATTGGTTGAACCTTTGCAGATGGTTAGTGGGTTCCTCAGATGGATGACCACTGTATTGATTTTGAGATACAATGGAGATTAGAACGGGCTTGATCTGAAAGTTGATTGCCTCAATGGTTGGCATTGTAAGCCCAGTCGGAACACTATTCGAGGAAGGTAGTGTTAGGTTATGATAAATATAAATCATATATATTTCATGCGGAAAAACCATAAAGCCGGGAATCCAAATTAATTGCCTTATAACAATTAGCATAATTTAGGATACATACACTTTTTAGCGTACCCTCCCTAACTGCTCCCGAACCGAACAAGAACAAATTTAGGACTCCAAATGTCGTCCCTCCGTAGATAGTCCACAGCACGTTCGGATCTGCCTTAGATTTAATTAACTAGAATTGCACCTAAGGTATTATGAATATTCGAATATTTGAGGCAATATTATCGTTAGTTTTAATCCTTAAAACTAGGTGAATACTTGAAATTATGTGTTCATAAATTGTGAAAGCCATCACATATTTATAGGGTAGGAATAACGGAATTAGAAGTCTACTAGGTTTCAAGTAATCTAAATCTATTAGAATTAGACTTTAGTTGAAACTAGTAACTTTAGGAAATTAATCTTTTTTAATCTAATCCTAATTGCTTAAGGATTCGATGCATGCACGAACTTCAACACACACACGAGCACTGCCCACAAGAGTGCAGGCCATGCTCGCGCGCGCGGAGAAGCCCATGAAGTGCTCGCAGCCCGCGTCTGCTCGCAGCCCGCGTCTTGCTCGCAACCCAAGTCTTGCTCGGAGCCCAAGGGCGCGCTAGGCCTGGCCTTGCGCTGGGCCTTGCGTGCCTTTGGCTGTTGCTGCTTATTCCTTGCGCGCTGGGCTTGCTAGGCGTGGGCCTAGCTTCGTGCTGGGCCTTGCGTCTAGCAAGCTCGTCCGATGTGTATTTCGTACGACGCGCTTCCGATTAGTTTTCCGATTTCGGAATTCATTTTCGATTCGAACAATATTTAACATTTCCGATTCCGGAATTAATTTCCGTTTCGAACAAATATTTAATATTTCCAATTCCGGAATTATTTTCCGATTCCGATAATATTTCCGATTCTGACAATATTTCCGTTTACGGCAATATTTTCGATTCCGGCAATATTTCCATTTCCGATAATATTTTCCGATACGTACCATGTTTCCGTTTCCGGCAACATCTACGACTTGGATAATATTTATATTTCCGATACGATCCATGTTTCCGTTTCCCGCAATATCATCGTTTCCGGAGTATTCATAATTTGCCTTTTGACTATTTCAGCTCCCACTGGAATCGAGATCCGTCGATTCCGAATATCCATAAATGGAGTATTTAATTCCTTTAAATACTTGATCCGTTCACGTACTATTTGTGTGACCCTACAGGTCCAGTCAAGAGTAAGTTGTTGATAAATATTATTAATTCCACTTGAACTGAAGCGGCCCTAGCTAAGCATACAGTTCACTTGATCTCACTGAATTATTAACTTGTATAATTAATACTAAACCGCATTTATTAGACTTAGCATTAAATGCATACTTGGACCAAGGGCATTATTTCCTTCAGTCTCCCACTTGTCCTTAGGGACAAGTGTGCATTGCCTAATTCCTTTGTCGCTCGATACTTGCTTTTGACATAAGGTAAGAGTTGTCATCCTTTTTATGTCCAGAGGTGTTTCTCGATTTCAGAGTTCAACTGATCAAATAAACAGATAATCATAGCCTATGATTCATCTGAGCACGACCATGCATTTTACAATTTCTAGCTCCCCGACTGGCCTTGTACAACTTTCAGCATCTCATCCCGATTTATGGGAGGACAATCCCAATCTTGTGATCTTGAGATTAGACTTCATTTTATAGGTGATTACCCGAGCGTTGCCTTTATAACCTCCTTTTACGGTGCGACGGTTGACAACGTCAAAGTAACCAGTTCTCAAACAAGTAATCTCAAATCACTCAGGTATTGAGGATTAGTGTCTAATAATTTGAATGAAATTTACTTATGACATATTTTCATCTCTTACAGTAAAGTTTCATAGGTCTTTCCGATACTAGTCTTCCCAAAGTAAGTATCTATGCAAATGATTGCGACATTGCCATGTCCACATAGTTCAAGAAACATAACTACTAGTCATCTTGCATTCTAGTCGTCTAACTTTTTCTATGCGTCCATCTTTATAGAAAACTCCGACCAGGGACCATTTTACAACTTTTGACATTCAAGTTCACTTGATAGACATTTCTTAGTCAAAGGACTGGTCCTGACAGTCTATCTTGAATATATCGTCAAATTGAAGGGACTCATCATTTAATAAACCACAAATTAAATAGAAAAATGAATTCTATTCATTAATGTGAATGGTCAACCAATAACGTTTTACAAAGTATTAAACTCTAAAACTTTAAAACATTAAATAAGGACATCAAAGCCATTCTCCAATATGTTTGATTCCCATAGCTGCAGTGTGCGAGTTGTGCTTCGCCTGCGGCAGAGGTTTAGTTAATGGATCTGAGATGTTGTCATCAGTTCCAATCTTGCTTATCTCGACTTCTTTTCCTTCAACTAACTCTCGTAGAAGGTGAAATCTACGAAGTACATGCTTGACTCTCTGGTGGTGTCTAGGCTCCTTTGCCTGTGCAATAGCTCCGTTATTATCACAATACAGAGCTATTGGTCCTTTAATGGAGGGGACTACACCAAGTTCACCTATGAACTTCCTTAGCGAAATAGCTTCCTTTGCTGCTTCATGTGCAACAATGTACTCCGCTTCAGTTGTAGAATCTGTAATTGTGCTTTGCTTAGCACTTTTCCAGCTTACTGCACCTCCGTTAAGGCTGAAGACAAACCCATAATATGATATGTAATCATCTTTATCGGTTTGGAAACTTGCGTCCGTATAGCCTTTAACAATTAATTCATCATCTCCACCATAGACCAGGAAATCATCTTTGTGCCTTTTTCAGGTACTCTCCTGGGTCTGACTGGTATCTGCCCGTAGCACTAAGTGCGTACGCAACATCCGGGCGTGTACATATCATAACATACATTATTGAACCAATCAATGATGCATATGGAATTCCACTCATTCGTCTACGCTCATCTAGTGTTTTTGGGCACTGAGTCTTGCTTAGAGTCATTCCATGAGACATGGGTAGGTAGCCTCACTTGGAGTCTGCCATATTGAACCTTTCAAGCACCTTATTGATATAAGTGCTTTGACTGAGTCCAATCATCTTCTTAGATATATCTATGTAAATCTTGATGCCCAGTATGTACTGTGCTTCTCCTAGATCCTTCATCGAAAAACATTTCCCAAGCCAAATCTTGAATGAATTCAACATAGGAATGTCATTTCCGATAAGTAATATGTCGTCGACATATAATACTAGAAAAGCAATTTTACTCCCACTGACCTTCTTGTATACACAAGATTCGTCTGCGTTCTTGATGAAACCAAAGTCACTGAATGCTTCATCAAAACGTATATTCCAGCTCCTTGATGCTTGCTTCAATCCGTAGATTGATTTCTTAAGCTTGTATACCTTTTTAGCATTCTTTGGATCCTCAAAACCGTTAGGCTGTGTCATAAACACAGTTTCTGTTAAAACGCCGTTTAAGAAAGCGGTTTTGACATCCATCTGCCATATTTCGTAATCGTAATATGCAGCGATTCCTAACATTATCCGAATAGACTTTAGCATTGCAACTGGTGAAAAGGTTTCATCGTAATCCACACTGTGGACTTGCCTGTAACCTTTTGCAACCAATCTAGCTTTGAAAACTTCTAGTTTCCCATCCTTGTCCTTTTTCAGTTTGAAAACCCATTTTCTTCCTATGGCTTGGTAGCCATCTGGCAAATCGACCAAATCCCAAACTTGGTTTTCAGACATGGAGTCTAATTCAGATTGCATGGCTTCTTGCCATTGCTTGGAGCTAGGGCTCGTCATAGCTTGTTTGTAAGTCGCAGGTTCATCACTTTCAAGTAATAGAACTTCATAGCTCTCGTTCGTCAAAATACTTAAGTACCTTTCCGGTTGAGATCTATATCTCTGCGATCTACGCGGGGTTACATTTCTGGATGGTCCTTGATTCTCACCAGATACTTCTAAAGATCTCTAAGTTTCATCCTGAATGTCATCTTGAGCATTCTCTAGAGTTTGTTGTTCGACTCGAATTTCTTCGAGGTCTACTTTTCTCCCACTTGTCATTTTGGAAATGTGATCTCTTTCCAAAAAGATACCATCTCGAGCAACAAACACCGTGTTCTCAGATGTATTATAGAAGTAATACCCCTTTGTTTCCTTTGGATAGCCCACAAGGATACGTTTGTCAGATTTTGGTTGAAGTTTGTCTGAAATTAATCGTTTGACGTATACTTCACAACCCCAAATCTTAAGAAAAGACACTTTAGGAGGCTTTCCAAACCATAACTTATATGGAGTCTTTTCAACAGCTTTAGACGGAGCTTTATTTATAGTGAGTGCAGTTGTGTTTAGTGCATGTCCCCAAAATTCTATTGGACGTTCGGCCTGACCCATCATTGATATAACCATGTCTAGAAAGGTTCTATTCCTCCGTTCAGACACACCGTTCCATTGAGGTGTTCCAGGAGGAGTCATTTCTGATAGAATTCCACATTCTTTCAGATGGTCGTCAAATTCATAGCTCAGATATTCACCGCCTCTATCAGACCGCAGTGCCTTAATCTTCTTGCCTAATTGATTCTCTACTTCACTATGAAATTCCTTGAATTTGTCAAAGGATTCAGACTTATGCTTCATCAGGTAGACATAACCATATCTAGTGAAGTCATATGTGAAAGTGATAAAGTAGCTAAAACCACCTCTAGCATTTGTACTCATTGGTCCACATACATCTGTATGGATTAAACCCAATAGTTCAGTTGCTCTTTCTCCAACTTTAGAGAAAGGTTGCTTTGTCATTTTGCCAAGTAAAAATGATTCGCACTTACCATAATCCTCTAAGTCAAATGGTTCTAGAATTCCTTCATTTTGAAGTCTTTCTATGCGCTTTATGTTTATATGGCCTAATCGACAATGCCACAGAGAGGTGAGATCTGAATCATTCTTTTTGGCCTTTTTGGTATTTATGTTATAAACTTGTTTGTCGTGATCTAATAAATAAAGTCCATTGATTAATCTAGAAAATCCATAAAACATCTCTTTAAAATAAAACGAGCAACTATTGTCTTTTATTAAAAAGGAAAATCCCTTAGCATCTAAGCAATCACATAACTATTTGCAGCAATTAATCAAGGCTTCCTATCATCTACCAATTATTCAATCCTTATTAATTCTAATCAAGTTGTTTTAACCTTAAAGGAATGTAGACCTAATCAAGAGTTTATGACTAAAACGCTCCCACTTAAACCAATAAATTTACATGCTTTACTAATTTTAAGCTTAAAATTGTATTTCCTAGTCTAACCGGAAACATACAAATTTAATTAAAATTTAAAGCTCATATAAATTATTATTTGAATCCTTTAATTTATTTTCAGTTTATTAAATTAATTAATTTAAATTTAATCAAGGTTTTAATTTTAGTAAAATAATTAGCATAAATAAAATTTATAATAATTAGATTATCAAAATAAATTCCGAGAAAAAATTAAATTACGAATTTTAAAATTCATTAAAATCGTTTTCCAACTGAAAATTTAAAATTAAATTCAAAGCGCATCTATCGGATCAAGATGAGGCCATGGGCTTGCGCCCATGCCCCGTCGAGTTCACAAGGCAGCAGCACCCCTCGACTGATCACACAGCAAGGCACGAGCAGGCCACACGCATATGCAGCAAGCCCAGCAAGCCACGCATGCGCGCAGCCTGCTTGCTCGTTGTGTTCTAGCTTGCTCGTTGGGCGAGGCAGCGCGCGCTGGGCGAGCAGTTCTTGCTCCCTGCTCTTGGGCCTCGTCTCGCTTGTGCCTTGCCCCTTCGCCCCATCCGCCCATGCTCGTAGCACACAGCGCCTAGGCAGGCCCACTGCCTTGCGCGCATGCCACGCTCGCTTTGCTCGTTGCATTCATACCGCATGGGCGACGAGCTCCCTTGCTCGTCGTCGCATGCCCGCACTATACAACACCCCTTAAGGGTAACACGTAGCGTCCATTGTTTTGTGAGTGCAAGATTTATGAGCGGATTATATAAGAATCAAAACTTTTTAATTCAAATTTATAGACAAATTAATAAATCTTATTAACTTCATAAATTTAGTGCGAAAAATCGAAAATTTATTATTCAAATTAATTTCCGATTATCATGGATTCAAGTCTAGGTCATAAAAATTTATAATTTACCAAATTTAACAATTTTTATGGTGGTTTTTAATCATGGATGCCTAATTAAATTGTCAATTAATTATGAAAAACAAATTCTAACTTATTCGAATTTCAACAAATTAATCACAATTACAAATTAGGTTGTATAATTAACAAGCTTAGGCATTTAAATTTGTTAAACATATATAGTAGGTCAATCAAAAATTTAAGATTTACAAACAAGAATCGCAAATATTTAATTTAACATCTTAAAAATTACAGAAAAACTAAAACCTCCGAAACGTTATAGTTAGGCTTCGAATTTGGGAATTCTGGGTTCGGCATCAAATCTATGATTTTAGTCAAAATTTTAAAACGCCGTTTACATGCAAAATACACTATAAAATTATACGATTCCGACCATTATTGACTAAACTGCCGAAAATTCTGCGAACATATAATTAAATAATCGCACGAATTTGCAATTAATTACAAAAAATCGAAATTTCGAAATTAATCACCCCTTTTAATAGATTGCAAATTTATAAAATTTAACCATGTTAACTACTTATTATGGAATTAATTAGAGGCTCGTGATACCACTGTTAGGTTATGATACATATAAATCATATATATTTCATGCGGAAAAACCATAAAGCCAGGAATCCAAATTAATTGCCACATAACAATTAGCATAATTTAGGATACATACACTTTGTAGCGTGCCCTCCCTAGCTGCTCCCGAACCGAACAAGAACAAGTTTAGGACTCCAAATGTCGTCCCTCCGTAGATAGTCCACAGCACGTTCGGATCCGCCTTAGATTTAATTAACTAGAATTGCACCTAAGGTATTATGAATATTCGAACATTTGAGGCAATATTATCGTTAGTTTTAATCCTTAAAACTAGGTGAATACTTGAAATTATGTGTTCATAAATTGTGAAAGCCATCACATATTTATAGGGTAGGAATAATGGAATTAGAAGTCTACTAGGTTTCAAGTAATCTAAATCTATTAGAATTAGACTTTAGTTAAAACTAGTAACTTTAGGAAATTAATCTTTTTTAATCTAATCCTAATTGCTTAAGGATTCGATGCATGCACGAACTTCAACACACACGAGCACGGCCCACAAGAGTGCAGGCCATGCCCGCGCGCGCGGAGAAGCCCATGAATGGCTTGCAACCCACGAGTGCTCGCAGCCCGCGTCTGCTCGCAGCCCAAGTCTTGCTCGTAGCCCAAGGGCGCTGGGCCTGGCCTTGCGCTGGGCCTTGCGTGCCTTTGGCCGTTGCTGCTTATGCCTTGCGCGCTGGACTTGCTAGGCGTGGGCCTGGCTTCGTGCTGGGTCTTGCGTCTAGCAAGCTCGTCCGATGTTTATATTGTACGACGCGCTTCCGATTAATTTTCAGATTCCGGAATTCATTTCCGATACGAACAATATTTAATATTTCCGATTCCGGAATTAATTTCCGTTTCGAACAAATATTTAATATTTCCGATTCCGGAATTATTTTTCGATTCCGATAATATTTCCGATTCTGACAATATTTCCGTTTCCAACAATATTTCCGATTCCGGCAATATTTCCATTTCCCATAATATTTTCCGATACGTAGCATGTTTCCGTTTCCGGCAACATCTACGACTTGGATAATATTTATATTTCCGATACGATCCATATTTCTGTTTCCGGCAATATAATCGTTTCCGGAGTATTCATAATTTGCCTTTTGACGATTTCAGCTCCCACTGGAACCGAGATTCGTCGATTCCGAATATCCATAAATGGAGTATTTAATTCCTTTAAATACTTGATCCATTCACGTACTTTTTGTGTGACCCTACGGGTTCAGTCAAGAGTAAGCTGTGGATTAATATTATTAATTCCACTTGAACTGAAGCGGCTTCTAGCTAGGCATACAGTTCACTTGACCTCACTGAATTATTAACTTGTATAATTAATACTGAACCGCATTTATTAGACTTAGCATTAAATACATACTTGGACCAAGGGCATTATTTCGTTCAGGCACCCCATATGATTTCAGGGATTTAGACATCGTGTGACTTGGTGGAGTCTGTGAGTCTTGGGACCCTGACTGCTTCTTCTTCTTTTGTTCTTTTTTTAGTTGACGAAGGGTCTTTCCAAGATCGGGATCGGGAGGAACCAAGGTACCCGTTCTGGCAGACCTGGGCATAAACAACAAAGAAAACACAGTGAGATTTGCCTCAATTGAAACTGAGAGTTCCAATGAGACAATGGAAACAGTTTAAATAACAAACTAAAACTAATAGAATCTAGTCGTCTCCCCGGCAACGGCGCCAAAAACTTGATGAATTAAAAAGTGATACCGAAAAGTGCACGGTGTCTGTTGTTAGCAGATACTTAGCAAATACGGGTCGATCCCACAAGCAGACAAGTTCTATTAGTTTTTGCCCAATTATATAAACTATTTCAATAAACGAAATGTAGAATTTTGGTTTATAAACTAATGAAACTAAGAAATAATATAACGTTGAATTTAACAATGAATTAAAGGTCTAGGGCATCTGTTCGGTTCACCATGCTTATACCAATCCAAAAATGCAGATCAATACGAAAATGAATAAGCTAGGCCGAGTAATTAAAGTATATGTTAATCCTATGGTCGGGTCTTAACACTTTCAATCCAACATACGCAGTACGGTCGCTAACATAATCAGAATTGCCAATTGGACCAAGCCTCTAAGAATATGATCTTTCAATTCTAATTCCTATTAGCTAGATAATCAATCCACGATATTGGCCAATTACATGAATCAACAATGAAAAGCAAATCAATTGAAATTACTCAAACATAACCTATAAATTTACAAACTTTAATGCATAGCAATCATGGTATAAACAAGGCTTCCCTTACTTAGCCTTAGAAAATGACTACTCGCTCACAATTGAATTAACAAACATGATAGAAATAATAAACATGAATTTCATAATCAAAGGACAAATCAAACTAAGGAACGAAAATAATAAGAAAGAATTAAAGCAAAAACAATTCTTGAATTACCTCTAGATTGATGAATTGAAATATTGAAAAAGCTAGGGTTCAACTGAAAAGAGAAGAATATGGAAAAAATGGCGTGAAAGAGTTCTAGGAAATTAAAACATAAGGGAAAATAAAAGCATAAAGGAAATAAATTCCCTTGATGTATTTAAATGCTTCCTAAATTCTAAAAAAAAAAAAAAAAATACATAAGTTACGATTTAACTGAACGATCACGAAACGAACGCAACGGATCCGCGCGGAAATCAGATAGGCGCAGAAACCAGCTGACCTACTGGTGGGTCGCTGGTTTTCGCGCCCAAGGGGAAGAGCCGGGCCAGCGTTGTGGGCCGTGGGCAAATCAGATAGTCGAGCCACCTTGTTTATGTCATAACTCTTGTTCTACATTGCCTATAGGAACGTGTGACATGTCGTTGGAAAGCTCTTGAAGCCTACTTTCTACCCCAATACAAATCTTCTCATTCCGACATGTAGAACTTGAGATATCATCAAAAGATTGAACGCTTGTCCGTTTTGATGCTCAGAAAAATAGTGTTTAGCTTCGTTGTTGACTCAAAATTATCCCTAGAAACATGTAATGATCCTCGAGTCAACATCCCATCCATTCATCATCTAAATCAATTCATAACACTCTGAAAGCATCCAAATGACCGCAAAATCACCTGAAACATTAAAGAAAACACAAACGACGCGTAATAGAGTACGACAACGGTAACTTATGCAAATGTGACCCTTAATGCAACTAAAATGATATAAATGCCTAATAATGCAACCTAAATGTGCCTAAAATACCCTATACAAATATGACTCATCAGAGAACTTTTATTTACTGTTCACGTAATAGTGAATTTACAGTTCAACCCCCATTTTCATGCCCATTTTTGTTTTGTCGTGTAGCTTATAGACAGTGTAAGTATCATTTTGTACCTGTGCCTTCTCCCTTTTCCTTGGCTCCTGTTTTGGGCAAATTCTACTTAGAGCCTAGCTTGCCTTGAGGATGGTGCTAACAATCGATTGAGCAAGATAATTTAGAGTAGCGAGAGTAGGTCGCAAAAGCATGGAATGAGAGTATTATTATAGGTAAGAATTTTGTATATGTAAACTGACTTAGCTAAGCCATTTTATAGGCTTTACATGATAAAATATAACGTTCAGACATTAAATGTACATAATTGGACATTAAGTAGGTAATTTGGGTCGCTTGCAACGGTTTGTAACCGCTGCCTCTTCCTTAGCCGTTGTGAGCAAGTTGGAAGGGTGCTATGTCATGCCTTGCTTGCAGCCACGTGCATTCCATTTGGCATATATGACCACGTCACCCAGAGGGTATTTTCCCCCCTAACATTTGTCCCCAAAACCCATTTTGAATTTATTCCGGGAAGTACAAAAGGAGAAATGGGTTTTTTCCTTGATTACGAGAAACTGGAGGAAATAACCTCTCATCCCCCCAATCCTTACGGTGTTAACGCAAATATGTCCTTGGAGAAATCAACCGCCCAAATGCTTCCATAAATACAGCCACCCCTTCAACCAATTCCACACACTTCCTCATTCTCTCTCTTCTCAATTCTGAAAAAGAAACCGGTGCTCTTCTCTCTCTCCTTCTAAGGTAACTGCTCCCCTTTCATCTTCTTCCTTTTTCCTTCAATTTCTTTATGTCTCAAAGGATGGGAACAAAATCCACCCGCGCAAAGAACAAGAAGGTGGTGATAGAGTGCGACTTAGACGAGGGGCAGATTTTCAGCCCTACCCACATTCTGGACAAGAAGAACACCTGAGCATCCACTTGGGGAAAACAGGATGTGGTGGCACTCAAGGCCGAATGAGGCTTTCCTCCGTCGGCGGTGGTCCGTCTGCCGCAGCCCGACGAGCGGGCCGATTGGGTATCGGACGGTTGGGTGTGATTTTATGAGTACCCCTTCAAGATAGGGTACACTTACCCTTTCACGCCGCTGGTGCGGGGGGTTCTGAAAACCCTAATGGTGCCGTCGGCGCAACTGATGCCGCAAGTCTGGCGAGTGATGCATCTGGTTGACCAACTGGCCGGTCAACTGGGCATGGAATTCCAGATTGAGGACTTGGTTTACACCTACAAAGTCCAAAATTAAGGGGTTGGTCGGTACTTGCTGTATGTCAAAGATGATAGAGAGGCTCTCCTGGGTTCGGACAAGTCGAACGACCGCGGGTGGATGGGTCGTTTCTTCTTTGTGGAGTTGGCTAGTCTAGGGCCCGACTCCGACTTCTTGACTGGGGAATGGAGGGCTAGAGGTATATTTTGTTCATTTTTTGTGTTTTTGGGGTTGTTGATTTGACTTTGTCTCACTTGTTTGTTTTTGTAGGGGCATCATTCGACACTGTTGGAGTCGGCGCTGAGGCGGTGGAAAAGACTTCTGTGCTTTTGGGGATCCCATTAAAGGACCGGGCTTTTTGTGGCATAAGGTTCGAAGGCGAAGAACTTTCTCAAGAAGAGGAAAACTCCGATCCTCCAAACATGTCGACATCAACAGGTAAAAATGGGTTAGAGTTAGTTTACAACTTGGGTTCATTGCCCTTTACAAAAAAAAGATTACGATTTGTTTTGACGAGACTAAGTCGTCTACAATTTTGTGCAGGAACTGGTCCGTCGACACGCTCTGGTAAGGCCCCTTCTGCGGAGGCGTTACTGAGGAAAAGGTTGGAGACACTAGGGAGTGTGTCTCGGCCTAAGCCCATCACTGTGGTGTTGCCTCGGAAGCCGCCAAAGACTTCTCAAGATGCTGCTGTGACTGGGGAGACAGGAGCGTCTTCTATTGCAGAGTTCAAGTTGCCGCCTCCAACTCAGAAGAGGAAGCTCACTATTGAGTTCCCCGACGACTTCGGGTCGGCAGATGCTCCTCGAAATCAGCTTTGGCTAGAAGTTGATCTCCTGTGGATGCCATCTAGTCGAGAGCGTCAAGAGACCCTGTCCCCAGTTGCTGCGACTGTTGAGAGCGTCTCGGATGCTTGGAAGGTATATTTTGCTTCAGTGCCTTAGCTTTTATTAATGTGTGTCGTCTTTATGTCATCGTTCGGTGACTGAAATGCCTTCTTATTTCTCTTTTCTTTGTCGATATAGGCCCTGCAATCTTCTTTGAATACTCACCATCATGTCATAACATTAGAAGATCAATTAGTAAAAATGAAGAATGACATGAAAAAAGCTAAGCAGGAGGTCGGTTGACTCGGTGGCGTAGCCAAAGAGGCGACGACTAAGGCCGAGATGTTGGAGGCGGAGCAGGCAAAGGGGGCTGCTGAGATTGCTGCGTTGAATGCCGAGAAGGAGGCCCTGGCTGCTGAGGTTGACGAGCTGAAGACGTCCCTTACCAAAGTCAAGGCGAGGTTTTTTTAGTGTGCTGGTTATTACACTTGGAAAATGCGGGCTGAGAGGATGGAGGACTTTAAGGCGGGCAGGCATGCGAACTGGACTCCAGAGGAAGATATTGCTCAATTCAACGCTGCATTTCCCGAGGAGTATGTCCGCCCTGGTGTCGTTAGCGATGAAGAGGACGTTGAGGAGGGTGCAACTGCAACCAGCCCCAGCACCGAGACGATGGCGGCACCAGGCGATGGCGAACAAGGGGAGAATGCAGGTCCAGCAGACCCTCAGGAGTAGTTCGGTCTCCACCCCCTTCAAAAAATTTATAATTTAATGGTAACTTTTTTTTTAAACAATGGTTTTTGTGGTTGGCCTTTGACGAGGTCTAAAAATATTGTGGCTGTGTTTCGTCTTTATGGCGGCAGCCTTTTATGTGGTTTTGGGCTTGTCCAAGGGGACAAGTCATGTAAATAATTGTGGATGATTTGAATATTTATGTTTGGTTTGTGTGAACTGCTTGTGTTTAGAAAAATTTGCTTGGGTTTGTGTTTGTTTTGTCATGCAGGGAAATTTTGGTGTGCGTACCTCGTATTTGACTTTGGCGACGCCTCCAGCTTGTCAGGAGTGATGCTGCAAAATAAGAGATGTGAATTGCAAATAATGTAGATCTGTATTCCAAATGTGTATGTGATGTACAATGTAGTGTGTCAGGCGTTTTTGTTATGGCCTAATTTGTAAAGTTTGTAATATGTAATTCGTATAAGTATGTATGTAATATTTGATAAATATGAATAAAATGACGAAGCTTTCTCGTTTTTGTTTTCTCGAACATATCTCGTTGTGTTGCATATGACTTTCCTCAATCTGTTTCTTTGTGTTTGTATTTGTAAAGGCCCCTTCAATTTGTCCTCTTTTTGTCGAATCCGTGTTCATGTGGGCATCATACTGTCAACATAGCAGAGCGTGAGGATTGGTCGTTGGTGCAGCCAACGGCCCTCCGATGCTTAAGTGAATATAGATCGAGCGACATGAAAATAAAATGAATTTACGACAAGAAGAGGGAAAGAAAGAGTTTGAAGAAGTACTGGTCGAGATCGTGTGGTATGAATATGTTTGTTGTTCCTTCGAGACGTTTGTTTGTACTTGCTTCGAGTTGTGATCTGCAAAAGGAGATGATGGCGTCAAGGTTGGCCGTTGGTGTGGCCAACGACCCTTCGATGCCTAAGTCAGTAATGGTAATGAAGGAAAAATGGAAAGTAAAGTAAGAGAAAGACAAAGATAGTGGACTTATCTGTACTTGTTGTCGTCAAAGTTGCGTCCTGTCATGATTGTGTCCGAGATCATCTCGGGCATATGATGTATCGTGTTGTCCCCAGTTTGGGGGTGTCAACATGATGTCGGTGGATACCAGTCTTCCTGCATGTTAGAAAAACTAAAAAGAGTGGATTTAAAAAGTGTTTAGAAATGATACAACTTCAAGTGTGTTGCGTTCCAACTCCTTGGGATGGGATTTCCGTCTCTGTCGACCAATTCGTATGCACCATGACCTGTTCACCTTACGATCTGATAGGGCCCTTCCCAAGTTGGGGCCAATTTCCCATGTCGTGGATCTTTCTTGTTTGGAAAGACTTTGCGCAGAACCCAATCTCCTTGTTGGAAAACTCGAGCTTGTACGTTCTTGTTGTAACTGTTCGCGACTGCTTGTTGGTAGGATGCCATCCTAACTAGTGCTTCTTCCCTGAGTTCGTCAACAGTGTCGATGTCGTATGACAAGACTGAGTCGTTCATTCCTGGTGACATGAAGCCGCTCCTTGCTGTGGGGAGTTCGACTTCGGGAGGAATGACCGCCTCGCACCCGAAGACCAAAGAGAAAGGAGTATGATTGGTTGTCGTCTTGGGTGTCGTCCTGTCAGCCCAAAGAATCATAGGTAGTTCGTCTTCCCATCTTCCTTTGGCGTCATCGAGACGTTTCTTGAGGTTGTTGATGATGATCTTGTTACTTGATTCGGCCTGTCCATTGGCCTGAGGATACCTTGGTGTTGAGGTGTATAAGGTAATGTTGTATCTGCCACAAAATTCTCTTGTTTTGTTGTTGATGAACTGAGAACCGTTGTCATAGACGATCTCGAATGGAATTCCGAAGCGACTGAGGAAGTTCTGCTTGATGAAGGATATGACTTCAGTATCTTGTACACGTTTGAACGCCTCTGCTTTGATCCATTTGGAGAAGTAATCGATCATTGCCAATATAAATACACGCTGTCCTGAAGCTTGTGGCAAGGGGCCCACTATGTCCATTCCCCACTTCATGAAGGGCCAGGGGGAAAAGATGGGGTGAAGTTCTTCACAGGGTTGGTGAGAGATGGATGCGAATCGTTGGCAAGAGTCACATTTCCCGGCGAAGGTGATTGCATCTTTCTTCATAGTCGGCCAGAAGTATCCCATGGTTAGGGTCTTGTGGGCTAAGCTTCGTCCTCAGGCATGGTTTCCGCATTCACCATCATGGATGTTTCTTAGTGTCGACTCGATCTCGTCGTGATCTAGGCACCTGAGGTATGGACGTGCAACTGATTTTCTGAATAGTACCCCGTGGATTAGGATGAATCTGAAGGATTTTATACGGAAGGATTTTTCGTGAGTGATTTCAGGTGGGATGGTATGGTGTTTGTGTAACACCCTAATAATTCCTTGATTTTTATAAAACATTTTCCAACTTAAAACACAGGAATTACCAAGATATTACCGCCACCGTGATAACGGCTAAGGCTATTTACCAAAATTACGCAGCGGAATTAACTAACTTTCAAAACATATTAACTAAATAGTTAATGGTCATTAAAATAAGTTGGAACCGTTAAGGCCCAAATCCAAAGTATTAAACCATCTAAAATCCATTAACTGAAAATATTATTAGTAGTAGTCATGACTAAATAAAATAGAGTTTATAAATTACCGAAGAATAAAACTCTCAACTCGAATCCCATGATAACTTCTCCCGCAAGTTATCTCTATAAACCTGCTTTATTATAAGTCTACTCCCCAACAACGCAAATGCAATTGATGGATCATCATAGGGTCATTAAGGCAAAGGACATGACCAGAAGACATGAAGCACGCAGTCAGCAAAAGCTGAGTACGAACAAGCTAGAATAACATTCTATCCTAACATGCTTCACTCGACAAATTACATAATCCACATGCAAAATCCATATAATGAACGAATAGACAAACAAACATGGAGACAAGACTCGACACTTGACACGACTCTTGACTCACAGATTAATAAAAAGTAGTTTCGAACGTGTAAAGTAAAGTATCCTCAAAAGGAAAGAAAAGGGTGATGGGAGCCAACCATACACCAAAAAAAGTCAGGCTACTACCGACAGTCGGGCCATACCGACAGGAATTCCAATGCACAACGGCATAAAAGAGAATGAAACAACGTCTTGTATCATTCTAGGAGTACAAGTTTTCCGTTAAGACTCCCCCCATTGTTCATACTGAAGGTATATACGTTCCAAGAGTTTTGAAGCTCTTTAGGTTACACTTTACGTTAATTAGTATATTATGTTCAAGGCGACTCAAGACTCTACTCAAAACACACAAACAATTAAGCAATTAAACAATTAAACAATGACACTTCATTATTTTACTTCTTTAGGACTTGTGATCAAACATAGACTCAAGTGAAATTACTCCCATTGTTCCTTCTCAAAAACACTATTTGAGATAACCCGACATTGCCTATTAACAAGCGGGGTGTGCCCTTAGCACGAATTGTCCTTAATTTAATTCACATAGACTCTCTAACATATTCTACCCCTGTGTAGAATATATATTGCTCACTGGCAATATTCGACTGGCTCAATAATTATGCTAGACATCCTGTACTATAGCATAACAATAATAACAACTTGCATGCGCAATACTCATACATGCAAACCAACTTGAATAACATGCTTGACATAATTCAATGATTATAAAAGTCCATAACATGATAGTTCAATAGAATCTATAAAGCGTAATTCACTTAATAACATGCTCGTTCACATAGATTCAATAATAATAATAACATGCTCGTTCTCAATATCAAACATGAATTCATAATAACATATTCAATCCAAATCATCAATCATGAATTCACAACAACATATAAGTTCACATGATTCGCATTCAATACACTTCATAAAGTCCTCAAGGGATGGGTGGTCACCCTAGTCTTGTACGTACCTGGAATACCTAAGTACGGGGGCCACTGTGCGAATCACGACTCCCTAGAAACCAACTCCTATAAACACAATAAGAGAATTAAATTATTATCCATGTTTACTAAATTTCCAGCAACTATTTAAGATTCTAAAACTCTTAGTTTAATTAGAAATCAATCGTTAATCGTTAATTTAATAGTCTCAAATAGTCAACTCAAGTCCTAACATAAAAACATTGACTTTTTAGCTTTAAAACCATTAAAAACCAACTTTTTAAAGCTTGTAAACAATCCGAAAATTTAAGTTGATTCCCCATAATTTAAATTGTCATTAATTTATGTGAATCAATAGCTTAATCAATTGGAATTAAAACCCTAATAACAGTTTATCATAAAAACATGTTTTGACTTCAAAAATCGACACTTTATTAACTTATTAAATCTGAAAATTATAAATTCAATCATCAAAACCAATCTCTTTAGTTAGAACACAATACTAAACCAATACGGTATTCATAACCGTTTTAATTAATTTAAACAACCAAAATATTTAAACTAATCACAACAATTAAATCAATTTAAAACTGAAAATTAATATTTTTGAAAATAAAATTTGATTATCCCAATTAACAACACACACACACACAACAATTAATTGTGTTGTGTGTGTGTGCGTCGAACAAACAACGCAACAAAAACGATAACACATGCAAGCACCGCAGCAGGTAGTGTGCACGAGCACGCAACAAAGAGCGAGAGGGACAAGGGCGTTGGGCGCGCGACATAGCAACGAGCGGGCACGAGGCTCCGCGATGCGTGGCTGCTGGGCGGTACGAGGCACACGCGACACACAGCAGCATCGAGGGTGCTGCGCTGCGGGGCGAGGCAAAGAGGGGCTGGGCGAGGCTTGTGCGCACGGCTGGGCACGACGCGTGCCTTGGGCAGCATGCAAAGGGATCAGACGAAAGAGAGGGTGAGGGTGCCGCAAGGAGAGAGAAAGAAAGGAGTGAGAGGGAGTGGTGAAATTTTTGTGGGGGTTTAATGAGAGGGTCTATTTATAGTTTTTCTCTCCCATGTGGGCTAGGTTATGGTAGTTTGAGTTGGGCTTATTTCCGGGCTCAATTCATTAAACTCCTTGCAAGCTTTGTTGGGTTTGATCATGGAAAATCAATTGGGCTTTAATTAAATTAAATTCGTTTTCGAAATACGATCCAACAAATCTCTATTAAATAAATTCATTGAATTTAATAAATATACGGTTTTGATATAATTAATATTTAAATTAGTTAAAAATAAAAAAAAGCATTTAATTTTCATTAAATGGAATTAATTTAAAAAAATACTTTATAAATACGACGAAATGCTTTATAAATATAATAAAATATATTTATAATTATAGAAAATACGAGCTATTACAGTCTACCCTCCTTAAAAGAAGTTTCGTCCCGAAACTTGGGAACGGAAATCACAACTTTAAAACTAGACTTGAGAGTACTATGAGACTTTAGTGTGTTTTCTTTGCAAAACGTTTTAGTTGCTGTACTCTTTAAGTAATTCAACATGACAATAAACAGTGAAACTTCACTACAAACAACGACTCAAGCATATCCTAAAGGATAAATTGGGTAAATAAGGTAAAAAGCGCGAAATTCTACCGCACTCTACCCCCCTTAAAGAAAACGAGTTACGACTCCGTAACTCAACTAACCTCGGAAAAAAGCTCGGGATATTTCTTTCTCATTTCCTCCTCCGCTTCCCAGGTAGCTTCCTCAGACTCTTGGTTAGACCATAACACTTTAGCGATCTTAACATCCTTAGTTCGTGTACTACGCACTTTGCTATCAAGTATTTCGACAGGTCTTTCCTCAAATGTCAAACTTTGGTCTAACTCTATGGTCTCCGGTTGCAGTACGTGAGACTTATCCGGGACATACTTTCTCAACTGAGATACATGAAACACATTATGCACTCTATGCAAGTCCATGGGCAAGGCTAATCTATATGCTACCTTCCCTATCCGTTCTAGGATCTCATATGGGCCTATATACTTTGGGCTAAGTTTTCCTTTCTTCCCAAATCTCATCACACCTTTCATTGGTGAAAGCTTAAGCAACACTTTGTCACCTATTTGGAACTCTTCGTCCCTACGCTTTAAATCTGCGTAGCTCTTTTGGCGATATTGCGAGGCTTGGATTTTGGATTGAATAGTCCTAACCTGATTCACAATGTCCTCTATCATTTGGGGACCTAATACAACGGTTTCACTAATGTCGCTCCAACATAGTGGACTTCTGCATTTTCGTCCCTACAAGGCTTCGAATGGTGTCATTCCAATACTGGCATGATAGCTATTGTTGTATGAGAACTCAATTAGATCTAGGCTATCTTCCCATCCACCTTGAAAATCAATTACACAAGCTCTTAGCATATCTTCTAAGGTTTGAATAGTTCTTTCGGTTTGTCCATCTGTGGCTGGGTGGAATGATGTACTCATTTTCAATGCGGTACCAAAGTTCTTCTGCACACATTTCCAGAAATTCGAAAGGAACCTAGAATCTCTATCTGATACGATATCCTTATAAACTCCATGTAATCTCACTACATGCTCAATGTAAGCTTTGGCAAGTTGTTTCATTTTCCAGGTTTCTTTCATTGGTATGAACACTGCCGACTTAGTCAACCTATCCACCACTACCTAAATGGTGTCATTTCCACTCTTCGACTTGGGTAAACAAGTGACAAAGTCCATTGAGATACAGTCCCACTTCCAACAGGTTTCTTTCATTGGTATGAACACTGCCGACTTAGTCAACCTATCCACCACTACCCAAATGGTGTCATTTCCACTTTAGGACTTGGGTAAACAAGTGACAAAGTCCATTGAGATACAGTCCCACTTCCAACTCGGAATCTCTAAAGGTTGGACCTTCCCTTGAGGTCTCCTATGCTCAATCTTCACTTTGTAACACCCTAATAATTCCTTGCTTTTTATAAAACATTTTCCAACTTATTACACAGGATTTACGAAGATATTACCGCCAACGTGATAACGGCTAAGGCTATTTACTAGAATTACGCAGCGGAATGAACTAACTTTCAAAACATATTAACTAAATAATTAATGGTCATTAAAACAAGTTGGAACCGTTTTCCAAATCCAAAGTATTAAACCATTTAAAATCCATTAACTGAAAATAGTATTAGTAGTAGTCATGACAAAATAAAATAGAGTTTATAAATTACGGAAGAATAAAACTCTCAACTCGAATCCCATGATAAGTTCTCCCGCAAGTTATCTCTACAAACATGCTTTATTATAAATCTACTCCCCAACAACGCAAATGCAATTGATGGATCATCATAGGGTCATTAAGGCAAAGGCCATTACTAGAAGACATGAAGCACGAAGTCAGTAAAAGCTGAGTACGAACAAGATAGAATCTTTATTATATAAGCCAGCTCCTGAGGGCTTTTAAGTAAATTAACTTTTTTGTGTCCACCTTGAAAAATACCAAAATACCCCTCCTTTCGATGTTTACGGATGCTTGACTGCTTGCTGAGCCCTCACTTTCGTTTCTAGGGTTAGAGTTCCTCCGCCTCTTTCACTCTCGCCTACTTTCTCTCTCCTCCCTCATCTTCGATCTCTCCTCCCATCACTCAATCTCTCATCTCGATCTCTCCTCCAATCAATACCTTTTATTTTTTACTTTTATTAATCAAATGCCTTTCATTACTTCTCGGCGTTCCTCACCATTGACTCAGAGATTGTTTTGTACAAAAATTGCGACAAATGTAGGAGTTGATGAATTTGGGGTTGCAGATTTCGGAATTCCAGGTTTTCGAAACGCATTTGAATCGAAAAATTGATTTCGCTGGTAATCGGGTTATGATTTTCGCTGGTAATCCAGTAACGGGTTGCTTCAATCTACGAAATTATTATTTCAATCAATCAATTCTTCGATCTAGAAAATTTTGAAATTATTAATTTTTATTTGAGAAAACAAATGTTTTGGGTTTTGGGAAATTCATCACCGAAATTCGTTCGGAGATTATGCATTGAAATTCTTGAAGATTGTCATGTTTTCCATTGTTTGGAGGCTCATCGAAATTGAAGGTATGTTTATATCTGTCTTTTCTTGCAATTAGACGTTTTTAGCAATTCCTGGAACAATAGGCCTTCTAACGCATCTGTATAATTGAGTTACTGAAAAATCAATTGCATTATGAATTTGTAATATTTCTTCTTAATTTCATCCGTTTTTTACAGTGTTTGTGTTAATTTCTCTAAACATTGTTCATTTTTGTTCCAATTTGTTCAGAAATAGTACAGGCAGAAGAATAATGCAAACACTTTTTAATTTTTGTTATTTTATGGAATTGTTTGTTTTTCTCTCCTAGACTTTTTAATTTTGAATTTGATTTGAGGTTAATTTGTTGATTTTTGTTGGATCAATATCTCATTCTGTTTGTTTCTCGATTTTGCAGGTGTTTTCTGAGGTGGTTTTTTTAAAAAATAAAAATCGAACCTTTCTACAATCTGCAAGATATCCAGATCACAAATTTGGTATTCTAACATTTCTGATTTTTGAATTCATCATTACTCCCTCTATTAGTTTTTTGTTTTTCCTTACTTTTTAGTGTGTGTTAATTTCCTGATTTTGGAGTTCACCGATTGATGTTTAATTGTGCATTTGGGGTTCGTGGAAAATTGTGATTAGTTTTCACCATTAGCTCATTTTTAGAACATATGTAATGTTTGAACTTGGTATTTGGCTGTTCTAGAATTACTGTGGTGATCCTCCTCATTCAACAATGAATGTGGAGTCATTTTGCTGCCATTCATTATGAAATCTTGATTTCCTGATGTGAATTTTTTTGTGTTTGATTTTGTTTTGTTTACAGAAGCTGAAAAGTGGCGCAGATTTTGATTAACCCAAACTTCTAGGTATCATTTCAATCTCTTAAATAAAGGTATTTATTTATTTGTTTAATTCTTTTTTGTGAGTTTTTTAGTGAGTCGAATTAGTCCGTCTCTATCAAATTTAAGTCAAATTGTTCTTAGTGTATTTGATTATGATTTTCCGGTATGTTATGGACAGGAAGAGGGTAGTTTTTGCTCTCGGGCTTTGTAAACCTCGAGCGAGGTATATTGCGGTCACAGGTTTTAGAAATGGGGGCTCGATAATTTTTACAGCCATATATTGGAGTAATTTTACAGCCATATATTCCAGCCCGAGCGAGGTATAATGTTGGTAATGCTATCCACTTTGAGGATGTTACAGCACCCAACAATGTGATTAAGGTTTGTCTCTTATTTGCTTATTTGATAATGAATAAATCTGGGAGTCACCCCTAATATCGAATTCCATGTTTCTTTGTATAAACATGTTGAGAACCATTTTCAGACATGTTATTTCTTCATGATCTCTGAATGTATATGTGGACATGGTTATGTGTATTTGTTTCATGGATTTAACTTTTGTTGAGAGGAAGAATAGGCAGAATATGCTGCTTTAACTAAATATGCTGATTTTATCAGGTAATTGAACTATTTTACTAGGTAACAACCAGGTAATTGAACTATTCCATGTTTCCTCTGCTTGCTGCTCTTAATTAAAAAATACCAAAAAATATAGCAGCTCTGCTTAAATAAAGAAGAAAGTATGGTATGCAATTTCCTCTCATATGGTTCCTTCAAGTGTAATTGTAGTGGAAAATTGGAAATATAAGCATCATCTTTTTATAGCAATATATCTTGATTTATTGTTAATTTTTCATCATGATTTATTGTTAATTTTTCATTTGATTTTTGATATTTGCAGAATGGAATATGAGTTGTGTTTGAAGAGTAATTGGGGTTGAATATGATTGAGAATGTCGGTTGATTATGATTCTGAGAACATTCCAGAAACAACATCAGCAACAGGAGTTGATTGTTCTTTATATTAACCAGGTATCATATGTGTTATTAAAGAACAACATGAATCAGTACTAAACACCTATCATATTGTTAGTGAGTTAATTTAGTGAGTTGATTTAGGCACTATATATAGTGCATATATAGCTGGTAATTGTCGATTTAGTGAGTTGATATGTGAATAAACCCATTTGTTAAAGAACACACTGAACCAAGCTGAATTTTGGTGACGGAAAAGGATGAATCTCCGGATAAGGAACAAGTTGATTGCAAGGTATAAATGTGTTCTTTCTAGACGTCTTTTTATGTCAAAATCATGTGTATTCATCTTATTTTGTTGATTCATACAAATTCTGTTGCATATAAGATGCTCTGTTGTAGACCATCTTATTTTGTTGAGTTTTTGGTGTTTTATGATAACTTTCACCTTTTATTTTAATTGAAATTCTAAATTATTTGGGTTTGATTTTGGGGATTTATAATTGAATTTCTAAATTATGTTTTCTAAAATTTGATTAAAACGCTCTGATAATTTCATAATTTGGTGCCGCTAATCATACATGCATCTCTATCTCTTTGCTATATGATAATCCAGATTTCCTTCTATTTATTAATGATGATGGTATTAATGATGTAGGGAAGTTGAAGAGAGTTCATTCTAAGGTTGGTTCAGTGGGTTGGCATGAGGGTAGGCCTATTGATCAGTTGAGTGTTACTGTTCCAGATCATAGTCAATGTGGTAGTGACAATGTGGAGAAGGAGAAGAGGACCCCAAAGGTGAGTTCTGATTTTATATTGAGTAAGGACAGGATCCCACCTACGGAACAAAACAAGAAATCGAAACGCATGGGGAATAATGGGGAGTCGGGATCTGCAGTTGGGATGAGCAACTCTTTGAGTAAGGTACTTAAGAGTTGTAGGGCAATGTTGGATAAGTTAATGAAGCATAAGCATGGCTGGTTTTAATACCCTGTTGATGTGAAGGCCCTTGGTTTACATCATTATTGACAGTAATTAAGCATCCAATGGACTTGGGTATTGTGAAATCTAGGCTAAATACCAACCGGTACAAATATCCCAAGGACTTGAGTTTGATTGATGGAATTTTGGAATTTATATTTTGGTACTAAGATTTAGATTCTTTGTCATGTAAAGGCATGCATACTGTATTTCACTATTTAAATACGAACTTTGTGAACTTTTTTTTATCTAATGTTTATATTTAGTGGTTGTAATAAAATTTTAAGTTTCTATATAATTTCGCACGCATCGCGTGCATAAAATACTAGTAACATTCTATCCTAACATGCTTCACTCGACAAATTACATAATCCACATGCAAAAGCCATATAATGAACGAATAGACAAACAAACATGGAGACAAGACTCGACACTTGACACGACTCTTGACTCACAGATTAATAAAAAGTAGCTTCGAACGGGTAAAGTAAAGTATCCTCAAAAGGAAAGAAAAGGGTGATGGGAGCCAACCATACACCAAAATAAGTCGGGCTACTACCGACAGTCGGGCCATACCGACAGGAATTCCAATGCACAACCGCATAAAAGAGAATGACACAACGTCTTGTATCATTCTAGGAGTACAAGTTTTCCGGCAAGACTCCCCCCATTGTTCATACTCAAGGTATATACGATCCAAGAGTTTTGAAGCTCTTTGGGTTACACTTTACGTTACTTAGAATATTATGTTCAAGGCGACTCAAGACTCTACTCAAAACACACAAACAATTAAGCAATTAAACAATTCAACAATGACACTTCATTATTTTACTTCTTTAGGACTTGTGATCAAACATAGATTCAAGTGAAATTACTCCCATTGGTTCTTCTCAAAAACACTGTTTGAGATAACCCGACATTGCCTATTAACAAGCGGGGTGTGCCCTTAGCACGAATTGTCCTTAATTCAATTCACATAGACTCTCTAACATATTCTACCCCTTGGTAGAATATATATTGCTCACTGGCAATATTCGACTGGATCAATAATTATGCTAGACATCCTGTACTATAACATAACAATAATAACAACTTGCATGCGCAATACTCATACATGCAAACCAACTTGAACAACATGCTTGACATAATTCAATGATTATAAAAGTCCATAACATGATAGTTCAATAGAATCTATAAAGCGTAATTCACTTAATAACATGCTCGTTCACATAGATTCAATAATAATAATAACATGCTCGTTCTCAATATCAAACATGAATTCATAATAACATATTCAATCCCAATCATCAATCTTGAATTCACAACAACATATAAGTTCACATGATTCGCATTCAATACACTTCATAAAGTCCTCAAGGGATGGGTGGTCACCCTAGTCTTGTACGTACCTGGAATACCTAAGTACGGGGGCCACTGTGCGAATCACGACTCCCTTGAAATCAACTCCTATAAACACAATAAGATAACTAAATTATTATGCATGTTTACTAAATTTCCAGCAACTATTTAAGATTCTAAAACTCTTAGTTTAATTAGAAATCAATCGTTAATCGTTAATTTAATAGTCTCAAATAGTCAACTCAATTCCTAACATAAAAACATTGACTTTTTAGCTTTAAAACCATTAAAAACCAACTTTTTAAAGCTTATAAACAATCTGAAAATTTAAGTTGATTCCCATAATTTAAATTGTCATTAAATTATGTGAATCAATCGCTTCATCAATTGGAATTAAAACCCTAATAACAGTTTATCATAAAAACATGTTTTGACTTCAAAAATCAACACTTTATTAACTTATTAAATCTGAAAATTATAAATTCAATCATCAAAACCAATATCTTTAATTAGAACACAATACTAAACCAATACGGTATTCATAACCGTTTTAATTAATTTAAACAACCAAAATATTTAAACTAATCACAACAATTAAATCAATTTAAAACAGAAAATTAATATTTTTGAAAATAAAATTTGATTATTCCAATTAACACACACACACACACAACACACACACACACAATTAGTTGTGTGTGTGTGTGTGCGTCGAAAAAACAACGCAACAACAACGACAACACACGCACGCACCGCAGTAGGCAGTGTGCACGAGCACGCAACAAAGAGCGAGAGGGACAAGGGCGCTGGGCGCGCGACACAGCAACGAGCGGGCATGAGGCTCCGCGCTGCGTGGCTACTTGGCGGGTCGAGGCACACGCGACACACAGCAGCATCGAGGGCGCTGCACTGCGGGGCGAGGCAAGGAGGGGCTGGGCAAGGATTGCATGCACGGCTGGGCACGACGCGTGCCTTGGGCAACAAGCAAAGGGATCGGACAAAAGAGAGGGTGAGGGTGCCGCAAGGAGAGAGAAAGAAAGGAGAGAGAGGGAGTGCTGAAATTTTTGTGGGGAGTTTAATGAGAGGGTCTATTTATAGTTTTTCTCTCCCATGTGGGCTAGGTTATGGTAGTTTTAGTTGGGCTTATTTCCGGGCTCAATTCATTAAACTCCTTGCAAGCTTTGTTGGGTTTGATCATGGAAAATCAACTGGGCTTTAATTAAATTATATTCGTTTTCGAAATACGACCCAATAAATCCCGATTAAATAAATTCATTGAATTTAATAAAAATACGGTTTTGAAATATTTAATATTTAAAAAAATAAAAAAAAAGCATTTAATTCTCATTTAATGGAATTAATTTATAAAAATTTCTTATAAATACGACGAAATGCTTTATAAATATAATAAAATATATTAATAATTATAGAAAAATACGAGGTATTACAGTTTGAGCCAATGTATGTAGGGATCGCGCCATGACGTGGGAGTTTGAGTTGGTGGGGTTTGTTCAGTGATGGGTAGGTTGTCTTTTGTGATGGCTGGGTACATTAAGTGAACTACGGGGATGGAGGTGAGCTTGGGTTTGATGGTTGAGCCAAGGTTGGCTAAGGCATAGCGTGGGTATTTTGATCTCTTGGGATTTGTTGCAAGGTGCATGAGCCGAACTTGCTGACGAGCCTTTTGGCTACTTCGAAGTAGGCCTGCATCTGATGTCGAAACAACCTAACTGTATTGCCCATTTGGACATCCTGCCAGATAACTCGGGTTTCCTCATGATTGACTTCATGGGATAATTAGTTCTAACAGTTATAGGATGACATTCGAAATAAGGACATAATTTAGTAGAAGCGACAATTAATGCAAGTACAAGTTTTTCAAGATGTGATTACCTTGTTTCGGCGCTAAGTAAAGACTTACTGACATAGTAAATGGGTAATTGTTTGTTGTCTTCTTCTCGTACGAATACTACACTAATGGTCGACTCTGTGACTGCAAGATACACCTGTAATTCTTCATTGTCCTTTGGGTTTGACAGTAGTGGGGTCTCCGACAGGTATTGTTTGAGTTGTTGTAGCGCAGCTTCATGTTGGTCAATCCAGTTGAACTTCTCGTTTTTCCTGAGGATGTCGTAAAATAATTTGCACTTGTCTGACGACCTGGAGAAGAAGCGGTTGAGGGCAGCTACTCGTCCTGCTAACTTTTGCACGTCCTTCTGATTTCGTGGAGACTATAGGTTGATAATTGCTCGGATCTGGTCGGGACTAGCTTCGATGCCTCTTTGGGTGACCATATAGCCTAGGAACTTTCCATAGGAGACTCCAAACGAGCACTTAGTGGGGTTGAGTTTCATGTTGTATTCTCGTAGGACGTCGAAGGCTTGCTGGAGATGTGAAATGTGATCTGAAGCTTTCTTGGACTTTACCAGCATGTCGTCAATGTAGACTTCAATGGTGTCTCCTAACTTTTTCCTGAACATCTTGTTGACAAGGCGTTGATAGGTGGCACCGACGTTCCTTAAGCCCAAAGGCATGACTTTGTAACAATAAGTTTCGCGTTCCGTGATGAAGGTGGTCTTTTCCTAATCGTCTGGGTGCATCAGAATCTGGTTATACACACCGAATGCGTCCATAAAAGTGAGAATTTCATGCCCAGCAATAGCATCAACCATGGCGTCGGTGTGGGGTAATGGGAAGGAATCTTTAGGGCATGCTTTGTTGATGTCGGTGAAATCTATGCAAACACGCCATTTCCCGTTCTTTTTCCTGACTACTACGACGTTGGCCAACCAATCTGGGTATTTGACTTCCCTGATCTTCCCGGTGTCTAGCAGATGTTGGACCTCGTCGTTGATGATCTGGTTGCGTTCTGGGGCGAACTTTCGTCGTTTTTGTTTGACGGGCTTGTGATGTGGATCGACACTGAGTTTGTGAGTGATGACGTCCGGACTGATACCTGGCATGTCTTCGTGGGACCATGCGAAACAATCTGTGTTGGCTTTGAGAAATGTTACGAGCTCCGACCTGATAATGTCAGGCATGTCATATCCAATAAAGACGACTTAATCTGGTTTAGCAGGGTCCAAGATGACTTCGTCGAGCTATTCAGACTTGGGCTCTTGTAACCTGTCGGGTCGAAACTGGACTGTAGTTGCTATAATGAGGACTTGATGGTGGCTGAGGGGTTCAGGGCCGCTTTGTAACACTCTTTGGATTCTTGTTGATCTCCTTTGATTTCTTGGACCCCCCATCGAGTCGGGAACTTGATGGTTTGGTGGTATGTCGATGGGATGGCCTTCATGTCGTGAATCCATGGACTGCCCAAGATAATATTGTAAGATGAAGGGCAATCAATAACTCAAAATTTTACCTGTTGGTTGACCCCTTGGGCGTAGACGGGTAGAGTGACTTCTCCAAAGGTGGTCTTTGCTTCGCCGCTGAATCCTATCAAGACTGTGGATTTCTTGATGACATCTGTGTTTGGGTTAAGCCCCATTTCCTTAAGGGCGTCGAGCATCATAACGTTGGTGGAGCTGCCATTGTCGAACAGGACTCGTTTGATCATACAGTTTCCAACGGGAATGGATATTACCAGACCGTCATGATGTTTTTCGGAGATGTCACCTGCATCAAATTCGTCAAAAGATATGGGGGTTAAGGTTTTTGCAGCTACAGCTCAGGTCGGTCTGTCGATCTCGTTTTCTCGAGCATGCCTCTTCGCTTCAGAATAAGTCAAACCACAAACGTCAGAACCTCCAGCAATAAAATTTACAGTTTTAGTATGAGGGGGAGGTGGAGGAGGTCGAGAAGGAGAACTTGAGTTGTCTTTGTTGATGACGCCACGAGCTTTATCCGACAAGACGTCCTTGAGGTATCCGTTCTTCAGTATGTAAGCCACTTCTCTTCTTAATGCTACGCACTCGTTGGTAGTGTGACCAATGTCGGCATGGAAGTCACACCACTTTGAGGGATCCTTCTTCGAGTTGGGTTTGCTGGATTTCGGGGGCCATTGTACTGCTTTTCCCATCTTTGAAAGGTGGCTCATCAGACCTACAGTGTCAACAATAAAAGAATATTCGTTAACGCATGGGGGAAGGTCGGGACTGTTCTTCCAGTCGGAGTCATCGTCTTCTTCCACCACTGCTACGTGTTGAGGTCGGGAATAAGGGGCAGGACGATCATTGCTTCTTTTGGGGTAAGGTAGTCGTCTGTCCGTCTTGGTGTAGTCATTGGTTCCCTTCCTGGAGTAAAGAGTTTCTTCCAACCTGACTTGGGCCATGGCTTTGGCTTGGGCATCTTCAAATGTCTTGCAGGGATATTTGATTAGATCTCTCCATAGGTCGGTCTCGCCATACAATCCTTGTCTGAACGCCACGATTGCAGTTGGGACGTCGCATTTTGGAACATTCACCTTCTCCCTGATGAAACGAGCTATGTAGTCCTTCAAAGGTTCGTCTGGGCGTTGGAGCACACGGCATAGATTGCTTGTCTGCTTCTCTAAACCTCTGCTGCTAGCAAATTGCTGGTTGAACATGTTGTTGAGATGGGCAAAGGAGGTGATTCACCCTTTTGGCAGGCTGGTTAACCACTTCAAGGCGGTCCCGATCAATGTCGACCCGAATCCTTTGCAAAGACTGGCCTCCCGCGTGTGCTTTGGAACTGGGATCGTCATCATCCGCTGCTTGTAGGTCAAGATATGTTCTCTGGGGTCGGCTGTTCCGTCATACATGGCCATATTATGTGGGCTAAACCGCTTCGGGATATCAATCGCATCGATGGGGTCGACATATGGTGAGTCAGCATAGCTGTCTAGGCTGGCCTCTTTGATTGGTGTTGGTACTCCAGGAATTTTGTTTATCATGGTCATTATTTGTTGGAGTAAGTGGTTGGTATTTTCGTAGATGCTATTGAGCACTGGAACGAGGGGACTAAACGTTTCGGGGAGGCTGGCTTGAAGGTGTTGGTAGTAGGTATTTTGTGGGTACATGTTATGGGGTGTTTGAGGGGTGAATTGCGGCACGACTTGTTGCATGAAAGGAGGTGTCCCTAGAGTAGCGCTGGTACCTGCAACATAAGGGAAAGGAGTTACGAAACCATGACTAATCGGAACAACTGAACTGATAGGAGTGTTGTGTAGGGAATAGTTTCAAGAAGAGTCTAGGCGCATCGGAGTATGCAGGAGCACTGCTTGTGGTGCTTGACTGGCCAAGGGGACCGCCATTATCCGAGGGGGCTCTCCCGGTGCTGAGGTGACTAGGTTGACAACAGGTTGGACGACTTGCTGAGAGAAGAGTTGGTCCCAGGGCACTTGGGTCGTCGGTATTGGTCTCTGCGCTGGAGCCGAGAAGGGTAGGGGCATCGACATGGTTACCATCGGGGGAGGTAACGGACGAGACACCGGATTGGAGACGGATGCCGACTTGAGATGAGGTGACTTGGGCAGCCGTTGTAGCAGCAACGGTCGCAGATGTACCTGCAGAAAATGTTTGAGTTGGGGGGGGGGGGGGGAGGCACCCAACTCGGACTCGAGCGAGGCTGACTTGGCAGCGGCTCAAATTCGCGGATCTGCTCGAGGATCGGGCCTCCCGGTTCGCCAAAAGGTACATGGAGGGGTTGATCAGGGGCGACGTCGAGGTCCAGACAACGGCTCAGCCCAGAGGTATCTCGCCGGTATTGGAACCTAGCTAGACCCGGTGGCAATGGAGGCGGCGGATCTGACTTGGGAGTGCAGGGCCTCATTTTCCTTTTGGAGGATGTTGATGCGCTGCTCCATGGCTTCAATTCGACGAGTGATGTCGTTGGATGAACTAGCATTTCCGGCCATGGCAATTAGAATGAGATTATTGTTAGGGGGGAAAATACCCTCTTGGTGACGTGGGCAGACGTGGCAAGTGAAGCCTATGTGGTTGCCAGCAAGGTGTGTGGTAGCACCTTTCAGACTCGCTCTCAACGGTTGGGATCAATGCAGCGGTTACAAATCGTTGATGAGCAGACCATCATTACGCAATTATGTACAATTAAGTACATACGTTACATTCTTATTGTGAAAGCCTATAAAAAGGCTTAATTATGTCAGTTTGTATATACGAATGCTAAGTAATAACAATACTCTCATTCTATGTCCTTACAACTTGCTCTCGTCACACTAAATTATCTTGCTCAGTCGATTGTTAGCACCATCATCAAGGCAAGTTCATCTCTAAGTAGAATTTGCCCAAAATAATTTGGCGCCCACCGTGGGGCTGACAATGAAAAACAGCTTGATAATTCCATTCCAATCATCATGGCCGGAAATGCTAGCTCATCCGATGATATCACTTGCCGCATTGAAGCCATAGAGCAACGCATCAACATCCTCCAGAAGGAAAACGAAGCGTTGCACTCCCAGGTCAGATCCACCGCCTCCATCGCCACCGGGTCAAGGTTCCAGTATCGGCGAGACACCTTTGGTCTGGACCGCCTCTTGGATCTCGAAGTCGCTCTGGACCATCCCCTCCATATACACTTTGGCGAACCAGGAGGCCCAATCCTCGAACAGATCCGCGAGTTCGAGCCGCTGCCAAATCAACCCCGCTCTAACCCGAGTTGGCTTCCCCCGCCTCCAACTCGATCATCTTCTGCAGGTACATCAGTGATCGCCGCCACTACGACGGCGGCCCAGGTTGCCCCATCTCAGGTCGGCGTGACGACATCCACCATGATGCCGACTCCCGCTTCCAATCCGGTATCTCGTCCGTTACCACCCACAATGGTAACCATGTCAATGCCCCTACCCGTCTCAGTCCCGGCGCAAGGATCGACACCGACGACTCAAATGCCATGGGATCAACTCTTCTCTCAGCAAATCGTTCAGCCTGTTGTCAACCTAGTTACCTCGGCGCCAGGAGTACCCCCCAGACGATGACAGTCCCTTTAGCCAGTCAGGCGCTGCAAGCAGTGTTCCCGAACACCCTAATGCGCCCAGATTCTTCTCGAAACTACTCTCCATACACTCCTCTCAACAGGTCAGTCGTTCCAGTTAGTCATGGTTTCGTAACTCCTTTCCCTTATGTTGCAGGTACCCATGCTGCCCAAGGAATGCCTCCCTACATGCAACAAGTTGTGCCGCAATTCATTCCTCATCAACCTCACAATATATACCCACAAAACACCTATTACCAACACCTCCAAGCCAGCCTCCCCGAAACATTCAGCCCCATAGTCCCAGTGCTCAACAGCATCTGTGAAAACACTAACCATCAAATCCAACAAATCATGACAATGATAAACAAAATTCCAGGAGTACCGACACCAATCAAAGAAGCCAACCTCGACAGCTATGCCGACTCACCATATGCCGACCCCATCGACGCGATCGACATCGCGAAGCGGTTTAGCCCACCCAATATGCCTATGTATGACGGAACAACCAACCCAAGGGAGCATATCTTGACTTACAAGCAGCGGATGATGACGATCCCAGTTCCCAAACATATGAGGGAAGCTAGTCTTTGCAAAGGGTTCCGTTCGACACTGATTGGACCCGCCTTGAAGTGGTTAACTAGCCTGCCAAATGGATGCATCACCTCCTTTCCTCACCTCGACAACATGTTTAATCAGCAGTTCGCCAGCAGCAGGTGTTTGGAGAAGCAAACAAGCGACCTGTATCGTGTGGTTCAACGACCAGATGAACCTCTGAGGGATTATATAGTTCGGTTCATCAGAGAGAAGGTAACTGTACCTGAATGTGACATCCCAACAGCGATCGAAGTGTTCAGACAGGGATTGTATGGTGAAACCGATCTTTGGAGGGATCTGATCAAATACCCCTGCAAGACGTTTGAAGACGCTCAAGCCAAAGCAATGGCCCAAGTCAGGTTGGAAGAAACTCTTTATTCCAGAAAAGGAGCCAATGACTACACCAAGACGGACAGGAGACTATCCTACCCCAAGAGAAACAATGATCGTCCTGCCCCTTATTCCCGACCTCAACATGTAGCAGTGGTGGAAGAAGACGACGACTCCGACAGGAAAAACAGTCAAGACCTGCCCCCAAGGATTAACGAATATTCTTTCTGTGTTGACACTTTAGGTTTGATGAACCACCTCTCGAAGATGGGAAAAGTAGTGCAATGGCCGCCGAAGTCCAGTAAGCCCGAATCAAAGAAGGATCCCTCAAAATGGTGTGATTTCCATGCCGACATCGGTCACACCACCAACGATTGCGTTGCATTAAGAAGAGAAGTAGCCTACCTGCTGAAGAACGGATACCTCAAAGACATCATGTCAGACAAAGCTCGTGGCGTCGTCAACAAAGACAGCTCTAACTCTCCATCTCGACCTCCTCCACCTCCTCCTCATACTAAAACTGTAAATTTCATTGCTGGAGGTTCTGACATTTGTGGTTTGACTTATTCCGCAGCGAAGAGGCATGCTCGAGAAAATGAGATAGACAGACCGGCCCGAGCCGTAGCCGCGAAGTATCTAACCCCTATATCTTTTGATGAATCTGATGCAGGGGACATCTCGGATAAACATCACGATGGTTTGGTGATATCCATTCCCGTTGGAAATTGCATGATCAAACGAGTCCTAGTCGACAATGGATGCTCAACTAATGTGATGATGCTCGACGCCCTCAAGGAGATGGGGCTCAACCCAGATACAAATGTCGTCAAAAAATCCACCGTGCTGATAGGATTCAGCGGCGAGGCAAAGACCACCTTTGGAGAAGTCACCCTACTTGTTTACGCTCAAGGAATCAACCAACATGTAAAATTTTGCGTCATTGATTGCCCTTCATCTTACAACATTATCTTGGCCAGGCCTTGGATCCACGACATGAAGGCCATTCCTCGACGTACCATCAAACCATTAAATTCCCAACTCGATGGGGGGTTCAGGAAATCAAAGGAGATCAGCAAGAGTCCAAAGAATGTTACAAGGCATCTTTAAAGCCCTCATCCACCAATAAATCCTCATTATAGCAACTACATTCCAGTTCCGACCCAGCAGGCTACAAAGAGCCCAAGTCCGAGCAGCTTGACGAAGTCATCTTAGATCCTGCGAAACTAGAAGAAGTTGCTTTCATTGGATGCGACGTGCCCGACGACATCAGGTCGGAACTCATCATATTCCTCAAAGCCAAACGCAGATTGCTTTTCATGGTCCCATGAAGAAATGGCAGGCATCAGTCCAGACGTCATCACTCACAAACTAAGTGTTGATCCACATCACAAGCCCGTTAAACAGAAACGGAGGAAGTTCGCTCCAGAACGCAACCAAATCATCAACGACGAGGTTTAGCAACTATTGGATACCGGAAAGATCAGAGAAGTCAAATATCCAGATTGGTTGGCCAATGTCGTCGTGGTCAGAAAGAAGAACGGGAAATGACGTGTTTGCATAGATTTCACCGACATCAACAAAGCATGCCCCAAGGATTCCTTTCCCTTACCCCACATCGACGCCATGGTTGATGCTACCGCAGGGCATGAAATGCTCACATTTATGGATGCATTTAGTGGGTACAACCAGATTCTGATGCACCCGAAAGATCATGAGAAAACCGCCTTCATCACGGAGCGAGGAACCTATTGTTACAAAGTTATGCCATTCGGATTAAGAAACGCTGGTGCCACCTACCAACGCCTAGTCATCAAAATGTTCAGAAAACAGCTAGGCGACACGATGGAAGTCTACATCGACGACATGTTGGTAAAGTCCAAGAAAGCCTCAGATCACATTTCGCATCTCCAACAAGCCTTCGACGTGCTACGAGAATACATCATGAAGCTCAACCCCACCAAGTGCTCATTTGGAGTCTCCTCTGGGAAATTCTTGGATTATATGGTTACTCAAAGAGGCATCAAAGCTAGTCTAGACCAGATCCGCGCAATCATCAACCTACAATCACCTCGGAACCAGAAGGACGTGCAAAAGTTAGCAGGAAGAGTGGCCGCCCTCAACCGCTTCATCTCCAGGTCGTCCGGAAAATGCAAATTATTCTATGATATACTCAGGAAGAATGAGAAGTTCAGTTGGACCGACCAACACGAAGCTGCACTACGACAACTCAAACAGTACCTGTCGAACCCTCCGCTACTGTCCAAACCAAAAGACAATGAAGAACTACAGATATACCTTGCAGTCACAGAGGCGACCATCGATGCAGTAGTAGTACGAGAAGAAGACGACAGACAGCTACCTGTTTATTACATCAGTAAGTCTCTACTTAGCGCCGAAACAAGGTACTCTCATCTCGAAAAACTTGTCCTTGCTTTAGTTGTTGCTTCTACTAAATTACGCCCTTATTTCGAATGTCATCCCATAATTGTTAGAACTAACTATCCCATGAAGTCAATCATAAGGAAACCCGAGTTATCTGGCAGGATGTCCAAATGGGCAATACAGTTAGGTTGTTACGATATCAGGTACGAACCTCGCACAACCATCAAGTCGCAAGCTCTAGCAGATTTTGTGGTTGACTTCAGCCTAAGCCTTCAGCATGAAGTCGACAAAGAAATCAACATACTAACCGATGGTGGACTCTCATCGACATGGACCCTGCATACTAACGGCTCCTCCAACATACGGGGGACAGGTCTAGGCATTGTGCTAAAGTCGCCACAAGGGGACACCATAATACAGTCTGTCTGTTGCGAGTTCAAAGCTACCAACAACGAGGCGGAATATGAAGCCTTGATCTTGGGATTATCACTAGCACTCGACATGAGTATCCGCCGACTCGAGGTGCGTTGCGATTCATTATTGATTATCAGTCAGATTAACGGTTCGTATGGAGCGAAAGACTCAAAGATTCAGGCCTACTTAGAGATAGCAAAAAGGCTCGTCAACAAGTTCGACTCATGCACCCTACAACAAATACCAAGAGATCAGAACACCTAGGCCGATGCCTTAGCCAATCTTGGCTCAAATATAAAACTCAAGCTCACTTCCATCCCCGTAGTCCAATTAATGTACCCAGCCATCACCAAAGACAACCTACCCATCACCGAACAAACCCCACCAACTCAAACGCCTTCATGGCGCGACCCCTACACACACTGGCTCAAACACCATACCATCCCACCTGGAGTCACCCACGAAAAATCCTTCCGCATGAAAGCTTCCAGATTCATCTTAATTTATGGGATATTGTTCAGAAAATCAGTTGCAGGACCATACATGAGATGCTTGGATCATGACGAGATCGAGTCGACATTGCGCAACATACACGATGACGAATGCAGAAATCACGCCGGAGGATGAAGCTTAGCCCACAAGACTCTTACCATGGGATATTACTGGCCCACCATGAAAAAGGACGCAATTGCCTTCGCCAGGAAGTGAGACTCTTGCCAGCGGTTCGCATCCATCTCTCACCAACCTTGTGAAGTGATCCATCCCATTTTGTCTCCCTGGCCCTTCATGAAGTGGGGGATGGACATAGTAGGACCCTTACCACAAGCATCAGGACAGCGCGTCTTCATGTTGGCAATGACTGATTATTTCTCCAAGTGGATCGAAGCGGAAGCATTCAAACGAGTTCGAGATACTGAGGTCATTTCATTCATCAAGCGAAATGTCCTCAGTCGGTTCGGCATCCCTTCTGAGATCGTCTGCGACAACGGTTCTCAGTTCATCAGCAACAAAACCAAAGAATTTTGCAACAGGTAGAACATCACCTTGCACACCTCAACACCGAGGTACCCTCAAGAAAATGACCAAGCCGAGTCAAGCAACAAAATCATCATCAACAACCTCAAGAAACGCCTCGACGACGCCAAAGGAAGATGGGCAGGCGAATTACCTATGATCCTTTGGGCTGACAGGATAAAACTCAAGACGGCAACAAATCATACTCCTTTCTCCCTGGTCTTCGGTTGTGAGGCAGTCATCCTTCCCGAAGTCGAGCTCCCCACAGCAAGAAGCAGTTTCATGGCACTAAGGATGAACAACTCGGTCCTGGCCTACGACATCGATACCGTCGACAAACTCAGAGAAGCAGCATTGGTCAGGATGGCGTCCTACCAACAAGCAGTCGCGAATAGTTACAACAAGAATGTGAGAGTTCGAGTATTTCAGCAAGGAGATTGGGTTCTGCCACTTACAATTGAAACACGTCAAGAAGCCGCCTATGTCCATGCTATTGACGACGTCGTGCAAGACAGAGATGAACCTTGGTTTACAGACATTCAAAGGTATCTACAAAATTCAGAGTATCCCCCGCACTTTTGAAGCAAGAATCAAAGGGCTCTACGACTGCAATCAGCCAACTTCGTCATAGAAGGCGGCATTCTATACAAAAGGTCCCTTGGCGGTCATAACCTCCAATGTGATGACAAGCACGAAGCTCAAAGAGTCATGGACAACATACATGCTGGAGTCTGTGGCACCCACATGAATGGGAAGATGCTAGCCCTCAAGATCATCAGGGCTCGATACTACTGGACTACCCTCAAGCGGGATTGCCACTTCTTTGTTAAGAAATGTCCTACCTGCCAAAAGTGTGCAAATCTGAAGCACATTCCCCCATCATTGCTATACTCTCAATCATCACCGTGGCCATTCTTAGCCTGCGGTATCGGCGTCATTGGCAAAGTCACTCCAACAGGCACCGGGGGTCATGAGTTCATACTAGTTGCTATCGACTACTTCACCAAATGGGTCGAAGCCAGATCATTCAAAGTGTTGGGTTCCAAGCAAGTGACCCAGTTCATAGGTTCCAAGCAAGTGACCCAGTTCATACAAGAAAACATCATATGCAGATACGGCGTTCCTCACGAGTTCATCAGTGACCAGGGAACCCATTTTTAAGGAGAGTGTGAAGATCTATTCACCGTGTGCAAGATTCAACATCATCGCTCTTCGCCTTATCGCCCACAAACCAATGGGGTAGTCGAAGCAGCCAACAAGAATGTCAAGACCATCATCATGAAAATGACTACCAATTACAAGGACTGGCCCCAGAAGCTGCATTTCGCATTGTGGGGGTATCGAACTTCAATTCGCACTTCAACTGGTGCAACCCCATTTTCATTGGTCTATGGAATGGAGGCTGTACAACCTATCGAGCTGGAGATACCTTCTTTAAGGATAGTCCTCGAAAGCAAAATCCTAGAAGATGCATGGGTACAAGCAAGATATGACGAGCTAGTCATGCTCGATGAGCGTCGGCTTCAAGCTGCTCACCATGTACAAGTCTATCAGCGCCGAGTGGCCAGACATTTCAACAAAAGGATAAGAACCCGAATCATCAAAGAAGGCGAGCTTGTCCTGAAAGCCCTTCGCAAAAGCACCATGGACCCAAGGGAAAAATTCAAACCCAACTGGGCATGCCCATACATTGTCAAGAAGATCCTCTCCGGGGGAGCAGTCGAACTAACACACGTCGATGGAACAGAATTCAGATCTCTGACAAACCTCGATCAACTCAAAAAGTTCTATGTCTAAGTTCCATGTTCAAATTCAAGAATCCAATTCAAAGTCCTGTAAGGTAGTCAGAACTACGTCCGGCCTTATTCCCTAACGGGACACGTAGGCAACCTCATTTCGAGGCCCGACCACTTTAATAAAAAAAAAAATCAAAATTTCCTCAATTAAGAGCATCCTAAAAATCAAATCAAATTTCAAAACTCAATTGTTGTTGTCTTTATTCCAAATGTGCCAATTCAAAGCAAAGCATGTTCAAGCGGAATTTAACACAGTAACTTTTTATTTGGCTCTAAGGCCTTCAAAGCTAATTCAAATACAAAGTCAGGATCAAGTGAAGCAAAGTTCAAAGCCTTTTCACTTCCTAAACACATCTTCCAAACACATTCTAAACACAATTCCTTCCAATACAATTTCAAACACATTTAGCCTACAAAGATCTAGGGTCGGGCGACTATGCTCTCGAGTCTTGGCACCTTGAGTACTATCCCCTGGCTCCTCCCGCAATCAATCATCAATCTTCCCCTTGCCCAAGTGGCGGGAGAAGGAACTTTCTAGCCTTCCAAGACGGGAGGACGACGAACCTCCTTTGGACTCCGAACGGTCAAGCACCGGATGGGCCACACTCCCGTCACCTTCCTCATAGTCAGTTGATGCAGGACGTCTAGCTTTAGAACCTCGGACTCTAGCTGGTCCGGAGAGAGAAATGTCCATCTGGCTTAGGCCTCTCATCCATACAATGTACCCCGTAGATAGAGTAACTGACTCAGGTGGGAACTAAATACTCAAGAATGGTTTGGCGACCCAATACCGCCTCCAAACTTCAAGTCAATTGGCATTCAGCGCAACAGGTTTCGGGTTCTCTTCAGCACAGTCTGAGATCTCCTGTTTTAAGACACACTTTCTCATCACTCGAGCATGCGAGTAGAAGACCAGCATTGTGAGGTTTGGCAGCCTCAAAGCAGTAGAATCAGGGGCATGTCTCATGGCAGCAATTCCCCACCAAGGAACTACCCACATTATACAAGATTCAATCTCAGAGAGTGCGCTTCGCCACTCGTCCAATGAAAGTCAGCCATACATCATGGGCCGCACGGTGAACCCTTTTTTATTATAGCTCTCCGTGTTCTCCGGTGGTGCCACCAGCATGAGCCTCTCCATAAGCCAAACCTTGGGGAGTATACAAGAAATGAATTTCAAAATTCAACATTCAACATTCAAATACAAGTACAAATTCAACATACAAGAAAGCTTCAGATCCTTACTTGGAGTAATACCGGACTTCCCGACGGCAAAGAAGAGGGGTCCAACTTCAGCATGTCAAGGCCCATCAATGTTTCGCCAATCACAAGCGGCATTGGGTCCCGACCATTAGCAAACTGCTCTACAATTGCTACTAAGGAGGCATCACCATTGCCAATCCCCTACTACGAAAAGAGGAAGCGAGCAAAGATACAAAAACTCAAGGCCCTCAAGCGGAAAACTTTGGGAACATCAAGCCCAGCAAAGTAGGTGACAAGGAGGGACAAATCCACCCCTCTGCCATATACAACAGCACTCAAAAGTGGGGGATTCAAACCCAAATATCTTTCAAAGCCCAAGAAAAAGTGTTCTTCAACACTGGGCATGCATGGCTCCAGCATAATGGGCCACCCCAATATGGCGCTAAACTCTTCAGGGAGGGGACATAACTCATTATTCCCAAAGCGGAAGACATGATGATTCAGATCCCAAGCCTCCAAAGCAGCAAGAATGAAGTGCACATCCAGCTTTACAAACCGGAAGGAGGCGAGCACCCCAAGATGCATGCCATCAAGCTCCCTTTTCTCCAATTTGCCTAGCGAACCAAGCCACGAGTTCAAGGAATTTTCAAAAGGACGTAGCCATATTCTCTCTTCTTTTTCGTGAGGAAGCAGTATACAAGGAATAGCAGGGAATGATTGATGCAAGAAATGATCCGAAATACTCCCTATTTATACAAGAGTCGGCTTGCACGACAGCCCGCTGGCGCTAGACGTCATGCCCTGCGCCTGGCGCAGGGGCCTGCACCGAAGGACGAGGCCACCGTCCTCTTTTATGACTCCGAGTACGCACTCTTTAGTGTTTCGGACAGCAAAGTACAAACCTCCATTATTCAAGATTCCAAAGCCGCAAGTCGCGCAAATTCAAGCAGTCCGGATCAACGCTTCGGGCAGATTTCGGTTCAACTTATTCAAATTCAAGCATTCTAGTCCTAGATGGGCGTCCTAAGTCGAGTCTGCATATGCATAAGCAAAAGTTGAATATACTTTGACTTGCGCTTTTTCTTACCAAAAAACCTCAGTCAAAGTGGGGGCTTATAGTGGGTATATACACCCGAAAAAATGGGCAATTTTTCAAAATTTTTGCAAATTTTCCATGCATGCATATAGCTACAAATTTCAAGGCACACACAACGCATACAATTTCAAAAATTCAAACATACAAAAGGCAAAACTTCAAAAATTTCAAACCGATTCAAGTTCAAAACCATACAACCATACAAAATTCAAGTTCCAAATCATACAAATCCATACAAATAAAACCCATCCTATACAAAATCAACCCAGGCAAGCTGGAACTCGCTACCATGCAGGGTCAGTCCGAGTCATCATCAGCTGTAACGTCCACCATAAGATCCTTGTCCCTGTTCCGCCTCCTAAGGCGCTCCAGATCCCGATCCAGCTCCGTCCCAGGGGTACCAGGATGCTGCTCCGAGATACGAAGAGTGCCAGGAGAGGGATGAACTCCCTACTGAGGAGAAGGATACTGATAAGGCGGCGGCATCGCGATGAACTGGTACGGCGCAAACATCTGTGCCTGACGCATCCTCTCCATCTCCTGCCAGTAAGCCCATGAATCTGCACCCCAAGGCTGAGGACCACTCCCTCCGAAGTAGTAACCAGGAGGAGGAATAAAGGGCCTCAGACTGCTTGCACCCCCAAACGAATGCCTGGTAGGATCAGCATGTACAAAAAGGGCAGCTCCCCGATCAGCATCTGAATGCCTCTGATGAGCACCAGCACCAGACCCCTGTCTTAGGTCCAAACTCGGTCCCTCCTGCCTTGAGAAAGTCTCCCCCTGAGGCTCCCTATCAACGGAACCTCTGCGGTCTCGACGGCGCTCCTATACAAAATAGAAATTTCAAGAATCAACATCCAAGTTCGAGTTTCCAGAATAAAAATTTCAAAATCAAGAAAACCACCTCTATGTCCCGGTCAGAAAGCTTCTAGGTCAGCTTGGCACAATACCTCTTCCAGAAATCAATCAAGAGCATCCAGCGACGCACTCTCACCTGAGGCGCTTGCATACAAAATTCAAGATCAATTCCCTAATACAAGATTACAATCAGTTTCAAGAAAATGCAACAGTACTCATAGCGGCATAATGCTCAGGTACAACATCATACGATCTCCGGTGCGGAGGAGAAGCTACAGGAATGGTCACCTCCACCTGTTACCCGTCCAAGTTCTCATAGCGGAGGACCCTATCAGCATGGGGAATGTCCTCGGGATCAACCTCCTCCTCCTACATACAATCATACAATCATCCAATCACACAAGAATACAAGAATACAAGATACAAAGTTTAAAAGCTCACCGGCAGTACGAAGCGTACTGGTGGAGCCAGCCTCCTCAAGAAGTCGTCATAGCTACCCTTTCTTTGTACAAAGTCCCTCCAAGAGCGGCAGACAGCATCGCCCCTAGTATTCACATAGAGCCGGGCAAGATCTTTATTCGGCGCCAGCATGGACTCCGGTGGGGCCTTTGGGACAAACCTATTCCCCGAACTATGCTGAAGGCACCCTCGTTCCCCCAGATACCACATGTGGCGATACACCCCTGGGAGCAAAACCCGCCGTCCAGACAAGAAATGGGCATGAGCAGGCGAGGCAGGTACGGGCGCGTTGGCAAAAGGACGCCACACCACCTGCAAAGCAGACAACTCAGACAACTATACAAATACAAATACAAAAGAGCAAAACAGTACAAAAATATTACCTCATCAGCAGGTAGAACTCTCCAAGCTCTGCGGGAGGCCGCCAGAGGCACCCTCCTGCGCACCGCTCCTATGCAAGAGGCAACATATGGGTAAGCCGCATCTCCAGTACGATCCGGCCCCAAAGTCGGAAAGTCCTCATATATCCAAATCTTTCAAAAGAAAGCAAAGCATCAGTCAAGTTCAAATACAAACATACAAGTACAAGGCACAAAGTACAAGGAGTCTTTACCTCCAGCACACTCCACAGAGCAGCCATGCTCGGCTCGCTCTCAGGCGTAGTCCGGGAGGCCCACTTCAACTCGTACAAGAGGTGGCTATATGCGAAACCACCCCAGTTGTAGCTCGAAACAGCTCTTAAGTCCTGCAAAACTGACATGAATCTAATGTGCACCCGACTGTTCCTGCTCGGGGCCACTACCCTACTCACCAAAGCTAAGAGGAATAGCCTAACCTTCTGCTCTGCAGACACACCCACACCACGGATAGAATCCACAATCACCGTCACGGAAGCATGGGTATCGTCCTCTGACAAGTCAACAACAGGGCCGAGCAAGGCCCTGGCAGAGGCAGAGCGCCACGTCAGCTCCGAATCAAAGGTCACATTCCTCTCAGAAAAAGGAAGACCCGTAATCATGGCAAACTCTAAAGGGGTAATGGTGATCTCCCCCCATGCCATATGAAAAGTGTTGGTGGTATCCCACCACCGCTCTAGCAAAGCCCATAGCCGGGGTTTAATCCCCGTTCTCCTCGAAGTACCTCCCATGGCACGCCAGAAGTCAACCAGGCCCGTCTGCAACCAGATTTCCATAGCCTCCTCGTCAGCACGGATGGCTGTAAAAGCCTTCTGAAGCTCCGCCAAGGACTAGAAGGTGCGAAACGGCTCTCCGTCAACCTACAGATGAACGAATCAGCTTAAAACCTATACAAGTACAAAATACAAATTCAAAGCACAGTACAAGACTCACCAAGGCAGCGCGAGGCCGCTGAGACAAGTGAAACTCCGGTCGAAACACCAGACCGGAAGGACTCTAACCAGTACCAACAAAACTGGGTGCTCTCCGGGGAATCATACCCCCATCCGGCGCATTTACCGCAGCCGCTTCATCGTCCGAATCGTCCTCCTCAGCAGCTCGAACCACCGAAGATTCGGCGAGCTTCCTCCGTGTATGACGAGGCATACTAAATCAAGCAGAGTACAAAGTGTCAAAATTCTAAACTGGGGGCTATCCTATACTAGCCCGTGCAAAAATCAAAATTCAGAGGCTATCCTATTCTAGCCGGTACAAAGTTAAAATTTCAAAAAAAATTCCCCAGTGGCAGTACTAATTCAGGTTCTACACCAACTCCTAGGCTATCCACGCCGAAGCAGGTATACAAGTTCTACACCAACGCCTAGGCTATCTACGCCGAAACAGGAATACAAATTCTACACCAACGCCTAGGCTATCCACGCCGAAGCAGGTATGCAAGTTCAACACCAACGCCTAGGCTACCCATGCCGAAGCCAGCATTCCAAAACTCTACAAACAAACATCTAGGCATCCTAGCCTATTCTCACCTGAGACCCCGCAAGGTCACCAGTGAGACTACTATCTACAAATACGAGGTACAAGATTCAAGAAAATTTTCAAAACTTCAAATCTACAAGTTCCAACAGTTCCAGTTCAAGTGGCTATCAAACAATTCTCAACAAAATTCAAGAAGCTTAAGCAATTCCAAAGTACGAGAAAATTCAAATCTACATGCAATCCTAGAGATTATTTCATAAGCAAAAACATGAAATACTTACATGGACAAGGAAAGAACAAGACCAAGGGGAGAGGATAATCGACCTTTGAGAGAGAAAAGCAAAGAATTCAAGAGAGTGTGCCTCAAAATGGCACGGCAAGGGAAGCTTTTATAGCTCAACCCCGCGCTAGACGCCGAGGCCCGCGCTGGGCGCTGCCTGCTGCATGCGCAGGATCTGCCGCGCGCGGTCTCCCGTGCTGATTGTACGTCCTTTACTGCTACGGTCTTCTGCACCAAGCATCAAATGTCGCATCAGACATCTTTAAAAAATGCGGGTATACGCCTGTATCTCCAAGTACAAACAGATGAATATTTCAAGAATACAAAGTCCAAAAAATACAAGGACTCAGGCGTTCGACTCCCAACGGACCCAAGCTCCAGGAAAGTCAGCCGAAATTTCAAAATCTTAAGGGCCTATAAAAAGATCTTATCCCCAGCAAAGTACATCCCCAACGGATCAACTCCGTGTATTCAAAACTTAAAACTCAAGATTCAAAAATTCAAGATTCAAATTTTCGATCCCAAGCTCCGTCCCGAACCAAAGGCGGAAGAGTACAAATACGGACCAGAGTCATCACAACCACACGGAGGTAGACTCTACCCTTTTTTCCTAACGCCTGTTTTGTGCAGGTACCGACGTACAAAGAGTGGTCTTGATTGCAGAACATCTAGATCATTCTCCGCCCCTTTCGAAATACTTTGACTTGCGCTTTCCTAACCGAATGCTCAGTCAAAGTGGGGGCTTCTGTAGACACCTAATTTGTGTCTCCCCTCTGGGATGATGACGATACCATTATCCTTACTAGGCGGTTGGAGCAACTCCGTGCGGAAATCCCAATTTCTAAGAACATCTCCAAAATACAAGATCCAAAATCAATTCCCCGAGGTCGTTCTCCTTCCGGAACTCGGTACAAGATACAATTTTCAAAAACCAATTTCAAAATCCAAGTAAAATCTCACCCAATGGACTATCCCATTGGTTTTACAAGGCCTTTTCCACTCAAAATCATATAAGGAAAGTCAAATTCGGGCGCCGACCCACAAAACCGAGCAAGCCGGGCCCCGTCCCGTACAACCGGAATTCAAAACCCGAAACGGCTTGTTTTTAGACGCAAAATCAAGTCTTAACCTCCAAGCAAACACTACGTGCCAAGCATCGTACTATTCGTACGAAGGTACATCAATACAAGACAAATCAAGGACGCAGCCCGCGTCCTTGTTTTGGCAGCACTCATGCCACGTCACCAGCGCTGGGCGCTGGTTTGGCGTGCTGCGCTGGCAATGGCTGGCGTTTTGCAACCATTTTTCCTATAAAAACCTCCTAATTTCCAGAATTTAGAGGAGGCAGATTCAATATACGTCGTAATACAAAAATTACGCCTCAAATTCAAATCAAAAAATCCTTCAAAAACACATACAAACTTCAAGTTCTAAGCAATTGGGAGCTCTAAAAGGAATTCTTGCCTAAACCTAAATAGGTAATTCCGAATCCCACCATATTCAATCATGTTTCTTTGATTTTCCTAGTTCAAAAATGATTAGCAAGTTGGCATTTTTACTACTAAAAATGTCACTTGCAACAATCATACATCTTTTCAAAATCCAAACTTTTCAAAATACAAAAACGCAAACTTTCAAGATTCAAGGATGTTCAAAGTTGTTTGAAATCACTTCTTTGAACTAGAATCACTTTCAAGTATGGAGTAATCAAAGATGACACCTTTCTAGCTTTTAAAGGTTTAGTCTTTTGAGATTCAAGACTCCATTTTTCAATATACAAGTTCAAGTTTTCAAATTTCAAGATCCCACAATGTTTAGGGTTGCTCATGACTACTTCCCTAAACTAGGATCCTTTCAAAATAAGAGCACATCAAATATCTAACCTTTTCAACATTAAAAGGCCCGATCTTTGAGATTCAAGTCTCTTTAATTTCAATATTTCAAGTACAAGTTCAATATTTCAAGTTCAAGTTCAAATACTTCAAGTTCAATATTTCAAGATTCAAACTTTCAAGTTCAAGTTCTATATGCAATATCTAGGATACTTTGGGATGAGCAACTCCTCCCAAGTTGAGATTTTTGGCTTTGAATTCGTGTCGGGCGCACTTATTTTTAAGGAGCCGCTTGGCGTTCGAATCTCATGTGCCCAAGTACAAATTTCAATATCGCAATTTCAATTATGAACCTTTCAATATTGCAATTTCAATTATGCACCTTTCAATTCCGCAATTTCAATATCGCACTTTCAATTCCGCAATTTCAATATCGCACTTTAAATTCCGCATCTTCACTTGCCTAGTCCTTCTAGGCAATGTGAACCTACTCCCTAGTCCAGCTCCAGGGGGTCTTGTATTTACTATTTCCGCACTTATTTACTATTGTGATGTTGCTTTATTTGCTTTATTGCTTTCATCACCATACATGCTAAATACAACAAAATGCAAGGTTACATTATGCTTAACAAAGATAATTTCTTGGACAAACCGATCTTAGGTTCCCTTAAATTAACTTTAAAGCAAAGTGACCACCATACAAAGTAGAGATTCTATTTGCTCTAAATTCAAACCCACATATTCTAAACTAGGGTATTTTCGAAAATGTTATGTCACGTACTCGAATAATTTCTAAAGCTCGCAGAATAGCATCTCGCTCCCGTGCCCGGATCTCACCCATCTGTTTCGAAGATTCAAGTCTTATCCTATTAGTGTCATTTGCAGTCTTTTCAAACAAGACCCTAAACAATGTTTGGTGGCGACTCATTCGAGGTACAAAAATACGATGGTTTCTAAAAACCGCCCCCTTGTAGGGAATTGCAATACATACGCAAAAAAACGCCCCTACACAAACTTTAATGCATAACAATCATGGTATAAACATGGCTTCCCTTACCTAGCCATAGAATAAAACTACTCGCTCATAATTGAATTAACAAACATGGTAGAAATAATAAACATGAATTTTATAATCAAAGGACAAATTAAACTCTTGAATTACCTCTAGATTGATGAATTGAAATATTGAAAAAAACACTAGGGTTCAACGGAAGAGAGATTAAAAAATGACGTGAAAGAGAATTCTTAGGAATTAAAACATAAGGGAAATAAATTAATTCCCTTGAAGTTTTTATATGCTTCCTAAATTCTAAATAAAATAGGAAATAATAATAATTACATAAGTTACGATTTAATTGAACGATCACGAAAACGAATGCACATGATTCCGCAAGGAAGTCAGTTGAGAGCAAAAACCAGCGGGCCCGCTGGTCGGTCGCTGGTTTTCGCGCCCAAGGAGAAGAGCCGGGCCATCGTTGTGGGCTATGGGCGAATCGGATAGTCGAGCCACCTTTTTTATGTCATAACCCTTGTTCTTGAAGCCTACTTTCTAGCCCAGTCAAAATCGTCTTATTTCGACATGTAGAACTTGAGATATCATTAAAAGAGTGAACACTTGTCCTTTTTGATGCTTAGAAAAATAACGTTTAGCTTCGTTGTTGACTCAAAATTATCCCTAAAGACATGTAATGATCCTCGAGTCAAAATCCCATCTGTTCATCATTTAAATCAACTCATAACACTCCGAAAGCATCCAAATGACCGTTAAATCACCTGAAACATTGAAGAAAACACAAACCAGGCGTAATAGAGTACGACAATGATAACTTATGCAAATGTGACCCTAAATGCAACTAAAATGATATAAATGCCTAATAATGCAACCTAAATGCGCCTAAAATTCCCTATACAAATATGACTCATCAATACATAACATGATAGCGGAATAACCCCAAAGCCAGAAAGCATGTATAAAGTACAGATTAAGCAATACATACATTTGTAGCATGTTCTCATCTTATGTCTACGACCATGAACAAGAACTCCAATTGTAGTTCCTCTACTTGGTTCACCAACATGTTCAGATCCGTCTTGAGATTCATAGCTTAGATCTCCTTCAAGATATTGTGACTTTTGGGAAGAACACTCTAATGGAGGTACAGTGAGAATTAAGGTTCTCAAAGTCTATAGAGTTAGAATGAATGAATAAGTTATTGGGAAAACATTGTGTTTTAGATTATTAAAATAACCTATTAAATAACAAAGCCAACCAGCCAAAGGCAAGAGGCTTCGTCCGGCCAGCAAGCCCATGAAGCATGTGTACGCAGCTGGGCCGCGGGCTACAGTGCTGCTACTGCTACTCTTCTGCGCGTGCCAGGCAGCAAAGCCATGGGCCAACACTGCTTGCTTAGGCGCTGCGCCCATGGGCCTTGCGCTTGTGCACTCGGCTCGTGGGTTTCTTTTGTGTTGCGATTAATTTATCCTTCGATAATTTATTTATCGTTTCGTTCTTGACGATCCAATGTCGTACTATATGATTATTCGTTTCGCCTAGCTTAGAAATATATGCAATACGATATACGATTTCACGATCCAATGTTTAATCGTACAATTATGTTTTCCGAAACTGATTTTCCGAAAAGCCATTAAATGAATTTCCGATTCATTTAATCTGGCGATCTGTTACATGCCAATGACGTGACCTTGTAGGTTCAGTCAAGAGTAAGCTGTGAGCCTAATAAGGATTAGAACTCACTGATCGAGAAATTTTCTCCAGCTAGCCGTTCCGAGCACTTGATCTTACTGAATTAATTGTTCGTAATTAATTTTAACCTTGGTATTAGACTAATGCACAATGGGTGAAGACCATATTTCCTCCAGTCTCCCCCTTGTCCTTTAGAAAAGTGTCCATTCATATTCCTTTGTCACTTAGTGTTACTTGCCGAACATAAGGTAAGATCCAAGCCATCCTTATTAGGTCCAGAAGTGTTTCTCGGATTACCGAGTTCAACTGTTAAACTTTTACAGAAGGTTAATCCTTAACCATTATGAGCAAGGCCATGCATTTTCACAGTATCTAACTCTCTGAGAGGCCTTGTTACAAAACAACACCATGTCCAATCAAAGATAGAAGGACAATCCAATCTTGTAATATATGAACACTCACTTGATTCATAATCCGCCTGAATACTTCTTTTATAATCTCCTTTTACGGTGCAACGTTTAGCGAGTATCAAAGCGAACTAAACTTCAAAAGAGTAATCATAATTACACATGTTTTGAGGAATGGTTCTAATCACCATTAACGAGAACGGCTTATGACATGACTTTAATCTCTTAAAGTGATCTCATGGTCAATCCGATACGATATCCAATAAGTATCTATGCAAAATATTTCTTACATAAAATGTCCATCTACTTCAAGAAACTAAACTATAAATCTACTTGCAATCTAATCTTCATTAGTCATTGGTTGTCTAACCTTTCAATTACCTGGATTAGGGATCCTTTTGCGACTTCAATTTTCAAACTCACTTATGGGTGGTTCTTTGTCAAAGAATCCATCTTGACATCCCATTTGAATGTTTTTGAATCACTTGGACTTTATCATTTAATACTAAAACAAAATTAAATGAATATGAAATAAAGAATTACATAAATATGAAATGGTTAAACCAATTATTTTAAACATAGTGTAGACGCCTACATTTGTCCTTAGGCCCAAAGCGGTTTGTTCGTTGATGAAACCAAACACTTCTTGACTAAGATTTCCTAAGCTTGCGACAAACTACATGTGACTGACTGACAGTCCCAAAAGATATTTCCATTTTTAGTAAATGCTATTTATAGTAACTGTTATACTTAACTACTGCCCAGAATGGTAACCGTATAAGATAAATATTCAAGTGATTACGTTTCATTACAATTAATACTCGGATAAAGAAAAGGAGTTGCATCCCAACCGATATTCTTAAATGTGATAAAACCGCGAGTGAGATTCAGATAAAATCGGATAAATCTGGAAAAGTGGAAGTAAAACACCAGCTCTAGGCATACATGCACCACAATTATTCCAGCGCACCAAAGAGAGCGCCAGAATATTCTGGCGCTACAATTTGGTTATCACCCAATCACGCAAAAATAAAGTTTTAATCCAGCTGTTAAAAAACAGATCTGGCGCCGCCCTGTTAAGCATTAGAAAATAATAGCGCTCCTGATCAGAGCGCTATAAAATTCTAGCTGAAGGAAATAATGAAGGAAATAATGCCCTTGGTCCAAGTATGCATTTAATGTTAAGTCTAATAAATGCGGTTCAGTATTAATTAACAAGTTAATAATTCAGTGAGATCAAGTGATCTGAATGCCTAGCTAGAGGCCGCTTCAGTTCAAGTGGAATTAATGATATTAATCCACAGCTTACTCTTGACTGAACCCGTAGGGTCACACAAATAGTACGTAAACGGATCAAGTATTTAATGGCATTAAATACTCCATCTATGAATATTCGGAATCGACGGATCTTGGTTTCAGTGGGAGCTGAGATCTTCAAAGGCAAGAAATGAATAATCCGGAAACAATGATATTGCCGGAAACGGAAATATGGATCGTATCGGAAATATAAATATTATCCAAGTCATAGATGTTGCCGGAAACGGAAACATGGTACGTATCGGAAAATATTATCGGAAATGGAAATATTACCGGAATCGGAAATATTGCCGGAAACGGAAATATTGTCAGAATCGGAAATATTATCGGAATCGGAAAATAATTCCGGAAACGGAAATATTAAATATTTGTTCGAAACGGAAATTAATTCCGGAATAGGAAATGTTAAATATTGTTGATTTTTAGAATTTAAATCGCATTTAAATATTATTTAAATGTAATTTTAATTAATTAGAATATTTATTATTTTAATTAATTACAAAAAGAATTTGTTATTTCATGTTGGGAATGTAATTGGGTTTCAAAAGTAAAACGATTTTTAATTAATCTAGCCCAATCCAATTCCAAGTTCAAGTCCAAACAAATTAAGCAAGCCCATCTTATGTTTAATGAAGCCCGAAAGGGAATCCTAAAGCCTAGCCCATCTTTGAGTTTCATAAACCTATAAATATAGGTGCTCACCCTCAAAATCCCTCACTATTATTCATTAAACCTAAAAGTAAAACCCTAACCCTAAATTCCTCTTTCTTTCGTCGAACTTATGTTTGGCCGTTTTTCTCCTACTTCCGTTCGTTTTTAGAAAAAGGTTTCTTCTTCAAAGTTGTAGATCCCAAAAAGTTCTTGAACATTTCTCCATGATTCGATTGATTCCGAGTTATGTATTAGAATTTATGAGAGTTCTAAAATCATGCTGCAGTATTTCAGTTTTCTCTTTTTCTCTCCCTTTTCTCCGCCTTCCCTTGCGTCGTGCCCATCCCGAGCACTCAACGCCTATCACTCGTTACTCTCCTTCATTGCTGCCTGCTTCCCTTCACACACACTCGCACACACGTGCCTTGTGCCCTCTCTCTCTCGCCCTCCCTTTGTCGCACAACACTCGCGCCTCACGCCGAGTTTTGCTGTTGTTTGTTGTTGATGTTGTTGCCTTCGTTGCCCGCACACACTCGCAACGCACACACACCCCTCGTGTGTGTTGCGTGTGTATTGTATTCCGTATACTCCGTATACTTTTATCCCTATTTCAATTCCGTATTTTAAATTATATTATTATTGTTTTGGATTAGTTAAATTGCTGGGAATGGTTATGAACACCGTGTTTTAATGTTTTCGTATTTGAATTGATGGGATTGATTTTAATTGTATAAACTATTATTTTCAGATTTAGTAATTAATTAAAGTGTCAATTTTTATGGTCAAAACATGGTTTTATTGACGACCTATTGATAGGATTTTAATTCCAATTGTTTAGGCGATTGATTCACATAATTTAATGACGATTTAAATTATGGAATCAACTTAAATTTTCAGATTTGTTATAAAGCTTTAAAGTGTTGATTTTTAATTATTTTAAGGTGAAAAATTCAATGTTTTTATACTAGGAATTGAGTTAACTATTTGAGACTATCAATTTAATGAATAACGATTAATTTCTAATCAAAACAAAGGTTTTAGAATCTTAAATAGTTGCTGGAAATTTAGTAAACATGGATAATAATTAAGTTTCTCCATTGTGTTTATAGGAGTTGATTTCTAGCTTGAGTCGTGATTCGCACAGTGGCCCCCGTACTTAGGTATTCCAGGAACGCACATGACTAGGGTGACCACTTATTCCATGAGGATTATATGAGGTGTATTGATTGTGAATCATGTGAACTTAAAGTATTGAGAATTTATGTTTGATATTGGGAACGAACATGTTAATGTTATTACGGAATCATGTTTGATGTGTGAACAAGCATGTTGGGAATTGTTATTGAATCTATGTATCCTACGTGAATGAGCATGTTATGGATTGGTTAATGCTTTATAGATTCTATTGAACTATCATGTTATGGACTTAGATAATCATTGAATTATGTCAAGCATGTTGTTCAAATTCATATGCATGTATGAGTGTTTCGCATGCAAGTTATTATGATTATGCTATAGTACGGGATGTCTAGCATACAGTGAGCCTATTGAATATTGCCGCAGTGCATTGTTTATTCTACCGCAAGTCTAGAATATGTTTAGAGAGTCTATGTGAATTGAACTAAGGACTATTCGTGCTAAGGGCACACCCTGCTTATTAACAGGCAGTGTCGGGTTATCTCAAACAGTGTTTTTGAGAAGAAACATTGGGTGTAATTTCACTTGAGTCCTATGTTTGATCATAAGTCCTAAAGGATTAAAATGAAACGTCATTGTTGAATTGTTGAATTGTTTGCATGTTATGTCTTGTGTAGAGTCTTGAGTCGCCTTGAACATAACATACTAATTAACGTAAAGTGTAACCCGGATGAGCTTCAAAACTCTTCGAACGTATATACCTCGAGTATGAAAAATGGGGGGAGTCTTGCCTGAAAACTTGTACTCCTTGAATGATACAGGAAATTGTTTCATTCTTTTTTTTATGCTACTTCTTAATTAAACTGTGAGGATACTTTATTTACCCGTTCGAAGCTACTTCTTAATTAAACTGTGAGTCAAGAGTCGTGTCAAGCGTCGAGTCTTGTCTCCATGTTTACTTGTTTATTAAATGGCTTTTGTATGTGGATTATTAATTCGATGAGTGAAGCATGTTAGGATAGAAGGTTATTCTAGCTTGTTCGTACTCAGCTTTTGCTGACTTCGTGCTTCATGTCTTTTGGTCATGGCCTTCGCCTTAATGACTCTATGCTGATCCTTCATTGCATTTGCGTTGTTGGGGAGTAGATCTTAATAAAGCAGGTTTGTAGAGATAACTTGCGGGAGAAGTTATCATGGGATTCGTGTTTGAGAGTTTATCTTTCTTCCGTACTTTATAAACTCTACTTTCATTTTCTAGTCATGACTACTTAATTTATTTAGACTATAGTTAATGGATTTTAAACTATTTCTTACTTTGGTTTTTGGGTCGTCGTGGTTCCAAGTTGTTGGTTGACCATTAACTATTTAATACGTTTTGAAAGTTAGTTAAATTCCGCTGCGTAATTCTGGTAAACAGCCTTAGCCGTTATCACGGTGGCGGTAATATTTTGGTAATTCCTTTATTTTAAGTTGGAAAATATTTTATAAAAAACAAGGAATTACTAGGGTATTACAAAGTGGTATCAGAGATTTAGTTTAAGAGCTGCTTTGCATTAACTAGTGCAAGGTGGTAAATCCTTAAACTACGATTTGCAGAAATTTAGGATTTTTGAAAATTGTTTTCCTAAAGTCAAAATGCTATTTTGAGTACTCAATATTTCAAAAAGTAAAATACAAATTATTTTAAGTTATTTGAAAATTTATCGATTTTATTTTAATTTTTTTCGGATTTATTAAATTCGAATAAGGTCGAATTAAATTTTCGAAAATTTCGAAATTCTTTTTCTTTTTCGGATTTGTTTTGAATTTTTCGGATTTTTTCCGAACTTTCAAAAAAAAAAAAATTCTTTTTCCGAATTATTTATTTATTTATTTTCTGAAATAATCGAGTTAAATTATTCGATTAATTACTTTTAATTTTTGATTTTAATTTTAATAATTTCGCTTATGTTTGGAGTTAGTTATTTAAATTAATTTCGGAAATTATTATTCTTCTTCAAGTGAGAAAGGGTAGATTAAGAAGGGAATTCAATTTAGGTTTGCATTAATTAAGTGCTATGTGCGAAGTATTTATTGTGCATGTATGTACTCAAGTTTGATCATGTTTTGTTTTGCTTTATGTGATAAATTGCATCACGATTCATGATTGAGCATGTACTTGTGCATTGAAATTGTATGGCTCCACGAACTTAATTTGTTTTCTCTCCTTGTGGATTGAGTTTTGTTGGGAACACGTTAGTGAGACTCTTAAGTGTGTGTTTTTAGGACTTAAGAATGTTACCTTCAAAGTTTTCCAATCTAAGGCAGCTAGAGGAGCTTGTTAGTGAGACTCCACATTTGTATGTGGAGAAGATTGAGTTTGCATGCAACTATGTTTCTACGTTTAAAAATATGCCACATTTGAGGAAAAATTGATGTTATGCCTGAGATGATTGTATATTGTTTACCCCATAGGACACCTTATATAGAGCTTAAGCATAAGTTCAGAAATATGCATTTTGAGGATGATACACCTAATTGGAGGAAGTATGATACTGTAGATGGTAGATGAAAGTATGATACTGAGGTTAGGACTAGTATCATTGAATTAGCAGAAAGGTGCTGTAAAGATGGTATGCTTGCTATGGGATTGGGTCTAGGTGACATAGATGATGATGAGTATGAGATAGTGATGATGATGATGATAAGTATGAAATGGAAGAAAATGAGAAATTTAATGATGATGGTGAAGTTGTTGAGGTTGAAAATCCGAATCCAGTGGTTTATGAACCTACTATTGAATTGTCTAGTGCCTTTGAAGTAGAACCGAAAGCTAATAATGAGGTTAATAGAGTGTCACAACAGGATGATGAGGTTATGGATAAATATTCTGATCGGGAAGACAACATGGATGATCCAGAGGATCAAGATTTTACTCCCGAGTATTACAAAGAAAGAGATGATAGGCGTGATGCCGCTAACGTTTGAGTATTGTTTGACTTAGTAAATTCTCCCAGTTAATGTTGAACAAAGAAGTAGCGAAGCTACTATTTATGGTTTCAGTTGAACAAGTTGTTCATTGATTAAAGGATGTGGAATTCTCATTGAAGCAATAAAAGTACTTTGTTTTCTTTCAATACTCTTCTCTAAGTTTCTAAGCTTGTTTTAATTCCAGTGAGTTCGAGCAACCAACGCAAAGGGATTATGTGTTTTATTTCTCGAATTAATTATTAACTAAGTGCATCGTGGTTAGTTTCCACTTAGCTATGTGGTTCGAACAAGTCAAGGGGGGTGGCTAGTAGGTGGCTCCACTTTCCCCTTCATGTTCGAAATTTTATGCATTGTTGCAAAGTAATTTGATTGGTTTGTTGGTTTGTAACCTTAGTGTTGTCCATGTCAAACCCAGTCATTAAAGTGAGTGTTGGATGATCAAGGAATATCCAATATTGTTAGGCAACTAGCCGCAGTACTTCAGAACCTAGCAGAGACTAGGAAAAATTCAATTAATGACCCTGCTAGGGGAATGTTCAAGATGGTAGTCCAGAGTAATCTTCCACTGTACCAATGGGAGTCTGACCCAAGTGTACTGGAGAACTGGCTTAGAAAGTTTGATAAATTGATGGTTGTTGTAAACTGTCCAGAGAACCTTAGGGTTAATAGTGTTGTGTATTACCTTATGGGAGAAGTTGATTTATGGTGGCAAAGGTGTGAGAATGCTTTAAGAGCTACACTTTGATTTGGATGGAAATCATTCAAAGATGCCTTAAGAACCAAAATTTACCAACCGTACTTGAAAAGGCAGAAAGCCCAATAGTACATTGAGCTAAAAATGGATGGGATGGTTGTGGCGGAATACTATTCCAAGTTATAGAATTGTTTAGATTTTCACCTGAAGTGGTGGCAACGGAGGAGCTTAGGGCTCAAAGGTTTGAAAATGGATTGTCAAATGGATTCGTAGTTGTTACTATCTGGAGAGATCCTTACTTCTCTATATACCCTCTATATATAGAAAGGCCGCTCCTCTGTATGGACTACAGGTGAGGAAGAACAAGATTGCAAGCGAAACTGGAAAAAAGAGAAAGGATGTTGGGAACCAGAGTCATTGAGGTACCCATAATTATACCAACTTGTAGTATAGTAAGTACCAAGATTCATAAGAATGTGCCTTGACCATAGCCAAAACCATTTTCCTGTCTAACCTGATTGAGATTAAATTAGGAGAATTGGAGGTGATTTTAGTGATGGATTGGTTGGCCATGTTCAAACACAAAATTGACTGCGAAAAGAAGAAGGTTGATTTGAGATCTAACTTAAGTACAGTAGTACCTATCGTCGTTTTGGTAAGCCTGGAACATATGAATTATCACAGAAATGGAAAACTTTAAGCTGGTCAATGAAGGGAATCCAGTTTTCTTATACAACGTGAGAGACCTCGATAAGGAAGTTAAGGATAAACCTAAGGACATTACAGTTATGAATGAATTTCTAGATGTGTTTCCGGAAGAGATCTCGGGAATACCTCCTAATCGACCTATTGACTTTACTATTGCCTTAGCACCTGGAAATGCACTTATTTCGAAAGCTCCATATAGAATAACTCTAGAAGAAGTGAGTGAGTTGAAGGGTCAATTGAAATATTTGTTGGAGAAAATTTATGTTAGACCAAGTGCATCACAATGGGAAGCACCAATTGTGTTTATGAAAGAGAAGGATAAGAGTATGAGACATTGTATAGACTACAAGGAAACCAATGAGGTCATAATTAAGAGCAAAGTACCCTTTTGCCTAGGATAGACACCTATTTTGACCAATTTAAAGAAGCAGAAATTTTCTTAAAGATTGAATTGTGATCAGGTTATCATCAATTGAGAATGGCGGATAACGATATACCAAAGACTGAATTTAGGACAAGATATAGTCATTTCGAGTTCACTGTTATGCCATTTGGGTTGGCCAATGCACCTACAATATTCATGGACTTGAAGAATCGTGTGTTCCATGCATTTATGGATAAGTTTTTAGTGTTTTTGTGGATGATATATTGGTGTATTCGAAGAGCAATAAAGAGCATGTTGAACATTTAGGGTCTATGTTATGTATACTTAGGGATAACCAGTTCTATGCCAAATTATCGAAGTGTGAATTTTGATTGGAGAATGTCGACTTTTAGGATATCTAGTGTCTAAAGAAGAAGTTGCAGTGAATCCTGCCAAGTTTAAAGTTTTTAGTGAATGGCCTACACCAAGGAGTGTCACTGAAATTTGAACTTTTCTTAGTTTAGCTGGATATTATAGACGCTTTGGGCAAGACTTGTCTAGGATAGCCAAACCAATGACTACCTTGATGAAGACAGAAGCTAAGTTTGAGTGGAATGAGAATTATGAGGAAGCATTCCAAGCTCTAAAGATGCGTCTGACAACCGCGCCAGTGTTAAATCTACCAGATGGAAATGATACCTATGATGTGTATAATGATGCCTCAAAGAATGGTTTAGGGTGTATATTGATGCAGACCGGGAAAGTTATTGCGTATACATCAAGACAATTAAAACCGTATAAAGCTAAGTACCCTACCCATGACTTAGAGCTGGCTGCCATAGTGTTTGCATTAAAGATATGGAGACACTATTTGTATGGTGTGAAATGTAAGATATTAACGGATAATAAGAGTTTGAAGTACATTTTCACACAAAATGATTTGAATGTGTGTCAAAGGAGATGGTTGGAGTTAATTAATGACTATGATCTAGAAATTCAATACCATGAGGGAAAAGCCAATGCAGTTGCAGATGACTTGAGCAGGAAATCAAGTCATAGTGTGAATGCGTTAGTAGTTGCTAACGAGCTGTGTAAGGACATGCAGCGATTGGATCTAGAAACAGTGAGTGGGAAATGTCTTGAGGGAATGATGAATGCCTTAACCATCCAGCCGTCGGTATTTGATGAAATGAGGGAGAATCAGGCTGGAGATGTTAAGTTAGAGCGAATAAAAGAAAAGATTTCGCAAGGAAAAGAGACGGATTTTAAGATCCATGATGATGGAAGTTTGAGGTACAAAGGACGGTGGTGCGTGCCCCAAAAGTGTGGTGAACTAAAGGAAAAATTAATGAGAGAAGGTCACAATACACCATATTCTGTTCACCCAGGTGGTGACAAGCTGTATAAGGATATAAAAAAGGTCTATTGGTGGCCAAGAATGAAGAACGAAGTGGCTGAATTTGTTGCAAGATGCTTGACTTGTCAGAAGGTCAAAATTGAGCATAGGAGACCTCAAGGAAAGGTCCAACCTTTAGAAATCCCGAGTTGGAAATGAGACTGTATCTCAATGGACTTCGTCACCTGTTTACTCAAGTCGAAAAGTGGAAATGACACCATTTGGGTGGTAGTAGATAGGTTGACTAAGTCGGCAGTGTTCATACCAATGAAAGAAACCTGGAAAATGGAACAACTTGCCAAAGCTTACATCAAACATGTAGTGAGATTACATGGAGTTCCTAAGGATATCGTATCAGATAGGGATTCTAGGTTCCTTTCGAATTTCTGGAAGAGTGTGCAGAAGAACTTTGGTACGACATTGAAAATGAGTACAGCGTTCCATCCAGCCACAGATGGACAAACCGAAAGGAAGATCCAAATTAACCTTAGAGGATATGCTAAGAGCTTGTGTGATTGATTTTCAAGGTGGATGGGAAGATATCGTAGATCTAATCGAGTTTTCCTACAATAATAGCTATCATGCCAGTATTGGAATGGCACCATTCAAAGCCTTGTATGGGCGAAAATGCAGAAGTCCCTTATGTTGGAGTGACATCAGTGAAACCGTTGTACTAGGTCCCCAAATAATAGAGGACACGATGAATCAGGTTAGGTCTTCAAAATCCAAGCCGCGCAAGATCGCCAAAAGAGCTATGCGGACTTGAAACATAGGGATGAAGAGTTCCAAATCGGCAACAAAGTGTTGCTTAAGGTTTCACCAATGAAGGGTGTAAAGAGATTTGGTAAGAAAGGAAAGTTAAGCCCAAAATATATAGTCCCATATGAGATCCTAGAATGGATAGGAAAGGTAGCTTATAGACTAGCCTTACCCATGGACCTGCATAGAGTGCATAATGTGTTTTTTATATCTCAATTGAGAAGGTATGTTCCGGATAAGTCGCATGTGTTGCAACCGGAAACCATAGAATTAGACCAAATTTTATCTTTCAAGGAAAGACCAATCAAAGTCCTGGATTGTAAAGTGCGTAGTACACGAGCTAAGGGTGTTAAGATTGTGAAAGTTTTGTGGTCTAATCAAGTTTTGTGGTCCCGGGAAGCCAAGGACGATATGAGAAAGAATTATCCCTAGCTATTTCCTGAGGGTAGTTGAGTTACAGGGCCGTAACTCGTTTCTTTTGAGGGGGGTAGAGTGCGGTAGAATTTCGCGCTTTTACCTTATTTTCCCTTATTTTGTGCTTAATTTAGTGCCTTCTATGGAAATTACACTTCATATTGTCATTTTGAATAACTTAAAGAGTACACCAACTAAAATTTTTTTGCAAAGAAAATGCAATAAAGTCTCATAAAGTTTCAAGTTTTGATTTCAAATTATGATTTTCGTGCCCAAGTTTTTGGGACGAAACTTCTTTTAAGGAGGGTAGACTGTAATACCTCGTATTATTCTGTATTTATAAATATATTATTTTATTTATAAAATATTTTTATGATTTTAAGAATTTAAATCGCATTTAAATATTATTTAAATGGATTTTTAATTAATTAGAATATTTATTATTTTAATTAATTACAAAAAGAATTTATTATTTCATGTTGGGAATTTAATTGGGTTTCAAAAGTAAATTTTTTTTTAATTAATCTAGCCCAATCCAATTCCAAGTTCAAGTCCAAACAAATTAAGCAAGCCCATCTTATGTTTAATGAAGCCCAAAAGGGAATAGTAAAGCCTAGCCTGTAATACCTCGTATTTTTCTAATAATTATAAATATATTTTTTTTAAATTTATAAAACATTTCGTGTATTTTTATAAATTAATTTCATTTAATGAGAATTAAATGCGCTTTTATTTTTAATTAATTTAAATATTAATTATTTCGAAAACCGGATTTTATTAAATAAATTCAAGGAATTTATTTAATCGGGTATTGTTGGGTCGTATTTCAAAAACGAATTTAATAAACTTAAAGCCCGGTTGTTTTTTTTTTAATTAAACCCAACAAAGCTTGCAAGGGATTTAATTAATTGAGCCCGGTAATAAGCCCAACTCAAACTACCATAACCTAGCCCACATGGGAGAGAAAAACTATAAATAGACCCTCTCATTAAACCCTCACAAGAATGTTCAGCACTCCCTCTCACTCCTCACTTCCTCTCTCCTTGCGGCACACCCACACACCCCTTCGACCGTCCCCTTTCTTGCAGCCCAAGGTACGAGCATTGCTCGAGTTCCTTGCCTCGCCCCACAGCCCCGCAGAGCCCGTGATGCTGCTGCCTTGTGCGCCCAGCATTCGCGTGCATCGCCCCTCTCGCCCAGCACTTCGCGTGCATCGCCCCTCTCGCCCAGCACTCGCGTGCCCTCGTCGCTGCCTCGTTGCGCGCTGCCTGCGCTGCTCGCGTGCGGCGTGTTGCGTGTGTTGTGTGTTGTTGCTCAATGCCCCACACACACAACACATTAATTGTTATGTGTGTGTGTGTTGTTGATTGTTGATAATCCATTGTATACTTTTGACTTTAATTTCAGTTTTAAATTGATTTAATTATTTTGATTAAATTTAATTATTGGATTGTTTAGATTAATTAAAACGGTTATAAACACCGTATTGGGTTAGTAGTATGTTTTAATTAAAGAAATTGATTTTGATGATTGGTTTTGTAATTTTCAGATTTTATATGTTCATAAATTATTGATTTTTGAAGTCAAAACACGTTTTCGGATTAAACCATTGTTAGGGTTTTGGTTTCAAATTGATTGAGCGATTGATTTACATAATTTAATGACAATTTAAATTATGGGAATCAATCTAAATTTTCAGAATGTTTATAAGCTTTAAAAGGTTGGTTTTTAAGCGAAAAAGTCAATGTTTTTATGCTAGGACTTGAGTTGACTATTTGAGACTATTAAATTACCAATTAATGAATGATTTTAATTAAACTAAGGGTTTTAGTTTCTTAAATAGTTGCTGGAAATTTAGTACACATGGATAATAATTTAGTTCTCTTGTTTTATTTATAGGAGTTGATTTCTAGTGAGTCGTGATTCGCACATTGGCCCCCGTACTTAGGTATTCCAGGTACGTACAAGACTAGGGTGACCACCCATCCCTTGAGGACTTTGTGAAGTGTATTGAATGCGAATCATGTGGACTTATATGTTGTTGTGAATTCATGTTTGATGATCGGAAATGAATATGTTATTATAAATTCATGTTTGATATTGAGAACGAGCATGTTAATATTATTATTGAATCTATGTGAACGAGCATGTTATGAATTGAATTATGCTTTATAGATTCTATTGAACTATCATGTTATGGACTTTTATAATTGTTGAATTATGTCAAGCATGTTTTTCAAGCTGGTTTGCATTTATGAGTATTGCGCATGCAAGTTGTTATTATTATTATGCTATAATACAGGATGTCTAGCATAATTATTGAGCCAGTCTAATATTGCCAGTGAGCAATATATATTCTACCAAAGGGGTAGAATATGTTAGAGAGTCTATGTGAATTGAATTAAGGACAATTCGTGCTAAGGGCACACCCCGCTTGTTAATAGGCAATGTCGGGTTATCTCAAACAGTGTTTTTGAGAAGGAACAATGGGATTAATTTCACTTGAATCTTCTTTGATCACAAGTCCTAAAGAATTAAAATATTAAAAAGTCGTTGTTGAATTGTTTAATTGTTCAATTGTTTGTATGTTGTGTCTTGAGTCGCCTTGAACATAATATACTAATTAACGTAAAGTGTAACCCAAAGAGCTTCAAAACTCTTGGAACGTATATACCTTGAGTATGAACAATGGGGGGAGTCTTGCCGTTAAACTTGTACTCCTAGAATGATACAAGACGTTGTTTCATTCTCTTTTATGCCGTTGTGCATTGGAATTCCTGTCCGTATGGCCCGACTGTCGGTAGTAGCCCGACTTATTTTGGTGTATGGTTGGCTCCCATCACCCTTTTCTTTCCTTTTGAGGATACTTTACTTTACCCGTTCGAAGTTACTTTTTTTTATTAAACTGTGAGTCAAGAGTCGTGTCTCGTGTCGAGTCTTGTCTCCATGTTTACTTGTTCATTTTTTATGGCTTTTGCATGTGGATTATCTATTTTATCGAGTGAAGCATGTTAGGATAGAATGTTATTCTAGCTTGTTCGTACTCAGCTTTTGCTGACTTCGTGCTTCATGTCTTCTGGTCATGGCCTTCGCCTTAATGACCCTATGATGATCCATCAATTGCATTTGCGTTGTTGGGGAGTAGATTTAAATAAAGCAGGTTTGTAGAGATAACTTGCGGGAGAAGTTATCATGGGATTTGTTGAGAGTTTTATTCTTCCGTACTTTATAAACTCTATTTTATTTTAAAGTCATGACTATTACTATTTCAGTTAATGGATTTCAAATGGTTTGTTTTAGTTTGGGCCTCAACGGTTCCAACTTGTTTTAATGACCATTAACTATTCATTTAATATGTTTGAAAGTTAGTTAATTCGGCTGCGTAATTCTGGTAAATAGCCTTAGCCGTTATCACGGTGGCGGTAATATCTTGGTAATTCCTGTGTTTTAAGTTGGAAAATGTTTTATAAAAAGCAAGGAATTATTAGGGTGTTACAAAGTGGTTATCAGACGCTTTAGGTTATCACGTAAAAAGTGGTATACTAAGAGCTTAGTTCAGTCCTTCTTTGTAGTAAATAATACTACAAAGTGGTATTTGCAGAGCTCTAGTTTGAGAGCTGCTTTGCATTAATTAATAGTGCAAAGTGGGAAATCCTTAAACAACGATTGCGGAACGTTAGGATTTTCGAAAATTATTTTTCTAAAGTCAATATGTTGTTTTTGAGTACTCAAAATTTTGAAAAGCCAAATACCAATTATTTCAAGTATTTGAAATTTTTTAATTTTATTTTAATTATTCGAGTTTATTAAATTCGAATTATTTTTTAAAATTTCCGAAATATTTTCGGATTTTTCAAAAAAAAAAAAAAAAAATCTTTTATTTATTTTCGGATTTTCCGAATTTCAAAAAAATAATTATTATTTTATATAGAAAAATTTGCCAAATACAACCTAATAATGTTTTCTATTTGCCAATTACAACCTCAAATTTCTATTTTTGCCAATTACAACCTTAAACTTATACATCTATTTTAAATTACAACCCGAAATTATTTTCCGGTAAAAATCACCGGAAGATGATGTCATATTGTTATTAAAAAAAATAGTTACATAATTTCTATAAAAAAATTAAATCGATGCATAAGAATTAAAATAAAAAAATAAAAAAATCAAAAAATTAATTTTTTTTGTGCTTCATAATTTTTTTTAATAACGTTATGACATCATTTTCCGGTGATTTTTGCCGGAAAATGATTTCGGGTTATAATTTAAAATAGATGTACAAGTTTAAGGTTGTAATTGGCAAAATTATAAATTTAAGGTTGTAATTGGCAAATAGAGAACTTTATGAGGTTGTATTTGGCAAATTTGCCTTATATATATATTCTCGAAAATTCCGAATTAATTATTCATTTATTTATTTATTTAATTCTTAGAATTATTTTTGAAAATAATCGAACTAATTAAATTATTCGATTAGTTATTTTAAATTTTCGTTTTTAATTTTAATAATTTCGTGTATATTTGAAGTTATTTATTTAAATTAATTTCGAATTTTTTTTATTTCTTTTCTAAGTGAGGAATGGGTAGAATAAGAAGGGTATAATTAGTCTAAGTATGTGTTGTTTAAGTGTGCCTTTCTAATCAAGTGTTTATGTGATTATGCTTTGATTCTTGTAATCTTTTAATTAAAGTTGATCATGTTTTGTTTTGCTTTATGTGATTAATGGCATAACGATTCATGATTAAGCATGTACTTGTGCATTGAAATTGTATGGCTCAACGAACTTACTTTGTTTTTGGAACACTTTAGTAAGACTTTGTAGTTGTTAACTTTCAAGGTTAAGATGTTGATTTCAAAGTACGCAAATCTAGGAAACCTAGAGAAGCTAGACTGTGAGACCCCACACATTTATGTCAAGAAGATTGAGTTTGCCTGCAATTACTTTGCTACAGTGAAGAACCTACCTGAACTAAGAAAGAAAGATGTTATGGCAGAGATGGTTATTCATTGCTTACCTTCCAGGAACCCATACATAGAGCTTAAGAACCGATTTCGGGATATGCATATGGAAAATGGTATTCCTAACTACTACAAGTATGGTACTCCAGATGGTAGATGGAGGTACGATTTGGAGATTATGACTACAGTTATAGAGTTAGCGGAGGAATGTTTTGTGGATGGCAAGATAGTGTCAAGTGTTCACAATGTAGGAGTATATCATGATATCCAGACTCAGATGGATGAGGATAGTGATGATGATGTTGTTGAGATTGAGAACCCTAATCCTATCATTCCTGAACCCACTATTGAGATCTCCAGTGACACCGAAATTGAGCCTAAAATCAACAATGATGAAGTGAACAGTGTGCTACAGCAAAACAATGAGGATATGGAGTATGAGTCTGATCCGGAGGAAGACTTTGATGACTTTGAAGACCATGAGCACTCTTCACCAGTTTGTAGAGGTGGTTGGATAGTAGAGTAGCATTTTAAGCTTTTGTAATAGCTAGTACTAAGATTTAGTGAAGCAATAAAGTAGTACACTACTATTTATGGTTTTAGTAGTTCAGTTTTGTGGTTTTCCGAATAAAGTACGATCCAAAGGATGTATTATTTTTCCATTGAAGTAATAAAATCTAGAATTCCTTCTTATATCCTTAATTCTAAGTTTATGCTATCTTTGACCGATTATCGCGAAAGGAATTTTATGCATTTTTTCAATGAAATTGTACTTGCAAGGTGGTCCAATCTTTCACCACTTGAACTTTGTGATGCGGACTAAGGGGAAAAGCGGCCCATAAACAGGCGCCTATCCTGCTTAGGGTCCGAATTTTTGTGTTCATGCACCGATTGAATGACTAGCTAGTGCAATGTGATAGTAAGGCAGTGTCCAACCTCAGTTGATAAAGTTAGTCTTTTGTTTTATTCAGGAGGAGGGAAATGACTACCCAAGGAATTGCCGACGTGGTCAGGCAACTAGCTGAAGTAGTGCAGAACTTAGCACAGAATAGGAATAACTAGGGAGTTGATCCAGCTGGTGAGATGTTTAAGAAGGTGGCCCAAAGTAAGCCTCCTTTGTACCAAGGGGAGATAGACCTAACTGTACTCGAGAACTGGCTAAGGGAGTTCGATAAGCTTATCGTAGCTGTCAATTGCCCAGAGAACCTTAGGGTTAATAGTGCTGTTTATTACCTTAGGGGAGAAGCCGGTTTATGGTGGCAAAGATGTGAGAATGCTTTGAGAGCTACACCTGGATTTGGATGGGAATCATTCAAGGTAGCCTTAAGGAACAAGGTTTACCCACCATACCTGAAGAAGCAGAAAGCTCAAGAGTTCATCGAGTTTAAAATGGATGGTATGTCTGTGACAGAGTATTATTCGAAGTTCATCGAGTTGTCTAGGTTTGCACCGGAAGTGGTGGCAACAGAGGAGCTTAGAGCCCAAAGATTTGAGAGTGGATAAACTATGGACTTACAGCTAATGCTTGCTGGAGAGACCTTTACATCTCTTGACACCCTATATGGAAAAGATGCCCATTTGTATGGTCTACAGCAAAGAAAGAATGGGATTGGTGAAAAGAGAAAGGATGTTGGTAACCATAACCAAGGTGGTGGCCAGCAGAATCAGGGGAATTTTAAGAAAAACAAAGGAAACAACCAGTTTCAGTTCAAGGGAAACCAGGGTGGAAACTGAAACAATTTCCACGGTTACAATGGAGATAAGAATCAGTCTGCAGGGAATGGAACGAGAGTCTATGAGTGTAGACGTTGCCGTACTAATCACCCAGGTCCAGACTGTAATGGAAACCAAGTTGTCTGTAGGTTTTGTGAGAAGCTAGGCCATAGGGAATTTGAGTGTTGGGCCAAGAATGGGAAACCCAACCAAGTCAACCAAGGCAACCGCCAGAACAACAACCGGAATAACCAAAACCGGAATGGAGGGAATAATGGTGGATACCAAAGAGGTAACCAGAGTGGAAACAATAACAATGGTGGCCAGGGTAATGGAAAGCCCGGAGGGAACTATCAGCAAAATGGGAACCGAAATTCCAATGGAAATGCCAATGGAGGTGGCTATAACAAGGGAGTTGCCCAAGGGAAGCTGAATGTGATCACTAGGCAGGAAGCCGAAAACTCGTCTGACGTCATAGCTGGTACTTTTTCTATTAACTCTGTTTTAGTTAAAGTACTATTTGATTCTGGTGCGACTTATTCATTTATATCAAAGGGTATTTTAGAGAAGTTAGGATTGAAAGAACCTGAAGAGATAGAAGTACCCATAGTGATACCAACAGGTGAGATCGTGAAATGCACTAAGATCCATAGAAATGTACATTTAACCATAGCCAAGACCATATTCTTGTCAAGCCTAATTGAGTTTGAGTTAGGAGATTTAGATGTGATTTTGGGAATGGACTGGTTGGCCATGTTCAAAGCTAAGATTGGCTGTGAGAAGCAGAAGATTCACTTGAACTCTAGTCTAGGAAAGGTTGTATCGTAACGCCGTTTTGGGAAGCCTAGGAGTGTAGGAATCGTCACGACGATGGAACTCGTAAAGCTAATACACAAAGGGAACCCTGTTTTCTTATGCAATGCAAGAGACCTAGACCATGTAATGAAAGAGCAACCAGGGGATATTGCAGTGGTGAGTGAATTCCTGGACGTGTTTCCGGAAGAGATCCCGGGAATGCCGCCCAATCCACCAATCAATTTTACCATAGATTTAGCACCCGGAACTGCACCCATCTCGAAAGCCCCATACCGGATGGCTCCAGCAGAAATGAGTGAGTTAAAAGGTTAGCTTGAGGAATTTCTAGAAAAAGGTTATATTAGACCAAGTGCATCGCCTTGGGGAGCGCCAGTCTTGTTTGTGAAGAAGAAGGATGGTAGTATGAGACTCTATATAGACTATAGGGAGCTCAATAAGGTCAGAATCAAGAATAAGTATCCTTTGCCTAGGATAGATGATCTATTTGACCAATTGAAAGGAGCAGGAATGTTTTTAAAGATTGACTTGAGGTCAGGTTATCATCAGTTGAGAATCGCAGAGCACGATATACCAAAGGCTGCATTTAGGACTAGATACGGTCATTATGAGTTCACAGTTATGCCATTTGGGTTAACCAATGCACCTGCAATATTTATGGACTTAATGAACCGAGTATTCCATGCATTCTTGGACAAGTTTGTAGTGGTTTTCATAGATGATATTCTGGTCTACTCCAAGAATGAGGAGGATCATGCAGAACACTTAAGGTCAGTGTTGAGTACCCTAAGAGACAATCAGTTGTATGCCAAATTCTCGAAGTGTGAATTCTGGCTGGAAAGAGTTGCGTTCATAGGACATTTTGTATCCAAAGAAGGAGTTGCAGTGGATCCTGCAAAGATAAAAATTGTTAGTGAGTGGCCTACACCTAAAAGTGTCACCGATATCCGAAGTTTTCTTGGTTTAGCGGGTTATTATAGACGCTTTGTGCAAGATTTTTCTAGAATCGCCAAACCAATGACAACCTTGATGAAGAAAGAAGCGAAGTTCAAATGGAATTACCAGTGTGAGGAAGCATTCCAAGCCTTAAAGACGCGAATGACAACCGCGCTAGTGTTAACTTTGCCAGATGAGAGCGGTACTTATGATGTATATAGTGATGCCTCTAAGAATGGTTTAGGGTGTGTGTTGATGCAGAACGGGAAGGTGATTGCGTATGCATCGAGGAAGTTGAAGCCATATGAATCCAATTACCCTACCCATGATTTAGAGTTAGCCGCCATAGTGTTTGCATTGAAGATATGGATACACTATCTGTATGGTGTGAAATGTAGGATATTTACGGATCATAAGAGTTTGAAGTACATTTTCACACAGAAGGACCTAAATATGCGCCAACGAAGGTGGTTGGAATTGATCAAGGATTATGATCTAGATATTCAGTACCATGAGGAAAAAGCCAATGTAGTCGCAAATGCCTTGAGTAGGAAATCAAGTCATGGTGTGAATGCGTTAGTAGTTGCTAACGAGCTGTGTAAGGACATGCAGCGACTGAATCTAGAAATAGTGAGTGGAGAATGCCTTGAGAATATGATGAATGCCTTAACCATCCAGTCGTCAGTATTTGATGAAATCAGGGAGAATCAGGCTGGTGATGTTAAGTTAGAGCGGATCAAGGAAAAGATTTCGCAAGGAAAGGAGATTGATTTTAAGATCCACGAGGATGGAAGTTTGAGGTATAAACGACGATGGTGCGTACCTCAAAAGTGTGGTAAGCTAAAAGAGAAGTTGATGAGAGAAGGTCACAATAAACCATATTCTGTTCACCCTGGAGGTGACAAGCTGTATAAGGATCTGAAGAAGGTCTATTGGTGGCTAAGGATGAAAAACGAAGTGGCTGAATTCGTGGCAAGGTGTCAGAAGTTTAAGATTGAGCATAGGAGACATCAGGGAAAGGTCCAACCCTTAGAAATTCCGAGTTGGAAGTGGGATTGTATCTCAATGGACTTTGTCACTTGCTTACCCAAGTTGAAAAGTGGAAATGACACCATTTGGGTAGTGGTCGATAGGTTGACTAAGTCAGCAGTGTTCATACCAATGAAAGAAACCTAGAAAATGGAACAACTTGCCAAAGCTTACATCAAACATGTAGTGAGATTACATGAAGTTCCTAAGGATATCGTATCAGATAGAGATTCTAGGTTCCTTTCGAATTTCTGGAAAAGTGTGCAGAAGAACTTTGGTACCACATTGAAAATGAGTACAACGTTCCACCCAGCCACAGATGGAAAAACCGACAGAACTATTCAAACTTTAGAAGATATGCTACGAGCTTGTGTGATTGATTTCCAAGGTGGATGGGAAGATAGCCTAGATCTAATTGAGTTTTCATACAACAATAGCTATCATGCCAGTATTGGAATGGCACCATTCGAAGCCCTGTATTGACGAAAATGCAGAAGTCCGCTATGTTGGAGTGACATTAGTGAAACTGTTGTACTAGGTCCCCAATTGATAGAGGACACTATAAATCAGGTTAGGACTATTCAATCCTAAATCCAAGCCGCGCAAGATCGCCAAAAGAGCTAAGCAGATTTAAAGCGTAGGGATGAAGAGATCCAAATGAAGGAAATATGTCCTTTACCCAAGGTGCATTAAGTCTAATACCAAGGTTCAGATTAATTGCGAACAATTAATTCAGTGAGATCAAGTGATCGGAACAGCTAGCTGGAGCAATGCTTCCGATCAGTGAGTTCTAATGGATATTAAACTCACAGCTTACTCTTGACTGAACCTACAAGGTCACACCAATGACACGTAACAGATCACCGGATTAAATGAATCGGAAATTCATTTAATAGCTTTTCGGGAATTAGTTGGAAAAAGTATTATACGATACGACCTTGCATCGGAATCGTATATCGTATCGTGAATATTCGTAAGCTAGGAGAAACGAATAAGTCGTATCGTACGACGGTGATTCGTCGTATACGAAACGATAAATAATATATCGGAAATATATTAATCGCGAATACGAAGAGCGCCCCACGAGCCGAGTGCACGAAGCACTCAAGGCCCATGGGCGCGCGCTAGGCAAGCGAGCAAGGCAACGAATGCAGCAGCGCTGGCCCATGGCCGAGCAGCTGTGTGCGCGCGGGCCAAGGCCACGACACAGCAGCAGCAGCGCGGCCCACGGCCCAGCTGGCTGTGCGTGTCCGTGTGGTGTTGCGCGGGCTTGCTAGCCGGCCTTGCCTTATGCCTTGGTCGGTTAGTAAGCTTATGTAAATAACCTTCTAACCACTTTTTCCAAATAACACAATTCAGTTTACACACAAACCTAGGAGAAAACAGAGAACCCTAATTCTCTCTGTGCCTCCAAAGTGTGTTCATCCCAAAAGCACAAACTCTTGATCGATTGTCTAAGCTACGATAATCAAGACGGATCTGATCGTGTCGGTGAACCAAGTAGAGGAACGACAACTGGACTTCTAAGTTCGTGTTCGTTGACAATTGTGGAAAACACGCTTCAAACGTAAGTCTGCTTAATCTGTGCTTTATACATGCTTCCTGGCTTTGGGGATTGTTTCCGCACATGTTATTATGTTTAACTGTATTCCCCTACAGTGGTATCATGATACCTATGTATTCAAAGCATGTTTTAGCATGATTTAATTGTTTTTGCATCTGTCGAAAATTTTGAATTTTTTGTTGAATTTTCGGAGTTTTTACGAATTATTGGATGAATTGCGTAATAATCAGGTCCGAAATCAAAATTATTTGTTTTTTCGAGTTTTATAACCCTAATCTGATTGAAAAGGATTTTCTAAGATCAATTCATGGGAACGGAATTGCAAAAACAGGACTCGAAGTGTCGTTTTTTGGGCGTTTTTGTTAATTTTTCATTAAAAATTAAAAGTGTCGCACAGTAATTCAATTAAAAGGTCAACCTAAACTACTCTGAATTGCTTGAAATTTTGACACAATGTTTCTGGGTATACTCTTGATCTATGGTTAAATTGTCAGATTTTTCCGATAAGTATAAACCCAAAGTTTGCCTTTCCCCAATTCGTAAAATTTGAAACCCTAATTGCATTTTAATTAATTTTGGTTTAATAATTCGGTTAATTAGGAAAGGGGATATAATTTCATGGTTCAGTGGCTATTTTTAAAAATTATTGGATTAAATTTTTGAATGGTTTCGTTAATTTTAATCGCACTTAAACCTAATTATTAAAAATCTGAAATTTAAATGTTAATGAATGATTTAAAGATTCGGATTTTATTAATTAAAAGTTCAAATTTTAATTTTGATTCGTTCGTTCATAAAAATTTGAATAATGTTAGCCTTTGATTTAATATTTTACGAAATTGGATTGTCGTTGAAGTTTATTAAATCGTTAAAAATTGTTGTTTTTCAAAAACATAAATTGTAACTTTTTGAAAAATAATATTAATGCAAGTTCATGAAATTAAATTTATTTTAATTAAGTTGGTTCGTAGGCACGAACCAAAGGCACGAACACGATGTGTGGTGGACGTATGGCTCGACGAGCCATGCGGGCTGCTATACGATGGACGAGCCGCAGCGACACGGGCAGCAGCAAGCGTGCTGCGTGCCTCGTGCGCGCTGGGTGAGGAAAGGGCAAGCGAATGCTTGCGGGGGGTTGCGACGAAGCAATGCACAAGGCCATTCGACGTCCAGCGCAGCGATGCACGACGACGCAGCGCAGGGGCAACGACAGCTGCGGGCACGCGCGCTGGCGAAGGCTGCGGGGTGTGCGAGCTTGCTCGTGCGCCTCGTAGGCCACACGCAAGGGCTATGGGGATGGGCGCAAGCCTAGCCCAACTACGTAATTGAACTTTTTCGTTGAAAATTGTTTATTTCGTTGGGCTTCGCATATTTGCATTAATTTGGGCTAACGGGATATTTAATTTAATATTTTATTTGCAGGGGCCGGGCCGCGAGTTTTAATTTAATATTTCATAATTAATTATCCGGAATAATTATTGGTTTGAGTGGGAGCCACTAAATGAAATTAAAATGAAATAATTATTTTAATTATTTTCGTAGGTCGCATTATTTTAATTAAATTCGATTTTAATTAGAATAAAGTCTAAGGATTAATAATTTGGAAATTGATTAATCTTTTAGGACGCGTTTATGTGAACGTGAATTTTAATTAATTCACGTAAATACTTGCATATTTATATGGGCCATTTGTTTTAGCATATGAATGGGTGAATGCATGGAATGTATATTTTATGTAATGCAGGTACTCCAAATGACTAGTATGGCCAATTTAGGGTAGTTAAATACGGTCTGCGTACCGTTCTATCTTTGAATGTAAAGTTTTAAATATGGTCTGCGTACCATGGAAATTTTGATGTAATTTTATTATTTTCAAGTATTTCTAAGTTTAGAACTTTAAGTTAGCATTTGAACGAAGATTCAAGATGATGCCAAGCTAACAAGGAGGTGATGAAGATTGGATGCTTCAAGACAAGATGTTTTGGGCCATACTAGATCACCAATTATTTATGCAATTTAATATATATATATATATATATATATATATATATATATATATATATATATATATATATATATATATATATATATATATATATATATATATATATATATATATATATTATGCGTGAATGTATGAATGTATGTATCCTTTGCATGAACAGGTTGTTTCATATGACTCGATTAATTAGATTGAGTTCACTAAATAATCGAACTAACATAGAAACAACTAGGTCCAAAGTAATATTGAGTTCAAAAGTTGCCTTCCAAATCAAGCACTTACAAAAATCTAGGGATCTAAGATAGTAGGTTTCCGCCAAAGCGAGGTGATATTTTAGTAGACTTAGGTGGTAAGGCGTCCCAAAGGAGCACGTTGATTGTGGTTTCAACGCAAACAACAATGGCATTATGTTGTGGCAAAGGGATAAATTATGGCATTAATTTATTAACCAAGAGTTATTTGGAGATTAGTAGCAATAGGTTTTGCTTACCTAAAATCTTAAACTACTTAAGACATGCCAAAGCTGCTTAAGGATTTAGGACTTTTGGGGTCTTGGAATCGTTTCATTCATTTTTGGACCATGCTTTTGCTTTTGTATGAATGAAATGTTTTAATAGCTTTAATGATTGCATGTTTTTGGTTTTATTTCAAAGTTATTGAATTTGATGAATGGTTATTTATTGCAAATTCTTTTCGATTGTAGTAATCAAAATGGCCGCAATCAAAACAAAAGTCAAAGTAACTGAAATTCTGGATGTAAAATTGAACCTATCAAACTTTCTTGATTGGGAGAGGAATCTTCGGCAAGTCCTTAGGTGGAATAACATTGAATATGTAGTTGACCATCCCATCCCCAGCTATTACTCAAAGGATATGACTCCAGAAAAGCACTGTGCATGGGCGAACCACATGTCGCTAGTGATGGATCTTATTCTTGGCTCTATCCCCAATGATTGGAGTGCAAGGTTCGTTGCATACGAGCCATGGGCACTCCTAAGGCATCTTAGGGATATATGTCGTGGTAGATTCCAACATGGTGGTCAACATGTCGACCAAAATGTTTTTGAATTGGTAAATTCATTTGAGGATCTAAAGCTTAATGCTCCACTAGGTTGTCGCTTTGACGTCGAAAGACAAAAAGCAAGGGAAAGGGTCATTGATCTTGAAATGATAGAGCGGACGCCAATCAGAACTTATACAAAGAAAATGGTTGGGCTTCTCAACCGGCTTGAGTTACTTGGTGATCCATTCCCAGATTCTACAGCTGCGGGAATACTTTTGAATTCTCTTCACCCTGGTTATAAGAAATTCAAACTACTCTATTTTTCCAAGAAAAGGGAAAACACTCTTAGTGAACTAATATAGTTGCTTCATCAGTATGAATTGGACTTTGTAAGTGATAAGCAAGCATCGCTAAAAGTAAAGAGTAAGAAAATCAAGAAATAGGTTCCGGGGAAGATCCAAAGCAAGGGTGCATCTCCATCTACTTCAGGAAGGAAAATGGCGCCATCTAAGAAGAAGATGAAGAAGGATCGCTCTCCATCTACATCGCAGTGCTCCAATTGTAATGAAATTGGTCATTACAAGCGAGATTGCCCCAAACTAAAGGAAGAGAAGAAGGACGGAAACGTTGCTTCTCCTTCAGGTATATATGTTATACATTGTAATCTTGCTAATTCTACTTCTTGGGTATTAGATACTGGTTGTGTCTTACACTTATGTTCCAATTCGCAGGGACTAAGGAGAAGTAGAAAGCTTAATAAAGGCGAGATGGATCTACGCGTGGGAAATGGAGCACGGATTGCTGCATTAGCCGTAGGATCTTATTTTATTTCTTTGCCTAGTGGGTTTGTTTTGGAACTAGAAAACTGTTACTATGTTTCTAGTATCACCAGAAACATCATTTCCGTTTCAAGTTTGGATTCTAAAGGTTTTAGTTTTCAATTTAAAGACAATAGTTGTTCTTTTTCTTTGAATGGAATATTTTATGGTTCAACACAACAAGAAAACGGTCTTTATGTGCTAGATACGAGCAAACACATTTATAACATAAATACCAAAAAGGCTAAAACTGGTGATTCGGATCTCACATTTCTGTGGCATTGTCGATTAGGCCATATAAACATAAAGCGCATGGAATTACTTCAACGGAAAGGAATTCTAGAATCATTCGACTTGGAGAAGATTGATCAATGCGAATCTTGTTTACTTGGCAAAATGACAAAGCAACCTTTCTCAAAGGTGGGAGAAAGAGCAAGCGAACTACTAAGGCTAATACATACGGACGTATGTGGGCCTATGAGTACGAAAGCTAGATGTGAGTTCTGCTATTTTATAACGTTTACGGACGACTTTAGTAGATATGGCTATATTTATTTAATGAAGCACAAGTCTGAATCGTTTGAGAAATTCCGAGAATTTCAAAATGAAGTAGAGAATCAACATGGCAAGAAAATCAAATCTCTAAGATCGGATCGAGGAGGTGAATATCTTAGCCACGAGTTTGATGACCATCTAAAAGAATGCGGTATTCTTTCTGAATTGACTGCTCCAGGGACACCTCAATGGAATGGAGTGTCGGAACGGAGAAACAGGACCTTACTTGATATGGTTAGGTCAATGACGGGTCAGGCCGAACTTCCTTCACAGTTCTGGGGACATGCGTTGCAAACAGCAGCACTCACACTGAATCGTGCTCCGTCAAAAGCTGTTGAAAAGACTCCATACGAATTATGGACTGGGAAACTTCCAAAGTTGTCTTTTTTGAAGATTTGGTGTTGCGAAGCATATGTCAAGCGATTAATTTCGGACAAGCTACAACCTAAATCTGACAAATGTTTCTTCGTTGGGTATCCAAAAGAAACAAAGGGGTATTATTTCTACAACAAGTCAGACAACAAAGTTTTCGTTGCTCGTGACGGTGTCTTTTTGGAAAGAAATCATATTTCCAAATTGACAAGTGGGAGAATAATAGACCTCGAAGAGATTCGAGATGAACAACGAACTCAGAACTCTTTAGAAGAAGTTCAGGTTGATGAACCTCCAAGGTCTTTAGAAGAGCCAGTGGGAGTAGTTCCTCAAAAAGTTGTTGCCCCTCGTAGGTCAAATAGAACTATTTTTCAGCCGGACAGATGGACAGGCGTCCTCTTGACTGAAAACTTAGACGTTCTCATATTGGATAGTGATGAACCTATGACTTACAAGCAAGCTATGACGATCCCAAGCTCCATTAAATGGTTAGAGGCCATGCATTCTGAAATAGACTCCATGTCTGAAAATCAAGTCTGGGATTTGGTTGATTTGCCGGATGGGTTCACACCTATCGGATGCAAATGGGTCTTCAAATTGAAGAAAGACAAAGATGGAATTGTATACATATACAGGGCTAGATTGGTAGCAAAAGGTTACAAGCAAGTTCATGGTGTTGACTGCGATGAAACCTTTTCTCCAGTCGTGATGCTTAAGTCTATTCGGATAATCCTTGCGATTGCCGCTTTTCATGACTATGAAATATGGCAAATGGATATCAAAACTGCCTTCTTGAATGGTGTTCTTGAAGAGACTATGTTCATGACACAGCAGGAGGGTTTTTGTCGATCAAAAGAACCAAGGAAAGGTATGCAAGCTTAAGAAGTCCATCTACGGACTAAAGGAGGCATCAAGGAGTTGGAATAAACGATTTGATGAAGCAGTCAATAAGTTTGGCTTCATCAAGAATCATGACGAATCTTGTGTATACAAGAAGGTCAGTGGGAGTAAAATTGCATTCCTAGTCTTGTATATTGACGACATACTGCTTATTGGAAACGACATTCCTATGTTGGAGTCTATAAAGACTTGGCTTGGAAAGTGTTTCTCAATGAAGGACTTAGGAGAGGCACATTACATATTAGGCATCAAGATCTATAGGGATAGATCTAAGAGGATGATTGGACTAAGCCAAAGCACTTACATTGACAAAGTGCTAGCTAGGTTCAATATGATGGAAGCCAAGAGAGGCCATCTACCCATGTCACATGGCACGTATCTAAGCAAGAATCAGTGTCCCAAAACATCTGATGAGCGTAGAAAGATGAGTGGTACTCCATACGCTTCGGCTATTGGATCCATCATGTATGCTATGATTTGTACAAGTCTGGATGTTTCGTTCGCACTCAGTGTAACGAGCAGGTACCAGTCAGAACCAGGTGAGGCGCATTAGACTGCTGCCAAGAACATCCTAAAGTACCTGAAAAGCACTAAGGATCAGTTTCTGGTTTATGGTGGTACAATTGAGTTGATTGTTAAGGGCTATACGGACGCAAGCTTTCAAACCGACAGAGATGATTTCAGATCACAGTCTGGGTTTGTGTTCTGCCTCAACAGCGGAGCAGTAAGCTGGAAAAGTGCTAAGCAAAGCACTATTGCGCATTCTATAAATGAAGCCGAGTACATTGCTGCCTTAGAAGCAGCAAAGGAAGCTGTTTGGATTCAGAAGTTCATCGAAGAACTTGGTGTTGTCCCCTTCATTAAAGGACCAGTGGCTTTGTATTGTGACAATAGCGGAGCCATTGCCCAGGCAAAGCAGCCTAGGAGCCACCAAAGTCCAAGCACGTATTGCGGCGATTTCATATACTTCGAGAGATCGTTGAAAGAACAGAAATCGAGATTTGCAAGGTTGGAACTGACGACAACGTCGCGGATCCATTGACTAAACCGTTGCCACAAGTGAAACACAACGCACATGTAGCAACCATGGGAATCAAGCATGTTGGAGAATGGCTTTGATTTTCTAAGTATTGTTTTAGAACATCTGTTAGATCTATGTTTAAAACAATTGGTTTAACTATTTCATATTTATGAAATTTATTATTTCATATTCATTTAATTGTGGTTTAGAATTAAATGATAAGTCCATGTGATTCAAATCATTCAAATGGGTTGTCAAGATGGATTCTTCGACAAAGAAACACCCATAAGTGAACTTGAATATTGAAGTCACAAAGGATCCCTAATCCATGTCATTGAAAGGTGGACGACCAATGACTAATGAAGATTAGATTGCAAGAAGATTACTTAGTTCTGTTTCTTGAACTAGAGTGACTGGATGTAAGAATCTTTTGCATAGATACTTATTGGATCTTGTATCGGATTGACCATGAGAACACGTTAAGAGATTAAAGTCATATCATAGGTAGTTCTCATTAATGGTGATTAGAAACCGTTCCTCAGAAGATGAGCGATTATGTCTGCTCGTTTGAGAATTAGTTCGCTTTGATGCTAGCTAAACGTTACACCGTAAAATGAGGCTTCAAAAGCAGTTATTAGGCGTACTATGAATCAAAGTGAGTGTTCATAGATTGCAAGAATGGATTGTCCTCCTATCTTTGATAGGATATGGTGTTGTTGTGTAACAAGGCCTCTCGGAGAGTTAGATATTGTAAAATGCATGGCCGTGCTCAGAATGGTTAAGGCTTAACCTTCTGCAAAAGTTTGACAGTTGAACTCTGTAATCCGAGAAACACTTCTAGACCTAATAAGGATGGCTTGGATCTTACCTTATGTTCAGTAAGTAACACTAAGCGGCAAAGGAATGTGAATGCACACTTGTCTGAATAACAAGTGGGAGACTGAAGGAAATATGTCCTTCACCCAAGGTGCATTAAGTCTAATACCAAGGTTCAGATTAATTGCGAACAATTAATTCAGTGAGCTCAAGTGATCGGAACAGCTAGCTGGAGCAATGCGTCCGATCAGTGAGTTCTAATGGATATTAAACTCACAGCTTACTCTTGACTGAACCTACAAGGTCACACCAATGACACGTAACAGATCACTGGATTAAATGAATCGGAAATTCATTTAATAGCTTTTTGGGAATTAGTTGGAAAACGTATTATACGATACGACCTTGCATCGGAATCGTATATTGTATCGCGAATATTCGTAAGCTAGGCGAAACGAATAAGTCATATCGTACGATGGTGATTCGTTGTATACGAAACGATAAATAATATATCGGAAACATATTAATCGCGAATACGAAGAGCGGCCCACGAGCCGAGTGCACGAAGCACTCAAGGCCCATGGGCGCGCGCTAGGCAAGCAAGCAAGGCAACGTACACAGCAGCGCTGGCCCATGGCCGAGCAGCTGTGTGCGCGCGGGCCAAGGCCACGACACAGCAGCAGCAGCGCGGCCCACGGCCCAGCTGGCTGTGCGTGTCCGTGTGGTGTTGCGCGGGCTTGCTAGCCGACCTTGCCTTATTGCTTGGTCGGTTAGTAAGGTTATGTAAATAACATTCTAACCAGTTTTTCCAACATAACACAATTCAGTTTACACACAACCCTAGGAGAAAACAGAGAACCCTAATTCTCTTTGTGCCTCCAAAGTGTGTTCATCCCAAAAGCACAAACTCTTGATCGATTGTCTAAGCTACGATAATCAAGACGGATCTGATCGTGTCGGTGAACCAAGTAGAGGAACGACAACTGGAGTTCTAAGTTCGTGTTCGTTGACAATTTGTGGAAAACACGCTTCAAACGTAAGTCTGCTTAATCTGTTCTTTATACATGATTCCTGACTTTGGGGATTGTTTCCGCACATGTTATTATGTTTAACTGTATTCCCCTACACCAAATAGGTGACAAAGTTTTGCTAAAGGTTTCACCAATGAAAGGTGTAATGAGATTTGGGAAGAAGGGAAAGCTTAGCCCGAAGTATATAGGCCCATATGAGATCTTAGAACGGATAGGGAGGGTAGCGTATAGACTAGCCTTTCCCATGGACTTGCATAGAGTGCATAATGTGTTTCATATATCCCAGTTGAGGAAGTATGTCCCGGATAAGTCTCATGTACTACAACCGGAGACCATAGAGTTAGACCAAAGTTTGACCTTTGAGGAAAGACCTGTCAAGATGCTTGATAGCAAAGTGCGTAGCACTCGAACTAAGGATGTTAAGATCGTAAAAGTGTTGTGGTCTAACCAAGAGTCTGAGGAAGCTACCTGGGAAGCAGAGGAGGAAATGAGAAAGAAATATCCCGAGCTTTTTCCCGAGGTTAGTTGAGTTACGGGGCCGTAACTCGTTTTCTTTAAGGGGGGTAGAGTGCGGTAGAATTTCGCGCTTTTTACCTTATTTACCCAATTTATCCTTTAGGATATGCTTGAATCATTGTTTCCAGTGAAGTTTCACTGTTTATTGTCATGTTGAATTAATTAAAGAGTACAACAACTAAAACTTTTGCAAAAAAAAACGCACTAAAGTCTCAAAATAGTCTCAAGTTAGTTTTAAAATTGTGATTTCCGTGCCAAAAGTTTCGGGACGAAACTTCTTTTAAGGAGGGTAGACTGTAATACCTCGTATTTTTCTAATAATTATAAATATATTTATAAAACATTTCGTGTATTTTTATAAATTAATTTCATTTAATGAGAATTAAATGCGCTTTTATTTTTAATTAATTTAAATATTAATTAATTCAAAAACCGGATTTTATTAAATAAATTCAAGGAATTTATTTAATCGGGAATTGTTGGGTCGTATTTCAAAAACGAATTTAATAAACTTAAAGCCCGGTCGTTTTTTTTTAATTAAACCCAACAAAGCTTGCAAGGGATTTAATGAATTGAGCCCGGTAATAACCCCAACTCAAACTACCATAACCTAACCCACATGGGAGAGAAAAACTATAATAGACCCTCTCATTAAACCGTCACAATAATTTTCAGCACTCCCTCTCTCTCCTCACATCCTCTCTCCTTGCGGCACACCCACACACCCCTTCGACCGTCCCCTTTCTTGCAGCCCAAGGCACGAGTATTGCTCGAGTGCCTTGCCTCGCCCCGTAGCCCCGCAACGCCCGTGTTGCTGCTGCCTTGTGCGCCCAGCATTCGCGTGCATCGCCCCTCTCGCCCAACACTTCGCGTGCATCGCCCCTCTCGCCCAGCACTCGCGTGCCCTCGTCGCTGCCTCGTTGCGCGCTGCATGCGCTGCTCGCGTGCGGCGTGTTGCGTGTGTTGTGTGTTGTTGCTCGACGCCCCACACACACAACAGATTAATTGTTGTGTGTGTTTGTGTTGTTGATTGGTGATAATCCATTGTATACTTTTGAACTTTAATTTCAGTTTTAAATTGATTTAATTATTGTGATTAAGTTTAATTATTGGATTGTTTAGATTAATTAAAACGGTTATGAACACCGTATTGGGTTAGTAGTATGTTTTAATTAAAGAAATTGGTTTTGATGATTGGTTTTGTAATTTTCAGATTTTATATGTTCATAAAGTATTGATTTTTGAAGTCAAAACACGTTTTCGGATTAAACCATTGTTAGGGTTTTGGTTTCAAATTGATTGAGCGATTGATTTACATAATTTAATGACAATTTAAATTATGGGAATCAATCTAAATTTTCAGAATGTTTATAAACTTTAAAAGGTTGGTTTTTAAGGGTTATAAAGCGAAAAAGTCAATGTTTTTATGCTAGGACTTGAGTTGACTATTTGAGATTATTAAATTACAAATTAATGAATGATTTTAATTAAACTAAGGGTTTTAGTTTCTTAAATAGTTTCTGGAAATTTAGTAAACATGGATAATAATTTAGTTCTCTTGTTTTGTTTATAGGAGTTGATTTCTAGTGAGTCGTGATTCGCACAGTGGCCCCTGTACTTAGGTATTCCAGGTACGTACAAGACTAGGGTGACCACCCATCCCTTGAGGACTTTGTGAAGTGTATTGAATGCGAATCATGTGGACTTATATGTTGTTGTGAATTCATGTTTGATGATCGGAAATGAATATGTTATTATGAATTCATGTTTGATATTGAGAACGAGCATGTTATTATTATTATTGAATCTATGTGAACGAGCATGTTATGAATTGAATTATGATTTATAGATTCTATTGAACTATCATGTTATGGACTTTTATAATCGTTGAATTATGTCAAGCATGTTGTTCAAGTTGGTTTGCATGTATGAGTATTGCGCATGCAAGTTGTTATTATTATTATGCTATAGTACAAGATGTCTAGCATAATTATTGAGCCAGTCGAATATTGCCAGTGAGCAATATATATTCTACCAAAGGGGTAGAATATGTTAGAGAGTCTATGTGAATTGAATTAAGGACAATTCGTGCTAAGGGCACACCCCGCTTGTTAATAGGCAATGTCAGGTTATCTCAAACAGTGTTTTTGAGAAGGAACAATGGGAGTAATTTCACTTGAGTCTTGTTTGATCACAAGTCCTAAAGAAGTAAAATATTAAAGAGTCATTGTTGAATTGTTTAATTGTTCAATTGTTTGTATGTTGTGTCTTGAGTCGGCTTGAACATAATATACTAATTAACGTAAAGTGTAACCCAAAGAGCTTCAAAACTCTTGGAACGTATATACCTTGAGTATGAGCAATGGGGGGAGTCTTGCCGGAAAACTTGTACTCCTAGAATGATACAAGACGTTGTTTCATTCTCTTTTATGCCGTTGTGCATTGGAATTCCTGTCGGTATGGCCCGACTGTCGGTAGTAGCCCGACTTATTTTAATGTATGGTTGGCTCCCATCACCCTTTTGTTTCCTTTTGAGGATACTTTAGATTACCCGTTCGAAGCTACTTTTTTTTATTAAACTGTGAGTTAAGTGTCGTGTCTCGTGTCGAGTCTTGTCTCCATGTTTACTTGTTTATTTTTTATGGCTTTTGCATGTGGATTATTTATGTTACACTACAATTAAAATTACATATAGAGGCAACACTGCACCTTGAGGCAATCAATGTTTTATGGCCTCTAAATGTGCTTTTTAGCATTACTTAATTATGGTTGCCTCTAAAAGTTATTTTTAGCATCAATGAAAATTAGGTTGCCCCTAAAACACTTTTTAGAATTAATGAAATAATGGTTGCCTCTAAAACTTCTTTTTAGCATCAATGGAATTTAGGTTGCCCCTAAAAGCACCTTTTAGCGTTAATGAAATATTGGTAGCCTCTAAAAACTTCTTTTTAGCATTAATGAAATTGAGGTTGCCCCTAAAAGTACTTTTTTAGCATTAATGAAACAATGGTTGCCTCTAAAACTTCTTGTTAACATCAATGAAATTTAGGTTGCCCCTAAAAGTACTTTTTTTAACATTACTGAAATAATGGTTGCTCTAAAAGCTTCGTTTTAGCATGAGTAAAATCTGTGTTGCCCCTAAACGTTTCTTTTTAGTATCAGTAACATTATGATTGCCTCTACAAGTTATTTTTGCATTACTAAAATTGATGTTGCCCCTAAAAACTCACTGTTAGCATTAGTAATCTTGTAGTTGCCCCTAAAAGATTGTTATAGCATTACAAAAATTTAGATTGCCCCAAAATATTAATTTTTTGCATTAGTAAGTTTAGGCAGCCTCTAAAAGTATATTCAACAATTATTGAAATTTAGATTTCCCTAAAAGTTTTTTTAGCACTAGTAAAATATATATTACCATACTATCTTCTAAATATATGTTGCCAAAGTCTATATAAAAACTCAAGACATGATACTAGCTGTTTCGGTCCATCACATTCTAGCTTTACATCAAGTAATAAAACTATATCAAGTTGTGACCTATTACATCATATTACATATCTTTAAATTATATAAGAGGGTAATATAAAAATAAAAATCAGGTTATGACCTCCTCTTACTCGTTATACTCGAACCATTTACAACTATTGACCCGTGACCAATTTAAATCGATCCATTTTACAACCGCAACTCATTTAACCCTACCTGAATTTTTTGTAAATTTATTCAAACATTTTATCTTTGCTAAACTCAAACACAAAAGCCTAATCACAATTTAAAACCAACTTTTTTTGTGATTTTATGCAATTTGTAGCTTGGATTATTTTATATTATTTTCCTCTTTTTGGTACATAAGAAATTTTATTAACCAAAAAATGAAGTAAAGTTTATACAAGCTCAACCATACCTAGTCACGCAACAAAATGCGGTCCTGATGAAATAAAGTAGCCTACCAAAGCTAAACAAAGACAAAAATTTACGAGAAGACAAAAAAACAAAAAATACCAAAGAAACCCAAAAAACTAGCATAGTCAACTCAGGTCAACTTTGGTCAAAACTAGTTTTTACAAACTGAAATTTCCACACTTCTACTATGCTTCAACCATCCTTTGCAGCACTTTTAGTCCTCGACAACAGGTATTTTTGAAGTCATCTCCAAGGAAAAAGTCACCAGATAGCAGCAGTGATCTCAGGTTTCCTTGAGTAGCCAACGACCCTTGAACCAAGGTAGGGGGAGAAATAGAAGTTTCTAGGGCTGCACTTTGAGTGGCCTGAGTGCCATCTGAAAGGACCACAAGCCTTCTAGAAGAAACTGCGATACTACTGCTGGCTAGTTCATCTCTCTTGGGAGCCTCTTGGCCCTCTCATTCCTCAGTGGCGGTGTAAAACTAATCCCAAAGTTTCTGTCATAAATCCAGTTTCCTGTGTTATTTATCATGAGTTACAGACATGTATAAGATTTCTGAATAGAAAAGATAAAATCATATTATGTAACCATAGAAACAAAAACGCAAACCATGACACAAAATAAGTTAAAACAAGTGTATAGAAAAAACAGAAGACAATACTGCATCACATGAGAAAGGTGTTAACCTTTGTTGCCATCTTTCTGACCCGGTGAAATTCATGAAGAAAGCATAAGCAAAAACTTAAGAAGATTGAAAAAGTCGACCAGATAAGTCAATTACTTTAGAGTTTCAGATTCAAGTTGAGCCTCCAGAAATAGTTTCTGTCAGATTTAGTTTTCGTCTGTCCGGTACAGTAAAGTTCATGAAGAAATCATAAGCAAAAACCTATAGTTTAAAATTCAAATTGACTAAATCAATAAATAGCTTCAAATCCTACTTGACCTTCAACTTTAGTTAACTTTTAACAGATTTAATCATCGTTTCCGACAAAGTTGTAATTCATGAATAAAATGATAATTGGAATTCAAGTCGACTAGATCTGCTAATTGCAATAGACACTAGTAGAACCTTCAAAATTGGTGAACTTTGTTGTACTTCTGACAGCATTCTAAATCCAAAATCAAGCTGTAGACACCTACTTTTGTCCCCATTCCCGAAAGGGAAGGTTCGATGATGAGAACATAAATCTCCACTTGGCAACGCATCTCCTATAAAATAACGAATCTCAATCACCCTTTCATTTCAGCCAAAACTGCTATTTATAGAAACCTGCTAAGAATAGTAACTACCGTAAAAGGTAGTTGTTAAAAGTGGCAAAGTCATAAAAGATATAAACCTGTCAGAATTAGGCGTTGCACTCCAACATAAATCCTAAAAGAGATAGAATTTGCATTCCTGGTATAATTCGAAAATAAGAGTTACGTATTAATTAAATTCCTAACGAACCTAGAGTTCGTAACGGGCCCAGACGCATTCCGTCATAAAGTTAATACGCACTAAAATACTCGGATAAATCTCAAAAGCTCCGTGTTCTAAGAGTCCAAATCTGACAAAGAACTCGGCCCAGATCCCATTTTCAACGACTGGATCTGGGCGCCGAAATCTTCGGCGCCCAGCCCTGGGCGCCGAAAATGCCTGGGGTCGTTTTATCTCTGGATTTTTTTTGGATTCATATCTTAAAATCTATCTTTCCACACACCCTTTTCCTATAAATACAACCTAAAACCGACGTGAAAAAAAACACACAATTCCATGACCTGAGTATTGACTCTAGCCTTAAGCCTAAGCCTCACGCTGCGAAATTAATTTGGCGTTTTGTCGCAATCGACCCAAAAGTCGAACAGAACGCATCATGCCCCTTGTAGCTTGATGAATTAAGCCTAAATACTGGAATATTGCTTAGAAACCCGAGATTCGTTAAATAAAAGGAGAAATAGCAAAGCCAAGTGGTTAGTTTTCTGAGAACCACAACGGACCTCTCAAGGGTGCGTTGTAATGTGTCCCTCGTATGATTTAATCGCTTTCATCACCCTTTTATAATATTGTCAAACTATTAATTTGATTGATCTATCACGCCTAATAAGATAATACATTGGACAATTGAATTATCATGCTAGGTACCTTAAATCAATCTAAATAAGATAATCACGATCGATTTAGTATTATGTGTTGCATATTGCTAAAATCAATTCAGAATAGTTTAATAGTTTAACGCATGTCCCTTCAATTATTTATGCTGAGCTAGTAAGGATAACCTGCCTCTGGAGTATTATCGATGAGCACTCCTCTCGGTAGCTACAGTCCCCCGAACTCTCAATCTCTGCCCTGCGGGTGTACGTTGAGCGATCCCCACACCAGGGATCACAAGGGAACCTATGGCCGTCGTGGTCGAACATAATTGCACTCCCTTTATGTCACGATAACCGGGTTTTGTCAGTTTTTCTCATTGTCGTTAAAAACTGAATGGCGACTCCTATATTACTAGTCGATTGGGTGTAAACTCACAGGAAATCCAATGACACTTGATCTGACGACGTCACGCCCACGAGGGACGAGGTCATGCATTAGCCTCGTGCTTTTTCGACCCCCTCACAGTGGCGATTCCACTGGGGATGTTAATGAAATACTCGTGCTCGTAGGTAATCAAAATAGCCGAAGGGTGAAACGATCCTACCCCGCGTTTATTTCCCTATCAAGTTGGGATGACCTGAAAATCAGCATATTAATGTGAACGGACAGAACCGCATAACGAATCTTGGCTCCCTTGGCATGTTTCATCTCGGGAGTTGGGAATAAGGATACCAATCGCCACCCGGGGGGTGCATACGCTTCGAATGTTGTCCACTCGGCACTTTCGCTAGTAGTACACCTATCCCAAACCCAATCGCTCGCCCACTAGGTCCCTCTCATTGGTGCATGCCCCCTTGGCTTACATCATGATTGGCCTCTTGGGACGAATTCGCTCATGAATGAACTACCCCGACCGGAGCATGTATTGGATCGATGATAGAAGAGGTACCAAGCCGACGCAAATATTACCCATAGAAGCCTATCATAAACTACGTGACATATTATTTTGCTTCATGTTGTAATGTTAGTTACGTGTAGCGAATTATGTGATTGTGTGTGACAAATAATACTAGAAAACCAACGACCCTAAAAATTGCCCAAACATTCATAAACACCAATTGGCCGAAGCGTTATACCAAAATACGTGTTCCGCAGCCCCGGGCGATCGCCACAAAAATAAGCGACGCCCAGGACAGCCTGTAACGGATCCCATAACGCTGCACAACGCGTAAAGGACGTTATTAGGCGAGCACGCAAAATTAAGTCGTATATACGAAAAAAGGATACGCGAACAGAATACGAGTACCAGTCAGGGACGCATTTTCAGCGCCCCTGGCTGAGCGCCAATAATTTTCAACGCCCATAGCTGGGCGCTGAAGTTGCTGCCTGGGCTTTTGGTCAGGCACAGCAGCCTCGGTGCCCGCGCATAAAGTATACGTAGCAATAAAAAAAAATTCGTAACAAATTTGCTACGAGGACGTATGAAAAAAGGCACTCGATTCTAAGAACGACTTATAAAATAGACAACTCCTTGTGTCGTCATTAGGCCCCCTATGACGACAATGTTCGGCACCAAAACCGAGCATGATAATTAAATGACCTTGAATGTCACATGGGCAAAGTATTCAAAAAATGATGTTCAAATAAAGTTTTCGAGGAAAGATAATGTTCAAATAAAAAAATAAAAAAATCCGAGTCTAGACTAGGCTATGCCAAAGTACAATCTAAATCCTAAGTCTTAGGTGTCTTATACATAGAATCGGTCCTAATGCTTGGTGTCGTTATGCAAGTTAAAAGGTTAAACCATATTGAGTCTCCCTTCCTAATATTTAAATCAATAAGCACCCATATGTAATTGTCATCCCATGCTAAGAATCTACGGCCTCAATACTCTCTTTCACCAATAAAAAGAGTATATTATGTAATTCAAGTATTTGCAAAATGGAAACAGTCACATTCTGAAAATCATTCCTCCATAGTCGCACAACCCCCAAAGTGAACCTAAGGTGTCAATACCATTGGCAAAAAAAATTAATGGCCTCAAGGCTTATGATCACATTGGTTCACGACTATCATAGTCCTCTCGAGCCACTCGCTCCTTGAAATACTCCTAAGTAAAGACTAAAAGATTTCCATGAATGCAACATGACGAACCATGAAAATACCCAAATCGGCATGCCATAAGGCTACCATTGGGGTAAAGCAATACACACTAAGAGGGAAGCCGCACTAATGATTCTAGTCTTGCAAAAATGAAAATTCGATCTCCCCAACTAACTACCTTGCCAACATTAAGTAAAATGGCGCAGGACAAATGAACACCCAAGGGTTAAAATAGAAAGTGTCAACCAACGAAATTTATGGTCCAATTAGCCTAAGTCTGAAAGTCCCTTGGTCAAGTATTATAGGCTTACGCCACGTCATTATTTTGAGTCTAGGCCACCTCCTTGTATTCATACACGGGTTATAATTAGAAAAATTAATGAAAGTTCGAGTCCAAATCACAACTTCCAATTAAATCCCGGAAACTGGAATCTGAAAAGAAGCAAAAATATTTTTTTTCGATGTAATTCTTTCGTTAAATTTCAATAAAGTAAAAACAGCATTCTGAATCTATGCTATTTGCACATTTTAAGAAACGACTAAATACGCTTGCAAAGTAAGACAATTTAAAGGTCCACCCTAGGTCTACTAAAATTAAAGGTCCACTATAGGCCTACCAAACGAGGCTCACTCAGTCTCGCCTCGTGACTCAAAGACCACAACCATCTACCTTTTAGCCCAAATAAAAAGGGGGGGAAATCCCAAGCAAAAAAGAAAAAAGAGAAAGAGAAAAGGGAGAGCGAAAAGAGCGAGCCATGAAATACTTAGCCCGTACCTCCCAAAGTGCGAAATTTACCCAAGTAAACGAAGGAAAAGAATTGAGTCAACCAATCCAAATCATACCACAAAAACTACATAAAGTTCTACGATCTCCTACCCTTTCCAATCCTCATGCTTGACTAATACCTATACAAAAGAAACTTTCCAAAGCGCCTTTAAAGTTCGTCTAAAATAAAAAGAAGCATTTAGCGCACAAAAAAGATTCGCAAATATTTGGCACAAAACGAAAAGGAGCAGCGCAAAAAGGCAGCCCAGAACACATTTTCAACGCCCAGGCCTGGGCGCCAAAAATAATAACGCCCAGCCCTGGGCGCCGTTCTTGCTTATCACTTTTCGACTCCCAATTCCTAAAAGTGTTCGTATATACATGCGGAAGAATAACGAACACTTGGGGGTACAAGATCATATAAAATACGCAAAATTTGCGCGCTCCAAAATTTTTATACACTTATTTCACCCTATTTCAAACATTACGATTCCACTCGAACGTACTTGTTTAAAATCGGCATTCTAAGAAACTATTTTCTGGCTAAGAACTATGCAAGACCTGATTCCAAATTAAATCTATTTAAGGCGGATATGTAGGCAATCCATGATTCGGTCCAACCAATTTGCAAAAATGTTAAAGCCTATAGAATAACAAGAATAAAAAATAGAGTCCTTTATTAAAATTTAATTACTTACAATCCAAATCGAAAGAAAAATTTAAGTCAAAGGAATAATCCAAGTCATCAAGATGCCAAAATGAGCACACATCGAAAAATAATAAGGGCACGTACCCTTGCCAGAAGGAGCACTCACACTCCTAGGCACTTAGCCAATACTCAAAAGATCGCTTTGCCTCAATTGAATGGGGGCTAGCGCGAGCGTCCATGACCCCTAAAGTACTCGACTTGACCCTCCCTAAAGAAAAGTAACTCACTTAAGACCTTCTTTAACCACTAGACACAGTCATATTCGCCAACAAGTAGTAAAGGCAGTAAGCTTGCAATAAAGAGGATTGTTCTACGGCATCGCCCCATCGTTCCTTCGAACTCGGGGCACCCGTTTATGGTAATTCAAATGCTTGCGAATCCCCTTTGAAAAAACCAGACATTGTCAATAGGACTTGGCACTTAACCAAGGCTCACCCTACTCAGACATATGACATGGGCATCTAAAATCGAAATCTGAAAGCATCATTAATGAGAAGACATAATAGCAACTGGGGGCTAAAAATTGAAATGAAAGAACTAGGGAAAGAACTAAGTATACCTTGACCTTTTGTGCAGACATACACCAAGTAAATCTAAGTCAATTTGAAAACGGTTTATATTCCCGCAAATCTGGAAAAGATGGCCCTAAAAGCCTAAAGCATGTGCCACACGGGCACAAGTAATATCTTAACGCCTGCACCCTGGCTTCCAGCAAATCCTTAGACAGCATTCCGAAAATCGTAACAATATTTTGATTAACTCATTATATCCTGTACGAACCCTTCTATAAGTCGACTTACTTAGGACACCTCGGATTGTACACAGTAGGACTCGGATTTCAAATAATTTTCAAAGACTTCTTCGAACATAATAAAGTGTCGTTGGTTTAAGCTAAGTATGCGTTTATCTTGATGTTGCAAGTGAGTCAAAAAGATTTCTAAATATGATTATGGGTAAAGAAAGGCACCTAGCTTTTGGTCAAGGCACACTTCAACATGTGACTACCTTGACCATGGCAATGTCGCACAATACGACATTTACAAGAGAAGTAGCAAATCACTACTCGAACGTACCTCGCACTAAACGAGTCTGGTTCAAACTATTCATGATCCATGTCACCATAAATGCATAAAAACGTATGCCAAGCATTATAGCACCAAGTCAATCCCGTATCTACAATTGGGGGCTTGAGAAAAACACTCTAAAAATGCTCGAAATGACGATTTTATCGCAAATTCTCGACGCTAATGCTATACACACGTCATAGGGGCACAATCCTAAGGTATGATCGTGTAAAACGAACCTTAGAATGGCTACA